>NC_053025.1:81352899-81726520 GCF_003073215.2 Triticum urartu | reverse complement strand
ATGGACGAGGTGTCCCACCTCTTCTTCGTGTCCATGCTCTGCGTCCAGGAGAACAGCGTGGAGCGCCCGACCATGAGGGAGGTGGTGCAGATGCTGTCCGAGTTCCCCCGCCACGCGTCCACCCAGCCCTCGCCGTCGTCGGCGTCGTCCTCGTCGGCGCCGGAGCCGGACAAGGGGCCCAACTGCTACAAGCTGTTCCCGGACCTGCTGAACTAAGTCCGGCAGAACAAATCATGCAGCAAATTGACGTTGCTACTACAGAGTACTCAGGGCCGAATTACAGCACTACTACTAATTGGGGCTAGCATTCTACAGTTTCTTGGGTAGATCGACAGTGAGGGTGACAGGGGATGGGGAAGAGCAATAAACATGTAACTTTGTTTTTCTCCTAATTCTCATCTTCTTTTCTACTATATCTTCTTTTCTTTTCATCAAAGGTGTATAGGGTTTGATCATATGCTACTACGTACCATCATCTAGGGGTTTGTGCTGTCCAATGTAATAGTCATCTCCATCATGGCTTTGGCCCTTTGTAATCTCCTGGTAATCTTCAGCCACCATCCATTGTCATCTCCTTTACACTAGTTCTTGTTCATGCTGAAATGTGTACTAGCAGTACTACTACACAGCTTTTTGTATTACTTGAGGCAATTTTGTCATGTGAGGGTCTAGTAATCATCTGTTCGAAGATTCTTGACTGAAACTTTGGTTTCATGAAAAGTAAGAAAGGAAAAGGGGGGAAACAATAGTAGCTTGACAGTCTTTGAAAACATTTCGATTCCCAAAGCTTAAAGCATCCAAATAGGGACTTGAATTGCGCAGCTTTATGGGAATAAAGGAGGGTCAAAAATATCGGGAAAAAAGAATTTTCAAGATCATCATGGGTCGATGATGCATGGTTTCAGGGCTTACAGTGTCAGTAGCTTGAAGTCATGCAAGTAACCATTGCACTGATCACATATAGCTTTAATCATTCAGAACACAGTACAAGGCAAAAATGCATAATATAATGTTCCAGATGTTAGCCAATTGTTGTAGCACCAATCTGTGTCTTGAGAAATAGCAAAGCTGCATTTAGCTAAGAAGTACCCCCTCTGTTGTAGCAGAGGTGTATTGTAGTACCAATTGTTTGTCCATTTAAAGTAGCAGCAACAGTAGGAGTAGTAGTTGTACAAGTAATTTACTGTACTGTATACTGAACTTGCAGTATATTACTGTTAGTGGCTTTACTGTAAGTGCAATATCCTGGAGTATAGTGCAAGTTACTCCAATGCCCCAGTACTCTTGAGTAGTTACTTTAACTGCAATATGCTGGAGTAGCATAATTTTTTACTGTAAGTGCAATATCTGATGTGGCTTAACTTGCACAGATATTCCTAGCTTTACTTGTAAGTTCGCAACAAGTTTGTACTCCTGGAGTATGTGCAAATTTTTAAGTGCTCAGCTAAATTTTTGGAGTATTTGTTCAGTCCTAGAAGTAAAAGTTCACTAAATTCAGTTTAAGGAAACTGTAGTTGACTACTCAAACTACTTGCTGTCTCCCATGATATGTTTATTTGGAGTACTGAAACTTGCAAACAAGAAACTTGAAATTTGCAAAACCTCGAGTAGTTGCTGTAGTAACTGAATAAATTATGGTGCATAATTACTCCAGGATATGTTAGGTTTACTGTATTTCGGTCCCCTGGTAATAATCTAGGACTGCACTTTATTTGGAGCACCGATGATCATGTTTACATTAGGATATGTTTATTTGGAGTATATGTGCAGATCTAACTGGACTATACCTTCTTCTTCTTCTTCTTCTTCTTCTTCTTCTTCTTCTTCTTCTTCTTCTTCTTCTTGGATATTGACATCTTCTCCTGCAGGTACATCTCCGTCATGGTTGTGGTAATGGTGGGTCGAGAGGAAGCCGGCGCTCTCTCTCTTGTGCAACTTAGCCTCCCCTACTCGTGGATGTGCATTTTTCCTTGCTGGCACCCCTATCAAGTACTATGCTAGTGAGATGTGTACCTTCTTCTGCTGCTACGACCAACTACCTAGTAGTTGACATGCAACTTTCTCCACTACTGTTGGCACCCTACCCCAACTATCACGACCAATTACTCCCTCTGTTCCAAATTACTCATCGCGGAAATGGATATATCTAGAACGAAAATATATCTAGGTACATCTATACCTGCGACAAATAATTCGGAACGGGGGGAGTACTTAGCAGTTGATGTGCAATTTTAGTTGCTACCTTGAGCAAATGCATAAATATATGCTGGACTAACTCCAAAACAGACTTGTGTCATCCCTAAAAGTAGTCTTTTTGCTGATGGCAACTTAACACGCGCCACGTCAGCCCGACAGGCGGGACCCACCTATCGGATTCGCTGTTTTCTGGGCTAAAACGCAGCGTCAGTGCTCCGCGTTACAGATTAGCCCCATTGTTGGTGGTTTTTTATGAACTGCCTCAAATGTGGTACCGATCTGTTACCCTAACCCATAATGTGGTGGTTTCGAGTAAATAACTCGCAGAGAGTAACACAAACCGGGACTAAAGGAAATTTTACGATTTTTTTTGAAATTTTTTTTTGAAATTTTTTTATTTTCAAATTTCTAAATTATTTTAACCTCTAGTCTATAATCACCACCCCTCATCACTTCTCAATTTATCCTCTAATCACCCTCATCATTCCAAATCATCTAACTTCCCAAACGGTCACCCATCCTCCCACTCCCCCAGCCTGAGCACGCTTAACTTCCGGGTTCTATTCTCCCTCGCTCCAAGTCTGCACTTGTTGTTTTCCTGACAATATTAAGATGTCGATCCTATTAACCTTCAGGAATTTTGCTTGAGCATGAAGTGACACATTTCATAGTTTTATTTTGAAACTATTGTTTTAAAAAACAATAATTATTTAGTAACACTAATATTTCTTGAATAATTAGTTTGACCATTGTTTGACCACGGTTTGACCAGATTTGACCAAAATTGAAATAACAGAAATAATTATTTAGTAGCACTAATATTCTAGAATAATTAGTTTGACCATTGTTTGACCACAGTTTGCCCACTGTTTGAATTTTTTTCAATCTAGATCTTAAAAGCACCGTAACTTTTTTTCTATTAGGTTTTTGAGGATTTTGAAAATGTTTAACGTTCGGATGTAACTTTTCGAGTAGATGATTTTTCATATAAAAAACTTTTTCATCCGAGTTAGTATGCAAAAGTTATGCCCATTTTTACAAATTTCAGAGAGATTTTGCAAATAAAGTCAAAATTCACATTTGCAAATTTTCCCAACAACTAGACCACATATCACATGGGAAACTTATTTTTTTTATTTTTTTGACATTTCCATCATTTTCTTTTATTTTTTTTAAAACTAAAAAGGCGATCCACCGGGGGGGGGTAGAGTTTGAAAATGGGACCTTTAGTACCGGTTCGTGGCACGAACCGGGACTAAAGGTCTCAACCCCATTAGTCCCGGTTCGTGCCTCAAACCGGGACTAAAGGTCTAATCTTTAGTCCCGGTTTGAGGCACGAACCGGGACCAATGGTTGTGGGCCAGGAGCGAGGGCCAGGAGCGAGGCCCATTGGTCCCGGTTCATCCCACCAACCGGGACCAATGGCCCACGTGGCCCGGCCGGCCCCCTGGGCTCACGAACCGGGACCAATGCCTCCATTGGTCCCGGTTCTGGACTGAACCGGGACTAATGGGCTGACCCGGCCTGGACCAAAGCCCTGTTTTCTACTAGTGAGTACATAAAAAGCACAATTATCTAAAAATTGTTTGTCCTTTTTAAGAACAAAATAAGCATAAAATCAAGGGGATGGCCTTCGATGAGCCGCACAGGAAGGTGGATGAGTGAGATTTGGGAATCGAGTCTTCGAGTTGAGTGGAGACAGAAGATCATACTAGCTCAAATCCAACGGTCGGCCGTTAGGAGAGGCCAAATCGTGTGTGCACCCCTTTCTAACATTTAGAATATTTTTATTATCGCACCGACTTTTTCATTGGAACAGCCATTTAAGCCGCCTTGTAAGGCTTGTAACAGTAGCAATACTCGAGTATTTGTTTTACACTCTAATTGATAGAGGAAAAATTATAGTTCAACAAGAAAAGTAAACAGAGGCTGACATCAATCAAACGCGACATTGGGTGGCCGGGATTTCAGGTGCACGAGCAGAGCGTTTTAGGCTATACATGACCATGTCAAAGACCCCGCCTATGGCCGCAAATCTGAGCCCGTTGCGGAGGGCCACGCGTGGCCCGTGATGCATGGAGAAGAGGGTGTCGGTGACTCCCAGGGCGACCGTGCTTTCAAAGGGGTAACCCAGGGACACTTGCTGCACGGTGCACCTAGTCGCCTAGACAACGCCAAACCAGGCTGCCCAACGGCCGACGGCGAGCGCGTTCTCGGGGACGGCCAGAAAGCCGCCGGCGAGGCGGCTCCCGTTTAGGGAGGTGCAGACGCCCTCGACGAAGTGGACAGCGGAGCCGAAAATGGCGCCAATGATGGCCTCCTCGCGCACCTGGTCGATGACGTTCGGTGCCGGCATCTCCCCGCCCGTCGGTCTCGTCGTGCCCATGGATCGATCGGCTTCTTGGTAGGTTTCCGGCGGCAGAGGTGGGGTGGCTGTGGCTTGGATTACAAGTTGGCGAAGCGATCTAGATCGGGGGTTTGTAGAAGTAGTTTGGACGTCTCGACCCGAGTCTAGGGCAGTTGGCAATATATGGAGTGCGTGCCCTGTACGTCCCGTATACGTGTAGAACTGTAGATAGAGTTTCCAAGGGCAAATAGATTTTTCAATGTATACCTACTACAGAAGGCAAGGACTTTGTACAAAGAACGTTCCGGTGTCGCTCCGTGCAGGGCTCAATCTAGTAAAGTTTGAGGGGCAATGTAGTACAGAATTTGAGTATAGGGTTAAACCCTGACACGACGAGCGTCTAGTCTTTCTACATACGCGCGCGCGGTACCACCTTTCCTTACTCCTTAACGGTGCCCAGCGAATCGAGCAATAGGTTAGACTCCTCGAAGAGACCTCCATTCAATGGTGGCGGCGGCGCTGCCTTCGCTGTTAAGGAAAATGATGACGTGGCCTAACGGCACCGTTTGGACAAAACCGATCAAAACGACGCGGTTGGTCCTTATCAGACAGAAGTGCCACCCCCCCCCCCTCTCTCTCTCTCCCCCTGCTCTCTTCGTCGCATTCGCTGACCAGGTTGCTCGACGCCGACCGCCATGGTTTCGTAGAACGATGGTGACACTAGCTAGGATGTGCAACTTCGTCTACAATCCTACCAGTGAGATGTGCAACTTCGTCTACTATCCCAGCTAACTATTTAGAAGTCAGTGTGCAATTTTTCCTCTACTCTTTTTTTTCGGGGAACTTTTCCTCTACTCGTGGATGTGCAATTTTCACTGCTGAGCCCTGCCCCAACTACTTTGGCAGTGAGATGTGCAACTTTGTCTGCTGCCTCGACCAACTGTCTAGGAATCAAAATGGTAGATTTGGATTATTTGGATGCTTTGGAGCTAGGCATCTTGGAGGAGTGTGCAACTCCGGGCCTCGTCCTCCTACATTGGTGATATACACTCCAACATCTCGCACACCCACCAACACCCACCATTCATGCATCTTCACTCTCCTAGCATGGAGGATCTTATTGGTGAAGTTGTTAATGAGAGGAGAATGTGTTAAGCATGCTCCTCCACGCCACCGCTGATTCACCAGCTCCAGATCTGCCACATCCATGAAGCTCATACCCTCCTGACCCGTCTATGTCGTCGTTGTGGTGGATCGAGAGGATGCCGCCACTCTCTTGTTCCCTGGCTCGTGTTGATCGACAACATGAACGGCTTCAATGGGCGCCACTGCTTGGGAGTTGGTTGTTAGGGAGCCACGCAAAGACAGCCAGATCACATGAAGATGGGTGAGTGAGATTTGAGAATCGGGGCTTCGTGTTGAGTGGAGAGAGAAGATCATACAAGCTCAAATCCAACAGTCCACAAAAGGCTGCTCGGAGAGGCCAAATCACATGCACTTTCTAGCATTTTTTTTATTATTGCACCGAGTTTTCCATTGAAAAGGCTACTTGCCCGTGCCTTGTATAGTACTACAACTTTTTCACTAAAGTTGTACTAAATCAGCAACACTTATTCTGTGACGGAGAAAGTAAGAGTTAACATTACAATAGTATTTGTTTTACACTCCAATCTACAAATGAAAAATTACAGTGTACAAGCAAAGTAAACACAAGCTAACATCAATCAAACACGACATGGGCTGGCAGGAACCCCAGATGTGCAAGCAGAGCGTTTTTGGCTATAAACGGCCATGTCAAGGACCCCGCCCATCGCCGCAGCTATGAGCCCGGTGCGAAGGGCCACGCGTGACCGGTGATGCATGGCGAAGAGGGTTTGGGCGACTCCTAAGGCGGCCGTGTTTCCGAAGGGATATCCCGGTGACACGTGCTGGACGGTGCACTTGGTCGACTGGGCAACGCCAAACCAGGCTGCCCAACGGCCCACGTAGAGCGCGTTCATGGGACCGCCAGAAAGCCGCCGGCAAGACGGTTCCCGTTTGGGGAGGTGCAGACGCCCTTGACGAAGTAGTAGATGGAGCCGAAAGTGGCGCCAACGATGGCCTCGTCGCGCACCTGGTCGAAGATGTTCGGTGCCGGCATCTCCCAGCCCGTCGGTCTCGTCGTGTCCATGGATCGATCGGCTTCTTGGTGGGTTTCCGGCGGCGGGGTGTTGTGGCGAAGCGAACTAAATCGGGGATTTGCAGTTTGGACGTCTCGACCCGAGTCTAGGGCAGTTGGCAATATATGTAGTACGTACCCTACATGTACGTCCCGTATACGACTGGGTAGATGCCGCTTTTTCGAAGCCGTTGCGTTGCTGATTACCAATACGTGTAGTCGTGTAGATAGAGTTTGCCTTGTTCACGTCATATCTGAATCGACAAAAAGGTATATGATTAATAATCTAGTAAATTTTGAGGAGCAATGAAGTACTTCCTCTGTTCGGAATTACTTGTCTCGGATATGGATGTATCTAGAACTAAAATACGTCTAGATACATCCATTTCTGCGACAAATAATTTCGAACGAAGGGAGTACATAATTTGAGTATAGGGTTAAAGTCTGACACGACGAGCGTCTATAGTCTTTCTATATATGCACGGTACCACCTTTCCTTATATTCCCTAACGGAGCTCAGCGAATCTAGCAATAGGTTAGACTCCACGGGGAGACCTCGATTCAATGGCGGCGGTGCTGCCTTCGCCGTTCAGGAACATGTCGTCCTGCGCCGCGGAGTGCCGAGTCCGCGGAGAAGCCACCGTCCACAGGCGGGCCAAAACCCACGCAAACAAGCGGTGCATCGTGAAACTGCTAGGTAAGTTGGTCGCGAGCTATGAGCTGGGCAAGACAGGCTCCAGGGCAGGCGCAAGCGTCCAGCACGAGGCGCCCGCAGGGGATCTACGAGGTGTTCCCGATCCACGACCCCAAGGCCACCTTCGGGAGCCGCCGGGCCTGCAGCGACGCCGTCCACAGGATGCTGAGGGAGACGCCGGTCCTTGAGGGGTTCGATCTCGCCCGCGCCAACTGGGGGGACGAGTTCCTGCCCGAAAATGTCGCCCGGCTCGTCCTTCGTTGAATGAAATATGCCCTAGAGGCAATAATAAAGTTATTATTTATTTCCTTATATCATGATAAATGTTTATTATTCATGCTATAATTGTATTATCCGGAAACATAATACTTGTGTGAATACATAGACAAACTAAACGTCACTAGTGTGCCTCTACTTGACTAGCTCGTTAATCAAAGATGGTTATGTTTCCTAACCATAGACATGTGTTGTCATTTGATTAACGGGATCACATCATTAGGAGAATGATGTGATTGACATGACCCATTCCATTAGCTTAGCACCCGATCGTTTAGTATGTTGCTATTGCTTTCTTCATGACTTATACATGTTTCTATGACTATGAGATTATGCAACTCCCGTTTGCCGGAGGAACACTTTGTGTGCTACCAAACGTCACAACGTAACTGGGTGATTATAAAGGAGCTCTACAGGTGTCTCCAAAGATACATGTTGGGTTGGCGTATTTCGAGATTAGGATTTGTCACTCCGATTGTCGGAGAGGTATCTCTGGGCCCTCTCAGTAATGCACATCACATAAGCCTTGCAAGCATTGCAAATAATGAGTTAGTTGCGAGATGATGTATTACGGAACGAGTAAAGAGACTTGCCGGTAACGAGATTGAACTAGGTATTGAGATACCGACGATCGAATCTCGGGCAAGTAACATACCGATGACAAAGGGAACAACGTATGTTATTATGCGGTCTGACCGATAAAGATCTTCATAGAATATGTAGGAGCCAATATGAGCATCCAGGTTCCGCTATTGGTTATTGACTGGAGACGTGTCTCGATCATGTCTACATTGTTCTCGAACCCGTAGGGTCCGCACGCTTAACGTTACGATGACAGTTTCATTATGAGTTTATATATTTTGATGAACCGAAGTTTGTTCGGAGTCCCGGATATGATCACGGACATGACGAGGAGTCTCAAAATGGTCGAGACATAAAGATTGATATATTGGAAGCCTACGTTTGGACATCGGAAGTGTTCCGGGTGAAACCGGCATTTTACCGGAGTACCGGGAGGTTACCGGAACCCCCCGGTAACCTAATGGGCCTTAATGGGCCTAGTGGAGGAAGAGGAGAGGAGGCCTAGGGGCTGCCGCGCGCCCCTCCCCCCCAAGTCCGAATTGGACAAGGAGGGGGGCGACGCCCCCTTTCCTTTCTTCCCTCTCCTCCTCCCCCCAAGTCCTAATCCAACTAGGGAAAGGTGGGGAGTCCTACTCCTGGTAGGAGTAGGACTCCTCCGGCGTGCCTCCTCCTAGGGCCGGCCGCACCCCCCCCTTTGCTCCTTTATATACGGAGGCAGGGGGCACCTCTAGACACACAAGTTGATCCTCGTGATCGTTTTCTTAGCCGTGTGCGGTGCCCCCTTCCACCATACTCCTCGATAATATTGTAGCGGTGCTTAGGCGAAGCCCTGCGACGGTAGAACATCAAGATCGTCACCACATCATCGTGCTGACGGAACTCTTCCCCGACACTTTGCTGGATCAGAGTCCGGGATCGTCATCGAGCTGAACGTGTGCTAAAACTCGGAGGTGCCCTAGTTTCGGTGCTTGATCGGTCGGGCCGTGAAGACGTACGACTACATCAACCGCGTTGTCATAACGCTTCCGCTGTCGGTCTACGAGGGTACGTAGACAACACTCTCCCCTCTCGTTTCTATGCATCACCATGATCTTGCGTGTGCGTAGGAATTTTTTTGAAATTACTACGTTCCCCAACAGTGCTCTCTTCACTCCCGCCAAGAACTTCTAGATTGATCTCACCGAGAAAATGCCTCGTGTATCCTCTCCCCATGCCCAGTAGCCCTCCACTCTACTAGTACAGAGTGGTATTCTCAATATGATTTCCGCATCTACCTGGATAAAAGTAGATTGCACCTTCTCTTCATTCCAGGTTGCCGATGAAGCTTCTATCAACTCCGAAACCCAAACAGGTTTATCATCCACCAAAGAAATCATTGGCCTCCTCATCCCCTATCTTGGCAGCCAATTATCTTCCCACACTCTCGTTGATTCTCCAGTCCCAATTCTTCTAACGAGACCTTGTGCGAGAGCTTCCCTCCCATCCAGAACAGCCCTCCATATCTGTGAGGGATTAATGCCCAACTCAGCATCCAGAAACAATATGTCGGAAAATACTTTGCTTTCAAGACTCTCGCTGAGGGAGTCCTGGATTAGGGGTGTTCGGGTAGCCGGACTATACCTTCAGCCGGACTCCTGGACTATGAAGATACAAGATTGAAGACTTCTTCCCGTGTTCGGATGGGACTTTCCTTGGCGTGGAAGGCAAGCTTGGCGATGCGGATATTCAAGATCTCCTACCATTGTAACCGACTCTGTGTAACCCTAACCCTATCCAGTGTCTATATAAACCGGAGGGTTGTAGTCCATAGGTAATCAACTCTGTATACAACAATCATACCATAGGCTAGCTTCTAGGGTTTAGCCTCCTTGATCTCGTGGTAGATCTACTCTTGTACTACCCATATCATCAATATTAATCAAGTAGGACTTAGGGTTTTACCTCCATCAAGAGGGCCCGAACCTGGGTAAAACATCGTGTTCCCTGCCTGCTGTTACCATCCGGCCTAGACGCACAGTTCGGGACCCCCTACCCGAGATCCGCCGGTTTTGACACCGACATTGGTGCTTTCATTGAGAGTTCCTCTGTGTCGTCGCCTTTAGGCCCGATGGCTCCTTTGATCGTCAACAACGATGCGGTCCAGGGTGAGACTTTTCTCCCCAGACAGATCTTCGTCTTCGGTGGCTTCGCTCTGTGGGCCAATTCGCTCGGCCACCGGGAGCAGATCGAAAGCTACGTCCCTGGCCATCAAGTCAGGCTTGGAAGCTTAAATTACACGGCTGACATCCGCGGAGACTTGATCTTCGACGGGTTCGAGCCACGGCCAAGCGCGCCGCACTATCTCGAGGGGCATGATCTAGCTCTGCCCCTGGACAGTGTCCTGGAGGGTGCATACGCATCGGTTCCGACCCCTAACTCGGAGCCTATTGCGCCAATCGAGGATGAGCGGTTGGACGTCACCTCGGGGGCTGCGATCCCAAAAGCGATCGAGCCGAACGCTAGCCCCGCACTCTGCACGACCGTGACTCCGAGGATCCGGACTCCTCCCGGACTCCGAACCCCGCGCCCTGCCAATGAATCGATTGGGCGCCGATAATGGAGTTCACCGCCGCAAGACATCTTTCAGCATTCGCCTTTTGGCGACATCCTGAATTCTCTTAAGTCTCTCTCTTTATCAGGAGAGCCCTGGCCGGACTACGGTCCAAAGGGTGGGATACGGACGATGAGTAAATTCAAAGCCCACCCACCACCCACTTTGTAGCCACTGTCGACGATCTAACCGACATGCTTGACTTCGGCTCCGAAGACATCGACAGCATGGACGACGATGTAGGAGACGAACAGGAACCAACACCTGTAGGGCGGCTGGAAGGCCACCTCGTCATATGACATATATATGATGGATACTCCAAAAGATGGAGATGGCGATGGAACAGTGGGGGATGACGCCCCCAAGAAACAGCCAAAGCGCCGACGTCAGCGGCGCCGCTCTAAATCCCGCCAAAGCAAAAACGGTGATTCTGGCACGGGAGATAATACTACCCCGGATAGCGCCGAAGAACACCCACCTCAGCAAGATTCGGCACAGGAAGATGGAGAAGCCAGCCCCCATGAGAGAGCGGTAGACCGAGAGGTCGAGGATGATAACTATACGCCTCCCTCCGAAGACGAGGCTTGCCTCGATGACGACGAATTCGTCATACCATCAGACCCCGCCGAACAAGAGCGTTTTAAACGCAGGCTTTTAGCCACGGCAAGCAGCCTCAAGAAAAAGCAGCAACAACTCAGAGCTGCCCAAGATTTGCTAGCTGACAGATGGACTGAAGACCTTGCGGCCGAAGAGTATGAACTCGAACGCCCCTCCAAGAGTTACCCGAAGCGCAGGCCGCTACCCCGATCAGAGGAGGAAGCACCTACATCACCAGCGCATGACATGGCAGACCGGCCACCTCGCGGCCGCGACAGAGAGGCCTCTCGGCCCTCCACCCAAGCCATGCCCCGACGCCGCTCAACTAAGGCACGGGAAAATGCGCCCGACCTGCGAGACATACTGGAGGATAAGGCAAGACAAACAAGATCGATCTACGGATCGCGCAGGCGCCCTACGGCATGTGACAATGATCTTCACTCCGGATACAACAAATCCGGCCGGGCCGAACACAACAGACATAGCTCTTCCGAGCTGCGTCGTGATATAGCCCAGTACAGAGGCGCCGCACACCCGCTATGCTTCACGAATGAAGTAATGGATCATAAAATCCCAGAGGGTTTCAAACCCGTAAACATCGAATCATACGATGGCACAACAGATCCGGCGGTATGGATCGAGGATTATCTCCTTCACATCCACATGGCACGCGGCGATGATCTACACGCCATCAAATACCTCCCGCTCAAACTTAAAGGACCGGCCCGGCATTGGCTTAACAGCTTGCCAGCAGACTCAATCGGTTCTTGGGAGGACCTGGAAGCCGCATTCCTCGACAACTTCCAGGGCACTTACGTGCGACCACCGGATGCCGACGACTTAAGCCACATAATTCAGCAGCCAGAGGAATCGGCCAGACAATTCTGGACACGGTTCCTAACAAAGAAAAACCAGATAGTCGACTGTCCGGACGCAGAGGCCCTAGCAGCCTTCAAGCATAACATCCGCGACGAGTGGCTTGCCCGGCACCTGGACAGGAAAAGCCGAAATCCATGGCAGCCCTCACGACACTCATGACCCGCTTTTGCGCGGGAGAAGACAGCTGGCTAGCTCGCAGTAACAACTTATCAAAGAACCCTGGTAATTCGGATACCAAGGACAAAAGTGGCAGGACACGTCGGAATAAGCAAAGACGCCATGTTAGCAGCGACAGCAATGAAGAAACGGCAGTCAATGCCGGATTCAAAGGCTATAAATCCGGTCAGCGGAAAAAGCCATTCAAAAAGAATACTCAGGGTCCATGCAGTTTGGACCGAATACTCGATCGCTTGTGCCTGATACATGGCACCCCCGAAAGGCCAGCCAATCACAGTAACAGGGATTGTTGGGTGTTCAAGCAGGCAGGCAAGTTAAGGGCCGAAAACAGAGACAAGGGACTGCACAACGACGACGAGGAGGAGCCCAAGCCGCCGAACAATAATGGACAGAAGGGCTTTCCCCCACAAGTGCGGACGGTGAACATGATATACGCAACCCACATTCCCAAGCGGGAGCGGAAGCGTGCGCTACGGGACGTATACGCGATGGAGCCAGTCGCCCCAAAGTTCAACCCATGGTCCTCCTGCCCGATCACTTTTGATCGAAGGGACCATCCCACTAGCATCCGTCATGGCGGCTTCGCGCATTGGTTCTCGACCCAATCATCGACGGATTTCATCTCACAAGAGTCCTCATGGACGGCGGCAGTAGCCTGAACCTGCTTTATCAGGATACAGTGCGGAAAATGGGCATAGATCCCTCAAGGATTAAGCCCACAAGAACGACCTTTAAAGGCGTTATACCAGGTGTAGAAGCCAACTGTACAGGCTCAGTAACACTTGACGTGGTCTTCGGATCCCCGGACAATTTCCGAAGCGAAGAGTTAATCTTCGATATAGTCCCGTTTCGCAGTGGCTATCACGCCCTGCTCGGACGAACCGCATTCGCAAAGTTCAATGCGGTGCCGCACTACGCATATCTCAAGCTCAAGATGCCAGGCCCTCGAGGAGTAATTACGGTCAACGGAAACACCGAACGCTCCCTCCGTACGGAGGAGCATACGGCGGCTCTCGCAGCAGAGGTACAAAGTAGCCTTCTCAGGCAATTCTCCAGTCCGGCCATTAAAAAGCCAGACACTGCCAAGCGCGCCCGGAGTAACCCACAGCAGGACCGCCTGGCACACTCTGAGCAAGCGTAGCAATGCGGCCCCAACCCCAGCTTTCGCGACATAGCGAAACCAGTACCTCGCGTACATAACTACGCCCTTGAAATACCATGGGCACAGGGGAAGGGGCACAATAACGGCACGCCCAAAATACGGCTTAAAACGTACTAGGGGCTGCCGGATTCTTTTTTTAATTTTTTCTTACTTTCAGGACTCCATACTTCGGACGACCTGTTCGGCAATTCGACTGCCGCACAAACGATGCAAGATCCAGGGAGGCAGACAAGCCATGCCGCATTATGGAACTCCCAGGTGGTCTCTGTTACGAGCGGTATACCTGTTTTAAATACAATTCCGCGGCCTGCCCCTAGTCAGGACATACTAAATAGTCCACTATCTTTTGCTTACCGCACTATTTGTATCGTTCGGCTTTGATAAATAGCCTCTCTATAAACAATGCTAGCTTTCTGTCTATTTTTTGCATTATTCTTCTTTTCACATTATGTTTATTAAATGACATGATTGCACCCGTACACCATGGTACGGCAAACACGCCAGGGGCTCAGTCCCCTCATAATGGTGTGAGAAGTCCGTACACTTTCACAAGTGCGGCACCCCGAACTTATAGCACTATATGCATCGGCTCCGAATCATGATTTGGGTCAATAGTTGGTTTGCCCGGCTCCTATGTTTTGGTGCCTTACGTTCCGCTCTATCGGCTAAGGTAGCACTAGGAGAACCACTGCGATTGTGCCCCGGTTCAGCTGGGTTAAGCACCTCAGTGGAGAAAGCTAAAACTGACTGTCATGATGTGGCGAGAGAACGGTCGCTGTTCGAGAGGTTTTTTCGATTCCGTAAAGGCTTATGCCGCTTCGAGCGAGGAGCTGGCTTTGTCCGGCCAAGGCGTGGATAGTGCCCGAACTCGGTCTTCCGAACTAGGGGCTTCGCCGAAAATTAAAATTATAGAGTTCTATGGCTAAGTGAGAGTGTTCAAGCATTATAGTCCGATTGCCTGGTTCGTTGTGCTGAGCGCCTCCCTCGAAGGACCCAACTATGGGAAAAAGAGCGCTCAGGTTTATCCCGAACACCCCAGCACTAGTGGCATGGGGGCAGAAGCCGACGACTGGCCATCTCTCAATTTTTGATAAACGGCCGCACAGAAAGTAATATTTTAAATTCAATAAGCATTGCTTAACATATGAACAAGTTTTCAGCGCACAGGATAAACATGAGCGAGTTCATTCAAAAATCACATCCTTGGTACATTCATCCGCCACAAGGCTGGCACCTACAAGAACATCCTTGTAGTAGTTCTCGGGCTTGCGATGCCTTCCCCGGCGGCGGCCTGTCCTTCACAAGCTTCTCACCGTCCAGCTTACCCCAGTGCACCTTTGCACGGGCAAGGGCCCGACGGGCACCTTCGATGTAGACGGAGCGCTTGATGACCTCAAGCCTCGGACAGGCCTCCACCAGCCGCCGCACTAGCCTGAAATAGCTCCCAGGCAGGGCCTCTCCGGGCCACAGCCGAACTATGAAGCCCTTCATGGCCTGCTCGGCCGCCTTGTGGAGCTCGACCAGCTGTTTCAGCTGGTCGCTCAAGGGCACAGGGTGTCCGGCCTCAGAATACCGAGACCAGAACACCTTCTCCGTCGAGCTGCCCTCTTCAGCTCGGTAGAATGCGGCGGCATCGGATACGCTGCGGGGAAGATCTGCGAATGCCCCTGGAGAGCTCCGGATTCGGGTAAGTAACAGGTAGTTCACTTTTATATTTCTGCTTTGCATAAAGAATGCCTTACCCGCTGCTATCTTCCTCATCTCCTCCAACTCTTGGAGGGCCTTTTGGGCTTCGGCCTTGGCAGACGTGGCAGCCTCTAGGGCCGTTGCAAGCTCGGATGCTTGCGCCTTTGACTCCAGCTCCAAACTCTCATGTTTTTTCACGAGAGCCTGAAGCTCTTGCTGCACCTCGCCGACCTAGCCCCAAGTCTGTCTTGCTCGGTGCGCTCCGCGGCCGTTTTCTTTTTGGCCGCAGACAGTGCCTGCTTAAGAGTTACCACCTTAGTCGTGGCCCCTACAATAAGTAGTACAATCCTGTTACTTTTTTGCAATCAAGCCTTTCTATAGGCACTTTTTATGTAAGGTATTTCTTACCTTCTTCCTCCTCGAGCCGCCGCTTGGCAAGGCCGAGCTCTTGCTCGGTCCGCTCGAGGTCCTGCTTCAGGACATCCACCTCCGCAGTCAGTGCGGCGGTGGATAGCAGCGAAGCCTGCATACGCATATTGAGTCTTTTTGTTAGACTCCTGCGATATTTAGATCCTCTATTCGGCTTTTCTTTCCGAACGCCAACAGAGCATCAGGGGCTACTGTCTATGCGGTAATATTTTTACATATTTTTACTTACCTCGAAGCCTGTTAGAAGGCTAGCGCAAGCTTCAGTCAGTCCGCTCTTGGCGGACTGAACCTTCTGGATCACCGTACTCATAATAGTACGGTGCCCCTCGTCGATGGAGGCGTCGTCAAGCACCTCCAGCAGATTGTCCGGCACCTCCGGTTGGACGAGGCCGCCGACTCAGAAGGCTTGCTCCTCTTGGAAGGAGTTCGCCTACTGCGGTCCGGAACTGTGGAAGATTCCGGCGCGGTGTCCGGCACAAAGCCGGACTGAGAGCCCTGGGGAGCCTTATCCCCTTCACTCCTGGAGTCCGGGAGGTTGCCTTGCGGCTCCTCCGGGACCACCTCCTCCTGCCCCGGAGCTTGTCGCGACGCCAACTTCAGCGTCGTCTGCAGTGCGGGGGAGACAGCGGCGGAACTGAGTTCACGTCCGATGAGTTCAGGAGCGCCCGACGATTCGTCGAATTCGGCCCGGGCGACTGCATAATTACATCGACATTAGGGAAAGTTGTGCAACAAAGAACATCATGAGTTTTCTGGTATCCGAACTTATGATTTCGCGACGCTTGGCCCTGTTTGGCCACTCCTTCTTTGCCCTCTTCGGCGTGGGGGGCGTAGTCCGGCGGAGGGGTCTTCCTTTTCCTAGACCCTCGGCCTCCCCCGTGGCGGCCTTCCTCTTCTCTCCTCCCTCCGCTGGGGGGAGAGTTTTCTTCTTCCTCCTCCTCGTTTTCATGGAGGAGGGCGTCTCGGACTTCGTCAGATGAGTCCGACAACCACCACGTTGCGCACTCCTTCGAGTCCCGTGGTCTTCTTCTTCTTGGCCTTCTTCTCCGGCACCACATAAGGCGCCGGAACCAGCAGCTTCACTAGTAGAGCTGGGGCTGGATCTTCGGGCAGCGGAGTCGGACAGTTAATCAGTCCGGATATCGCCCGCCAAGCCTGACAAAGGTAAGGGAGTTTAGATCCCGCATAGAGTCAAACTATGAAAAAAGCTTAACATCCTGTAAAAGGTGTAGATGGCTTACCTCGCTAGCGTGACGCTGAGAGCTGTATCCGCGGTCCTCGGAAAGCGGATGCGGGAGCCTCGGCGCCCTTGAATAGCATCTTCAGGCGTCTTCGTACGTCGTGTCGAAGAGCCTGCTGAGGGTTTGATGCTGCGCGGGTCGAACTCCCCAGATTAAAATCCCGTTGTTGGCACGGGAGGATCCGGCGGACGAGCATAACCTGGATTACATTAACAAGCCGGACTGGCTTGTTCACCAGGGACTGGATGCATGTTTGCAATCCGGTCTCTTTTTCGTCACACCACGACAGGCCCGGACATAAGCCACGTGGGGGGTCCGGATCGGAACTCGGGGGCTGCGGTCCATTCGATCGCGCGGCTCGGTGATATAAAACCACCCGGATTGCCATCCCTTTAGGGTCTCCACGAAAGAGCCCTCGAACCATAGGACATTGGCCATCTTGCGCCATAGGCGCCTCCGCAGTCTTCGCCTGGCTGCCGCGCACCACCTTGGGCTTGGCGTTGAAGGTCTTGAGCCAGAGGCGAAATGGAGGGCGGACGCGGAGAAAAGCCTCGCACACGACGATAAACGCCGAGATGTTGAGGATGAAGTTCGGAGCCAGATCGTGGAAATCCAGGCCGTAGTAGAACATGAGCCCCCAGACAAATGGGTGGAGTGGAAAACCCAGTCCGCGGAGGAAGTGGGGGAGAAATACTACCCTCTCATGGGGCCTTGGGGTGGGGAGAAGCTGCCCCTCTTCGGGAAGCCGGTGCGCGATGTCCTTGGACAGGTATCCGGCCTTCCTTAGCTTCTTGATTTGCCCTCCGTGACGGAGGAGACCATCCACTTGCCTCCCGCTCCGGACATTGCTGGAGAAGGATTGGAGGTGGGAAGTGCGGGCTTGGGCGCTGGAGCTCGGGTGCGCATGAGATGGATAGGCAAAGGAGGAAGAAGGCGTAGGTAAAAAGGTGGATCCTTGTCCCCTTATATGGGCGGATGCGGTTGTGCGTCCCCACCTCCTAGTAAAACTCGCTTGCCTCCCAAGCGCCGTGATAAGTGGCGCGGTTGGGTTACCCACATCATATTGATGAGAATCCCGTAAAAGGGGGGTACACGATCTCTGCTTTGACAAGACGTGCCAAGGAAACGCCTCGCAAAACACGCTGAGGTGGAAAGTGAAAACGATTGAGTGAAGGACTTGGCTGTAGTGTGATGACGCACTGCGGAATACGTCAGCAGATTTGATTTGTGTTAATATTATTCTCTCTATGGCAATATGTGGAAGCTTATTTTGTAGAGCCGGACACTACTCTTGGTGTTTACAATCTTCTATGAGGACTTGGAGGAGGAACCGCCTTGCAATGCCGAAGACAATTTGCGCGCCGGACTCGTCGTCATTGAAGCCTGGTTCAGGGGCTACTGAGGGAGTCCTGGATTAGGGGGTGTTCGGGTAGCCGGACTATACCTTCAGCGGACTCCTGACTATGAAGATACAAGATTGAAGACTTCGTCCCGTTGTCCGGATGGGACTTTCTTGGCGTGGAAGGCAAGCTTGGCGATGCGGATATTCAAGATCTCCTACCATTGTAACTGACTCCATGTAACCCTAACCTTATCCGGTGTCTATATAAACCGGAGGGTTGTAGCCCGTAGGCAATCAACTCCATATACAACAATCATACCATAGGCTAGCTTCTAGGGTTTAGCCTCTTTGATCTCGTGGTAGATCTACTCTTGTACTACCCATATCATCAATATTAATCAAGCAGGACGTAGGGTTTTACCTCCATCAAGAGGGCCCAAACCTGGGTAAAACATCATGTTCCCTGCCTCCTGTTACGCACAGTTCGGGACCCCCTACCCGAGATCCGCCGGTTTTGACACCGACACTCGCACTCAAAGATAATGGATCCTGAATAATCCTCCATGATTGCCTTGCCAACAGAGATAGGTTAAAAATTTCTATGCCTCGAAAACCTAGTCCTCCCAAATGTTTTGGTCTTGTGCAGACATCCCATGAGACCCAGCAGGGTTTTCTCTTCCCCCTTTTACTGCCCCCACCAAAACTGCCTTATCATTGATGTACTTACCCACACCGGAGCAAAACCAAGTTTAACCATCATTGCCTTGAGATAGTCCCATTCTAGCCTATCATAAGCCTTCATCATATCGAGTTTCAACGCACAGCTACTATTACCCCTTGCCTTGATCCTCTTCATAAAATGCAAACATTCATAGGCTGTAATAATATTGTCGTTTATAAGTCTCCCTGGAACAAAAGCAGATTGTTCCTCTGATATGATCTCTGGTAGGATTTGCTTCAATCTGTTTGCAATAACCTTCGAAGCAATCTTATACAGTACATTGCATAAGCTTATAGGCCTGAACTGAGTTAACAACGATGGGTTCATTACCTTCGGAATCAGCACCAGGAAAGTGTCATTGATACATTCGGGACTCTCTTCTCCTCTCACTATTCTGAGCACCGCCTTGGTCACCTCATCGCCGCAAACATCCCAATGCGTTTGATAGAAATGATCTGGGTAGCCATTGGGTCCCGGTGATTTGGTGGGAAACATCTGGAACAGTGCTTCTTTCACCTCCTTCTCGGTGTAATCCGCAACAAGCATGGCATTCATTTCAGGAGTAACTTTTTGAGGTACATGGTCCAGAACCGCTTGCATGTTAGTTACCCCCTCAGATGTATACAAAGACTTGTAAAACTCCGTTACCATCTCCTTCAGCTCCTTCGGATCCTCCACCTGGACTCCCAAAGAGTTCATCAACGCCCTTATCATATTTTTCTTACGCCTCAAGCTCGCCCGCATGTGAAAAAACTTCGTGTTTCTATCCCCTGATGTTAGCCAGTCTATCCTTGATCTCTGGCGCCAAAGCAATTCCTCCCTGTGATAGAGTTCCACCAATCTCTCGTTTATCTTCCTTTCAGCCTGACTCGGACTAGTGCGAGAAGGTTCATTACGGAGCTTCTCAAGCTCCTCTTTTAAGTTTTTCATCTCCCTCCTGACCGAACCAAAAGTCCTCCTGTGGTCAGAGATGTTTATGGAGCATAACTATATTAAAGATCTGTGTGACCGCTTGAATGATGAATTGATATCCGAGTTCTTGATGTTTTCGTTATCCCTAGTTAGTGTGGTGTTAAGTTATTATGACAATACCCTAAAAATAGTTATTTGACCATTCAAGATCTGATTTAGTTGATATTTCAGTAACGTTTGACCATCTATTATTTATTATTTTTGTACGTATATTATTTAAATGTTGAACTTTAATCAAATTCATTTTCAATGATTTTTTGCATGTCCAATGTTGAGTTTAATAATTTTCTGGTGAATGATTACTTTTCTAAATCAATATCAAGTTTTCAAGTTTTCGTCAGGATGTTCTATACGTGTGAGTTTCTTCTACTTTGTTTCTTCAATTTTTTTTGTTCATGATGGTTGCCGTTTTGTGTCTAATTTATATATTTTTTAATTTCTTGCGGGTATTTTGGCGGTTTTTATTTGGTGTCGCAAGTGATATTACCGAATGTAAGGTGCTTGTTTTTGCTAGCCTATAATAGTTGTTCAATGTAAAAAAAGTGTGTGCACTTGAGAATATTTAATTATAGAGCTCCAAGTAAACAACTTACACTGAAAATAAACAAAAGTACTACATATAGTATAATAAGTAAATTACAACCATCGGCATCACAGTTTAAACTCTGCCTTTCTCTTGTATGGCCGTGACTGCCGACTGGGCGATATGCCCTATGCAGAAGAAGAGGAGGGCGTGGGGAAGAAGAGGGGGCCATGGGGGGGAAGAACTAACGGGTTGAAGCATCTGAACTGGATAGGTTTTGCCCGGCTCGGTTTTTGTGGTCCTAGAATAATCGACTAATAAACAGAAACGCCGAATCAAATTCAGGATGACTGAAACTAAAGAAAATTTTCAGATACCTAACACATATGTGCTCTCATTTTTGAACTTATTGTTCCTCTCAGACAAGATTAGATCGGGCTCTAATAGCAATATTCGTTCAACCTCCTAACATCCCTAACATTAGGATGTGATGGCCACAGGCTCGCTGAAAGTTGCCTTTCTATCTGCCCGGACATAAGAAATCACAGAAAACTTCATCAACACACCTAACCTAGTAAGTAATAACCACTTGAATGATGAATTGATATCCGAGTTCTTGATGTTTTCGTTATCCCTAGTTAGTGTGGTGTTAAGTTATAATGACAATACCTTCTTGTTCTTCCGGACGTAAGACCTCGTTAAAATCTCCAATACATAGCCAAGGAAGAGGGCTCAAAGAAGATATGTTTTTCATTGTGTCCCACGTCCGGTACCTAAGGTGTGTTTGAGCCTCCCCGTACACAATTGTAAGTCTCCAGGGATCGAAGCCACCCTCCTTGACTCCGCAATCCAGATGATAGTACGAATAACCCAAAATCTCAATATCTATATCATTATTCCAGAACAAACCAATACCTCCACTCCTTCCATCACTGCTAACAGCATAGCATCTGTCAAAACCTATTGAACTGGCTAGACTTTCTACCCTAGCTTTATCGACTTGAGTTTCTACTATACAAAGCAAGGTAGGGACAAATTTCTTCGCGATTTCGCGAAGCTCGCGAATTGTCGAGGCTTTGCCCGCACCCCGACAATTCCAGCTGATTATACTCATTGTTCCTGGCGGCGCTCCCCATAGGAGCTCACCGATGCAGCAGTTTTTTCCTTGTTTCTTTCATCCCCTTCTCCAGCTTCCTCTTGGTCTAACCCCTTCTTTGACCTCTTGTTTATCTTCCTGGGAGAGACATACACCGGAGGCAGTGGGGGTATAACTGGTGGTGTCTTTGCAACTGGGGCCAAGCCCGATTCTACTGGCAGCTCGGTAGTTTGAGCAGCCTTTGCCATACCTGCGTGTGAATTTTCCACCGAGCTTCTCTTATTGCTGCCCCTATTTTCAAGTGCTGCCTCTTCCATAGGGTTTTCTGTGTCCACTTCATGGCCATCTTCTTTTGGGGGATCACCACCATGATCGGGGCCCTTGTTATTTGCTGCTCCTTCCCTTCCTTGATACATCCCACGACCTCTGCCTCGTTCCCCTCCTCTACCTCGACCTTCGCGGAAAAAAGATCTTCCATCAGAAGGCTGGTTGTAGGATACTTCCTGGCGCTTCGCAAGCATCCAGCTGCCCCACTTTTTATCAGATTCACTCCAAACCCCATTGCCACACTCCTCAAAACCGTGACCCATGATCCCGCAGATTTTACAGAAAAACGGGACTTTTTCATACTTCACAACCAACATCTTTATCCCCTCTCATTCGACATTCAGAGGTGTAAACATGGTCAATGGTTTGGCAGTCAGAACACGAACCCTAGCTCTTACGTAGTCCCCCTCATACTAGAGATTAGGCCGAAGTTGAACCTCCCTCACTTTGCCTATCCTGCGAGCTAGCTCATCTACCACCTCAGGGTGGCGATAGAGGTCAGGAACTTTGTGAATTTGCGCCCACAGAAACAACCCGTCTAGGGCATACTCCTCTGGATCAGTTACCCCATCATAATCCTCAATAACCACAGCATAGTTCCTGAATAGCCAGGGTCCTCCATGGACTACTTTCTTCCAATCTCCAAGACAAAACATCTGGATTATGAATCTGTTTTCCCCCGCCTCCCTGAACTTTGGAGTTTGCGCAAGGCCCCAGACGAAAGTTATCGTATCAAACAAGGACGACGAGCTGAAGGGCCTATCAGTGTTAACCCTAGCCACCGCCATCCATCGGGCTTCTTCCTTGAATTGCTTCGCTCTTTCCTTCCCGATGACCACATCGTCGAGTTCCTCATCCAGCAGATCCATATTCTTTAGCATCTCCTCAAGATCCACCTCCTCCCCTCGCCCCGATCGCGACGAAGAACCTCTGTCAGCCGCCATCTAGGTTAGAGTTATTGGTAATCCAGCCCCCTACCCTCGCGGTCGCTCCAAAGGCGGCAGCGTAGACGGGGCCGGTGTAGCGATAAAACCTCCCGCCGGCAGAGAACGTCGGGCGGAGGTAAGGACGAAACCCTAAGCTAGAGGGTAAAAACTTTTCTGCTGACCCTGGCGAGGAAGCAGCGGGAGGCCTGGAGCAGGACGTCCGCCGGGTGGTTATCCGGGTCGTCGAGGAAGCGGAGCGCGGCGAGGCCGTCGTCATAGGGTGCGGGGAACCGGTGCTCCGGGGCGCGGCGGTAGTCGACGGAGAGCACGGCCGCGGAGGCGTACCTCGCGATGCGCCGGCACGCGGCGTCGTAGGCCAGCGAGCCGCGGATAGGAACGCGAACCCGCCGCCATGGAAGAAAACGATCACGGAGAGGGGCGCTCCCTTGGCATCGCCGGGTCTCGCTGGGTGGAAGAGGCGGGCGCGAATGCGGAGGGTCGGGTCGACGATGACATCGCGGGAGGCGACACCGCGGCACGGGGAGAAGAAGGCCAGGACGCGCGGGTCTAGGAGGGAGAGCACGCGGCGGTTCACGGTGCCGTCGGCGCGGCGGGTGGCGTCGGCGACGTAGTCCACGGCCCTGAGGGATAGGCGCATGATGCGCGACATCGGCGGCTTCGGCCTACTCGCCGACGGGGGCTCCTCACCATTGTCGTCGTGCGCCTTCCGCTTCTGGAGGTGTATTTGCGTTGCTGGCTGGTTTGAGTAGAATTTGTAGTGGTTGGGTAACGGGTAATCTCTGCCTCTCTGGTGGAGACTTGTCTTGTCTGAGACTTGGGAGTGTGGGTAATAGCTCGAGTGATCTCTGGTTTTCCTGATCTGCAGTGATAATGAGGTTATTACTTACTAGGTTAGGTGTGTTGATGAAGTTTTCTGTGATTTCTTATGTCCGGGCAGATAGAAAGGCAACTTTCAGCGAGCCTGTGGCCATCACATCCTAATGTTAGGGATGTTAGGAGGTTGAACGAAAATTGCTATTAGAGTCCGATCTAATCTACTCCAAGAGGAACAATAAGTTCAAAAATGAGAGCACATATGTGTTAGGTATCTGAATATTTTCTTTATTTTCAGTCACCCTGAATTTGAAACGGCGTTGATCTTTATTAGTCGATTATTCTAGGACCACAAAAACCGAGCCGGGCAAAACCTATCCAGTTCAGATGCTTCAACCCTTTAGTTCTTCCCCCGATGGCCCCCTCTTCTTCCCCACGCCCTCCTCTTGTTCTGCATAGCTCTACCGGACTCGCGGGCTATGCCGACGGCCCAGGGCCGTCGGCATAGGTCCTTTGCCGTCGACATAGATCTATGCCTATGGCCGCCGTCGGCATAGCCCCGTCGGCGTAGATCACGTCAGCGTAGATGTGTCAGACCGTCGGCGTAGTATAGCCGTCGGCATAGGTTCGTATGCCGACGGCCATGGGATAGCCGTCGGCATAGTTTAGCCGTCGGCGTTGTTTTCCGTCTGACGGCAACGGACGGCGCCATCAACAGCGCGATTCAGGAGACGACACGTGGCGCAGGTATGCCGACGGCTAGGTTGTCGGCACAGATGGAAATCTATGCCGACGACCTAGCCATCGGCATACCTGCGCCACGTGTCGTCCCCCGGCTTCTCCTGGCGGCAGGGCTATGCCTACGGGAAAGCCGTCGGCATAGATGGAAATCTATGCCGACGGCTTCGCCGTAGGCATATGTCTGCCACGTGGCAGCTCCTGGTTTCTCCTGGCAGTAGGGCTATGCCTACGGCAATGCCGTCGGCATAGTTTGCCACGTGGCAAGCCCTGGTAACTCCTGGGCGTATATATGCCGACGGCTTTGCCGTAGGCATAGTTTTTTTTTTGTTTTTTTTATTTTCCCTGTTTTCTCTTTTCCAATTCATTTGACACCATTTCAAAACAGAACAATATGAAATTATGCAGAAATATGACAATTCATCATGTGAACATACTCAAGTTCATCTAAACATACTCAAGTTCACCATCATCATCTAAACATACTCAAGTTCATCACATCATCTAAAGATCATCGCCGATGGAAGTTCATGAACATAAAAGTAGTGCAAGACATGAAACATGATAAAAGTAGGAATATGAAAGGCATGGCACGATGGCCACATGCACGGAATCATCAAGCAAGAGCACCCCCGCCAAAACCACCACCTCCGCCATAACCACCACCACCTCCGCCAAAAGCACCTCCTCCGCCAAAACCACCACCACCACCTCCGCCAAAACCGTCATCGCGACCACCACCACTCTACCAGATCGGAGTGACTGGGGTCGACGGAGCAGGAGTCGAGCCACCGGTCCCCTACATGTTTCAGAAAAGATTCTAACGGTAAATATGATATGATAGTGTTTCATGAGCGAGAACTATTTGCTAGTAGTTAGGCAAATGTACTAACCGAACCATCACTGCCTAGTGCCACCCATTCATCGAACGTGGGCACGTGTGGGGGTTCTCCCGCAGGTGGCGGTGGGGGTCCCATTTGTGGTGGATCCGTGCGGTTAGTCCAAGACGCCAACATAGCCTGAATGTTAGTTAAACAAGCAAACTAGAAGATCAGAAGGAATGAAAGTGCAAAAGTTTAGGTTGGTTTTAAGAGGGCAAAACTAACCGTCATCATCTGACGGTTGTAATCATCGTTTGCCTTCACTCATTTCAAGTACTCCCGCACCTCGAGATTCCTATGCTCGACAAACTCCTTATATGCCTACATAATTTAGGTTGTTTCTAAGTGAGCAATGCTGAAAATAAACTGAGAATGCAAGATAGAAAAAGATAAAGAGGAAGTACTTACAACATGCTGGCGGGCTAAGGGAGTCTGTGAACGCCCCGTACTCTCTAACTGGCTCGGGTTGCTAGCCCGAAGCCGTGTGTACGAGATCGACGGAGTGATCAAGCCATCGAAACACGGATACCGGCCATTCTTCTTCCCCTGGATGGCCACCACCGCCGTGTCGTCGATCTGAGACTGGGCGACCTCAGCAACAGGAACATCCGGATGCAACTCCTGATAGTGATGAATGTAAGACCCCAGGTGCTCCTCGGTCTTGTCGTAGTACTAGCTCTCGCCCTCCTTGCGATGACTCCGCTCGCGGGCCAGCTTCCACGACTCCATGTCTGATAGCGGCCTCTTCAACTTGTCCTCCTACAACGTCAAATAGAAGTCAGCCATACATAAGAACATGACGTAAGGAAGAACAAAAATGCATCATGCACATAGATATACCTTCATGGCCTTGAAGCCCCAGTGGTTCCTGTTTCCTTGGCTGTGTGACCCGTCGTCTCCACGGTTAGCCCGGGCCTTGATGCTCTTGGCAGCAAACTCTGCATCAGCGCCGAGCCACCTATCCACCAAACTCGCCCATCCGTCATGCCTTCCATAGCACCAACGAGGAACAACCTATGCAAATTTTGGAAGCATGACATGTGAGCACGAAACATATAGTTGACTGCTTGAAACAATGAAAAGTTAGTAATAGTTACCATCATGAACTGCTCCTTGCTCAAGGTAAGTCGTAGCTTCTGCGCTTGAGTTTTGGGCATCTTTTGGTGCAGGTAGTAGTGGTAGTACTGCGAGACGGCAACCCAGCGCACCTCGTACTGCAACTGACGAGCTTTCTTCTTCGCAGCCGCAAGCAAGACCACGTCGGCTCTGGCCTTGTGCTCGTCAAGAACTCTATAGAGTTGCTGCAATCATGCAAAAACCAGAAGCAAACAAGGCATGAGTTGAGTGATTCAATGATAAACTATGAACGAAACTGAAGACAAGTGATTCAGAAGAGAACTTACCCAAAATTTGGTGATCACGGCCTTAGCGGTCGTCCCGTACTCCGCGTTGCTGCAAGCCTCGTAGTGGGCCCAGCTCATGGCCAAAACCCGCTGCTGCGGGTCCCTGTCTGGCCGCGGGCAGAATAGGCCAGGCCAAAACTCCTTCAACAGGACAGTGATAAGGCCGTTCGGTTTACGGCCCTTTCCGTGAAGGATCCAGTTTCTGCAAAAGAATCAAATGATTGCCATGTGTACAATAAGAAAATGTTGTCATGTGTTGAAAATATGATTGAGAGGCACTTACTCTGTCCCCACAGGTTCAATGAGCCACTTGTGCTCCTCGATAGAAGGTGGTGTAGGTAGTCCGGCATTACCACGCAGCCACCCCTGCGAAGAACCCGGTGGCAAGTCACCCCACAACGCGGTATCAACCTCCCCTCCACCCTCCTCGGCCTCCTCCTCACCCTCCTCCTCGGCCTCCTCCTCCTCACCCTCCTCCTCGGCCTCCTCCTCCTCGCCATCAGGAACATACTCCTCCTCCTCAGACTCAGAAGGTGCCTCTGTATAGGAGGGCATCGAAGAAGACCCTCCTATTTTAGACACGGCCCGGAGTTTTTTTCCCCGGTTGCCTCTCCCCCCACCTCCTCCTCCTCTAGGGGCTCTTCCCCCACCGCCTCCTCCTCTAGGGTCTCCTCCCCCGACCCCTCCACCTCCCTGTGAGGTGTCATCCTCGCGTAGTCGGGAGGGAACCTTGTGGGCTCGTCCACTCCGAGTAAGTCCTTTAAATTTACTGAGGAAACTAGCGCCGCTGGACTTGCCCATGATTATTAAACCTGCATTGAGAAGAGAATAAAAAATTAGTAAGGATATCAATTAAACAAGCATACAGGAAAAACATTAATACCAGAAGAGCACATTAAGCATACTATTGTAATATCATTAAAAGAACTTACATTTTCTAGAACCCATATGAATCATCACTATTGTAATCTATTTGTGGACCGGTCTCATCATCACTATCACGCATATCTTCTTCGTTGTCTGACGGAGGTGGAGGCTCTTCCTCATCGTCAGCGTCTTCATTTAACTTTTCAAGCATAATTATGTCTCTTTGATTCACAACTGCCTCACCATCAATCCGTGCGTCGTCGTCGTTTGGGTCCAGGTCAACATAACCCAAGTCATCATCCTCGTTGTTTCGGACCACGTCATCATGTTCCTCTTGATAGAACACTCCCTCGTATGTCATGGGGTTTATGTTGTAGTAATCATCATCGTTCGGGTCCGGTAGCTTACCATGCGGCGACACCTTGAACACAACTTCCCAACCCTTTAGGTACTCTTTCTGGCATGGGTAAGGCAGATAATATACTTGTGTGGCCTGGGTAGCGGCGATAAAGAGATCAGCTCTGGCATAGACGGTAGATGGTTTAACTTCAACTAAACCAACAGAAGGCGTATGTCTCAGACCCTTTTTGGGGTCGAACCATCGGCATTTGAACACAGTGAGACTTAGGTGTTCGCGGCCACGTTTGAATGTAAGCTCATATATTTTTCCTACCCTTCCGTAGTAATCTACTTCATTATCTCCTTCAGTGAAGACTCCGGTATTTATGGTTTTGGGATCAGGCCGACTGTTCTGGTGCTCCTCTGTATGGAAGCGATACCCATTCACATCATACTTTTCGCATGTCATGACGACAGGATCAAAACCCATGGAAACCCATCTCAATTCTTCATCCATTGATTCGGTCGGATCATTTCCCTACAAGTTTAATTGAAATTATAGGGTGCATGAGTTTAATTGAAATTATAGGGTGCATGAGTTTAATTGAAAGTGTGAAAAATTACTTTCTTGATGAACCACGCAACGAAATTTTTCCTTCCATCAGCACCCTTTCGGAGAAGAGCAAGTGCCTCCGCTTCAGAAGGAGGCAGCATTCCCGTCCATTCTTCTTCAACGAATCGACTACAATAAGAAAAGCGGTATAAGAACTAGGCAAAGTGAACATAACAAATTGACTAAAAGAATGGTGCAAAGGTATTACCTCATCCACTCATCCTCAACTTCCTTGATGTTGTGCAAGATATAGAACATGACATCCTCCCACTCATCTCGTGGCATGAGATAAGATTTCGAGCATCCAGCCCTACTACCTTGCCCGATGAATAGAGGCAACTTGGGTTTATACTTGGGTTCTTCTGTATTGTATCGAGACACCTTATTGTGCAACGTGGGAACATGGTCCGGATAGTAGGCTGTCCTGAGGTCTGCCACCTCCTCTAGGATAACTGCCTCAGCTATGGAAGCTTCAATCTTAGCTTTGTTTCCACATTTCTGTCTCAGATGCTTGTTCTGTCTCTCAGGGCCGTACTGCCAACGATTCTGCACAGGGCCCCCCAACAAAACCTCGTTCAGGAGGTGCAAAAGGAGATGTGTCATCGGAGTAAAGAAGCCTGGCGGGAAGATCTTCTCTAGCTTGCATATCAACTCCGGCGCCTTCTTATGCATTTCTTTTATCTTCTCAGGACATACTTCTTTAGCACAAAGCGTGCGGAAGAAACGGCTTAACTCCGCAAGCACACGCCAGACACGCTCGGGAACATAGCCCCGAACCATCACCGGCATAATCCGCTCAATCCATACATGATAGTCATGACTCTTGAGCCCGGTCACTCTGCCCGTTGAAAGATTGACCCCCTTACTTATATTCGACGCATAACCATCAGTGAACTTCACGACGTGTTTCAGCCACTTGAATGTCTCCATCTTATGATCCTTTTTAAGTACGAAGTCAGCATCTGGCTTGAACCAAGATTTTCGACTGCCTGTGGGAGGCTGCATGTGTAGACGTGGTCTATCTTAAATATTCTGTTGATCAACTCTAGCATTAACATTATCCTTTGTCTTATCAAGAATGTTGAGGATCGTGTGAAAAAGGGACTCTGCGACATTCTTTTCGGTGTGCATCACGTCTATGTTGTATGGAAGTTTGAGGTCCTTAAAATAGGGAAGCTGCGTGAAGGGGGTAATGTGAGTCCAGTTGTGCGTCTCACCATATCCTTCAAAAAATTTCCCTTTAACTTTTCCTTTGCCCTCGCCCTCGTCTTCGCCTGTGGCTTTGCCTTTGCCTTTGCCTTTGCCTTCCCCTCACCGGCAGGCTTAAGAGCTTTCAGCTGAGCAAGCACATCCGCACCAGAAAATGTTGGAATCTCATTTACTTCATGGACAACTTTGCCTTTTGTGAAGTTCTTCTTGTCTTCCCTATCAGGATGGTCTGGAGGGAGGAACTGTCGATGCAGGTCAAATGCAACATACTTGCCACCCTTCTTCAGCCAAATGAAAATCAAGGCCTGCATGCACACTGGGCAAGGCATCTTTCCACTTGTACACCATCCGCAGAACAAGGCATAACCGGGAAAGTCATGCATGCAATATTGTAGCCAAACTTTCGTCAAGAAATTTTTCTGCAGATCTCGGTCGTATGTCAACCTCGGGAAGTACCAAGAATGGTGCAAATCATCCACCAACGGCTGCATAAACACACTCAAATTCTTCCCCGGATATTCAGGCCCCGGAATTATAAGCGATAGGAACATGGTCTTGCGTTGCATTATGGCGCCGGGAGGGAGATTCAGCGGAATAACAAATACGGGCCAACAGCTGTATGGATTAGATGACATACCATATGGATTGAACCCATCACCTGTTATAGCAATTTTGACATTCCCAGCCTCGGCTGCTTCCTCCGGGTACTCTATATCGAATGACTTCCATGCTTCACCTCCTGATGGATGTACAATTTTTTTTGGATTGTACCTTTTCCCTTCCTTGTGCCACTTCATCATTTTGGCAGACTCCTCGGTGATGAAAAGGTGCTGCAGTCTTTTTATAAAATCAAGATACCGAAGAACCTTCACAGGGATTTTTAGCTGCTGCTTCTGACCATGCTTATCGACCACCTCAATATACCGAGAGGAACCGCACTTCCTACAGTACTTGTCATCCGCATACTCATGCCTAAAGAAAAGGCAATTCTTTGGACAAACATGTATTTTCTCATAGTCCATCGAGAGCGCCTTCATGATTTTCTTCGTACCGTACATGGTTTTCGGCAGTTCATGGCCCTCAGGCAGGCTGTTAGCCCATACTCCCAGAAATGCTTCGAAGCAACCTCGGCTACAGCCGTACTCAGCCTTGACTGCCATCAGTTGCGAGATGGCATCTAGCACAGACAGCTTGGCACCCTCATAGAGAGGTTTCTTTGACGAGGCCAAGATTTCCAGGAAGGCCTTTGCGGTTTCCTCCGGCTCCTCCGGTTCATTCGCTGAATGTGACGGAGGTGTCGGCTGTGCAGCAAAGACATCATCTAGCATGTCTCTAACCCCATCGTCCTCATAACCAGCGACGCGTTGTCGTATCACATCCTCTCTACCACGGTCCCGCTGGGCAAAGTTTATCGGCATATTAAAGTTGGGCATAAATCCATGCGTGCGAAGGTGCTTAGTCATCTCACTCTTATCTCTGCGGATACGCCTCTTACATCTGGCACACGGGCATTCTGGCACCATCCTCATTGGACTATGGAATATCTCTTTCAAAAACACATCAGTTTTCTCGACCCACTCTGTTGTTCCTTGATTCCGACGGAAAAACCCACTATACATCCACTGATTATCTGCCATCTCTGCTTTACTGGAAGCCACACAACAAAATTAAGGATTCATTTAAATTACTCACATCAATATTTTATTTTTTACAAGGTTGACGAGAAACGACATTTAATCCACCTACATCTCTAATAGGTAAAGATGGGTCCTAATCCCTCCCGAGAATGTGTAGATTGAGTACGTTGTCCATGCTCTACCCCATTCCGAGACAAAATTTCGGCAGCACCTCCCTGCTGTTCTCCAAATACACGTCTCGGCAAAATGCCAAGAGAATGTGCATCCGGAGAACAACAGGGAGGCGCCACCGAAATCCTGTCTCGGAACGGGGTAGAGCATGAACAACGTACCCAATCTACACATCCTCGGGCTGTCTGTGGAAAGCGCTGGACAATCCAAAAGAGCTGCGGTGATAAATATGCAATTGAATGCATATTTATCGATGCAACCCTTTCGGACGGGAGACCTAGGTTACGCGACTTGATGTGAAAATTTAATCTAGTGACATGGAAAAAAAGTGGACGAGGTCATGGAATTGTTGCTCACCCTCCGATGTAGTCGATCAAAGGAGATGGACGATCGTGGACCAACACCTCCAACGTCGACAATCACTCCACGAAGATGGAACACCACAAATCCTGTTAATTACACCGAGTGAAAAAAATTTAGGTCATCACCTCACATTAAGCATTGATACTTTTAACTATGAAAAAAAATCATGTTTCGTCAAGTGTCAAATTTTGTCCTACAATTTTTTAGCAAGATCATCATGATTAAATAACCACTCATCCTATCATAATTTTGCAGCACATCTCACATAGCTACTTAACATTAAGCACTGACACTTAAAACTATGAAAAAAATCTTATTTTGTCAAGTGTCAAATTTTGTCCGGTTCAATTTTTTTGACAAGATCATCATGATAAAAATAATCACTCATCTTATACCAATTTTAGAGCACATCTCAAATGACAAGATCATCATGATAAAAATAATGCAAACTAACAATCTAACATCCTAACATCCAACATTCAACTATATATCAACCTAACAACCTAACATCTAACCTAACAATCTAACATCCAACATCCATCCATGCATTCATTCATCCATCCAACAGTAGAAAAAATGCAAAAAAATGAAAAAAAAACGCAGCTCACCGAGAGGGGCGTGGCAGGGGGCGAGGCGGGTGGAGGGGATGGTGAGGCAGGGGCGGTCGGGGACGGGAGGGACGGGGCCGGACGGAGCCGCGGCCGGCTCTAGGAGCCGCGGCCGGCGGGCCGGTCGGGAGAGGCCGGGGCGCCGGGGTCGGGGGAGGCCGTCGCAGTGGCGGGGTCGGGGGAGGCCGTCGCAGTGGCGGGGTCGGGGGAGGCCGGTGCAACGCGTGGTCGGGGGAGGCCGGGGCGACGGCGGGTGGAGACGGCGGCGCCGGCCGGTGTGGAGGCGGGGGAGGCGAGGCGGCTGTGGAGGCGGGGAGGGCCGCGCGGGCGTGGTGGAGGCGGGGAGGGCGGCGGCGGCAGGGGGAGGTGGGGGGTGCGGCGGCGGCAGGTCGGGGTGGGGGGTGCGGCGGCGGCGCAGGTCGGGGTCGGGGGGTGCGGCGGCGGCAGCTCGGGGTGTGGGGGAGACAGTGAGTGGATGGGGGAGAACGCGAGTGGATAAGGTCAACTATGCCGACGGCATAGCTCAGGGCGCCACGTGGCACCTATGCCGACGGCTTAATCGTAGGCATACTTTTTTTTCTTTTTTATTAACCACGTCACCGATCCGCGTATAAGCTTCCCTATGGCCGCAGCTATGCCGTCGGCATATTTTTATTTTTACTTTTCTTATTTTGTATAAATTTTGTAATGTTTTCTTATTTTTTATAAATATTTTAATGTTTTCTTATACATATTTTTTACATGCAGAACATTATTTAAAATGTACCGTACATTTTCTTTAATGATTCGAAACATTATTTTTAATGACATGATATTTTTTTTATATTGTACAACAATTTTCTAAAATATCACGTACATTTTTTTCTATGGTCTCGTGAAAGGTGATACATAGGAGAGCAACTAACTGAGGGGTACCGTTACCGAGTGCCTGATCCGGTAACTATGCGAGTGCCTGATCCGTCTACTACCGTGTCATCGCCGTCCGTGAGGGGGGCACACCCCGGAGACACGAGCCGCCTCTTCGGACATGCCACCACACCACCCCGCATGTATGAGGGCCCAATGCGACGCTCCGGTGACATTGCTACCCCCCCCCCAGGGCCCCCGACCCGCCTAACCCTGTAGCGTTTGACCACGGGATCTAGCACTTTGACTTTGCACGGACAGGATTTGACCAGTGGACCTCTCCACCCGGTTGTGTTAGGTCAGCCCATAGGAACACTTTGGAGCAACATCCGGGCCAGACCCACAGCAAGATCCCCTCCGTGTAGACCCGACGCGTCCGTTTCCCCCCTCCAAGTGCCGGCGGTGGCGCCGTCCGTGAGGGGGGCCAAACCCCGGAGACGCGTGCCGCCTCTTCGGACATGCCACCACACCACCCCGCATGTATGAGGGCCCGGTGCGACGCTCCGGTGGCATTGCTACCCCCCAGGGCCCCTGTCCCCCTAACCCTAGAGCGGTTGACCACGAGATCTTGCCCTTTGACTTTCCATGGACAGCTTTGAACAGTGGACCTCTCCACCCGGTTGTGTTAGGTCAGCTCAGAGGGACACCTGGAGCAACATCCGGGCCAAACCGCACTACATCCCCTCCGTGTAGACCCGACGCGTCCGTTTCCCCCTCCAGGTGCCGGCGGCGGCGCCGTCCGTGAGGGGGGGCACACCCCGGACACGCGTGCGGGCGTTTGCAACCGCCACAACACTTCCAGACTTGTGAGAGGCCGCCTACGCAAGATTTGGCGGCATGCTAGCCCCCGGAGGCCGCCGGCCACAGCCGTAGACGCGCGAAGGGCAATCCGCGTAGAGGGAATTTTTCGGATACTTCTCCATCACCAAAAATTATGAAAAAATATTCGTTCCTATAGCACATGTGCCCACGTCGTGCAAAAAAACTCATGATTTTATCGCGCTCCGAGTATTTAATAATATTCACGCCGCATCGTTACCGCAGAATGGCTACTACCGTGTCATCGCCGTCCGTGAGGGGGGCCACGCCCCGGAGACACGTGCCGCCTCTTCGGACATGCCACCACACCACCCCGCATGTATGAGGGCCCGGTGCGACGCTCCGGTGGCATTGCTACCCTCCCAGGGCCCCCGTCCCGCCTAACCCTGTAGCGTTTGACCAAGGGATCTAGCCCTTTGACTTTGCACGGACGGGATTTGACCAGTGGACCTCTCCACCCGGTTGTGTTAGGTCAGCCCATAGGAACACTTCGGAGCAACATGCGGGCCAGACCCACAGCAAGATCCCCTCCGTGTAGACCCGACGCGTCCGTTTCCCCCCTCCAAGTGCCGGCGGTGGCGCCGTCCGTCAGGGGGGCCAAACCCCGGAGACGCGTGCCGCCTCTTCGGACATGCCACCACACCACCCCGCATGTATGAGGGCCCGGTGCGACGCTCCGGTGGCATTGCCCCCCCCCAGGGCCCCTGTCCTCCCTAACCCTAGAGCGGTTGACCACGAGATCTTGCCCTTTGACTTTCCACGGATAGGCTTTGAACAGTGGACCTCTCCACCCGGTTGTGTTAGGTCATCTCAGAGGGACACCTGGGAGCAACATCCGGGCCAAACCGACATCTACATCCCCTCCGTGTAGACCCGATGCGTCCGTTTCCCCCCTCCAGGTGCCGGCGGCGGCGCCGTCCGTGAGGGGGGGCACACCCGGACACGCGTGCCGGGCGTTTGCAACCACCACAACACTTCCAAACACATGAGAGGCTGCCTACGCAAGATTTGGCGGCATGCAGGCCCCCGGAGGCCGCCGGCCGCAGCCGTAGACGCGCGAAGGGCAATCCACGTAGAGGGATTTTTCGGATACTTCTCCATCACCAAAAATTATGAAAAAAAATATTATCGTTCCTATAGCACATGTGCACACGTCGTGCAAAAAAACTCATGATTTTATCGCGCTCCGAGTATTTAATAATATTCACGCCGCATCGTTACCGCAGAATGGCTACTACCGTGTCATTGCCGTCCGTTAGGGGGGGGCATGCTCCGGAGACGCGTGCCGCCTCTTCGGACATGCCACCACACCACCCCGCATGTATGAGGGCCCGGTGCGATGCTCCGGTGGCATTGCTACCCCCCAGGGCCCCCGATCCGCCTAACCCTGTAGCGTTTGACCACGGGATCTAGCCCTTTGACTTTGCACGGACGGGATTTGACCAGTGGACCTCTCCACCCGGTTGTGTTAGGTCAGCCCATAGGAACACTTTGGAGCAACATCCGGGCCAGACCCACAGCAAGATCCCCTCCATGTAGACCCGACGCGTCCGTTTCCCCCCTCCAGGTGCCGGCGGTGGCGCCGTCCGTGAGGGGGGCCAAACCCCGGAGACGCGTGCCGCCTCTTCGGACATGCCACCACACCACCCCGCATGTATGAGGGCCCGGTGCGACGCTCCGGTGGCATTGCTACCCCCAGGGCCCCCGTCCCGCCTAGCCCTGTAGCGTTTGACCACGGGATCTAGCCCTTTGACTTTGCACGGACGGGCTTTGACCAGCGGACCTCCCCACCCGGTTGTGTTAGGTCAGCCCATAGGAACACTTTGGAGCAACATCCGGGACAGATCCACAACAAGATCCCCTCCGTGTAGACCCGACGCGTCCGTTTCCCCCCTCCAAGTGCCGGCGGCGGCGCCGTCCGTGAGGGGGGGCACACCCCGGAGACGCGTGCCGGGCGTTTGCAACCACCACAACACTTCCAAACTCGTGAGAGGCCGCCTACGCAAGATTTGGCGGCATGCTAGCCCCCGGAGGCCGCCGGCCACAGCCGTAGACGCGCGAAGGGCAATCCGCGTAGAGGGAATTTTTCGGATACTTCTCCATCACCAAAAATTATGAAAAAATATTTTCGTTCCTATAGCACATGTGCCCACGTCGTGCAAAAAACTCATGATTTTATCGCGCTCCGAGTATTTAATAATATTCACGCCGCATCGTTACCGCAGAATGGCTACTACCGTGTCATCGCCGTCCGTGAGGGGGGCCACGCCCCGGAGACACGTGCCGCCTCTTCGGACATGCCACCACACCACCCCACATGTATGAGGGCCCGGTGGGATGCTCCGGTGGCATTGCTACCCTCCCAGGGCCCCCGTCCCGCCTAACCCTGTAGCGTTTGACCAAGGGATCTAGCCCTTTGACTTTGCACGGACGGGATTTGACCAGTGGACCTCTCCAGCCGGTTGTGTTAGGTCAGCCCATAGGAACACTTTGGAGCAACATGCGGGCTAGACCCACAGCAAGATCCCCTCCGTGTAGACACGACGCGTCCGTTTCCCCCCTCCAAGTGCCGGCGGTGGCTCCGTCCGTCAGGGGGGCCAAACCCCGGAGACGCGTGCCGCCTCTTCGAACATGCCACCACACCACCCCGCATGTATGAGGGCCCGGTGCGACGCTCCGGTGGCATTGCTACCCCCCAGGGCCCCTGTCCTGCCTAACCCTAGAGCGGTTGACCACGAGATCTTGCCCTTTGACTTTCCACGGACAGGCTTTGAACAGTGGTCCTGTCCACCCGGTTGTGTTAGGTCAGCTCAGAGGGACACCTGGGAGCAACATCCGGGCCAAACCGACAGCTACATCCCCTCCGTGTAGACCCGATGCGTCCGTTTTCCCCCTCCAGGTGCCGGCGGCGGCGCCGTCCGTTAGGGGGGCCACGCCCCTGAGATGCGTGCCGCCTCTTTGAACATGCCACAACACCACCTCGCATGTATGAGGGTCCGGTACGATGCTCCGGTGGCATTGCTACCCCCCCCCAGGGCCCCCGTCCCGCCTAACCATGGAGCGGTTGACCACGAGATCTAGCCTTTTGACTTCCCACGGACGGGCTTTGACCAGTGGACCTCTGCACCCGGTAGTGTCAGGTCACCCGTAGGGACACCCGGGAGCAACATCCGGGCCAAACCCACAGCTACATCCACCGTGTAGACCCGACGCGTCCGTTTCCCCCCTCCAGGTGCCGGCGCCGTCCATGAGGGGGCACACCGCGGACGTGAGGGGGGTCACACTCTGGAGACGGGTGTCGGGCGTTTGCAACCGCCACAAAACTTTTGTCGGCATAGCTGTTTTTGATTTTAATAAAATATAATGATCTATATTCAAAAGAACATGACCGCACATTATTAACGTGCTCGAAAAATACAAACCATATATATATTCATAATATATGAAAAAAATACAAACTACATATATATTCGTATGTATGTTTATATTTAACATGCTACATGTTAGTTTATATAATAATACATAAAAAAGCTTAAAAAAATACATATGAAAAAAAAGTCTACCTATGCCGACGGCTATGCCGTCGGCATAGAGACGGCCGGGTTTTAGGCGGCGGGCGGCGTGCCGCGGATCGCTGGCGTGGCAGGTATGCCGACGGCAGCCGTCGGCTTAGCTCATGGACGGTGCGCCGCGGATCTGTGACGTGGCATGACGTGGCGTGCCAGGTATGCCGACGGCAGCCGTCGGCATAGATTTGACGACGTTAGCCGCTGGTCACGGGCGGGGTCGCCGGGCCCACGGGTGTGCCGACGGCCTGGGTATGCCGACGGCTGCTGTCGCCATGTTCGCAGCTGGGCCGACGACATATGTATGCCGACGGGTGCCGTCGGCTTAGCTCGTGGTAGCCCGACGGCCAAGATACGCCGACGGCCGAGACGTGGCTGTCGGCATTGATTTGACCGTCGGGGTAGGGCCAGTTTCCGGTAGTGTAGGGCATATCGCCCAGTCGGCAGTCACGGCCATACAAGAGAAAGACAGAGATTAAATTATTATACTGTGCAGTACTTTTGTTTATTTTCAGTGTAAGTTGTTTACTTGTTGCTCTATAATTAAATATTCTCAAGTGCACACACTTTTTTACATTGAACAACTATTATGGGCTAGCAAAAACAAGCACCTTTTTTTGCAGTGACAAAAACAAGCTCCTTACATTCGGTAACATCACTTGCGACACCAAATAAAACCGCCAAAATACCCGCAAGAAATTAAAAATATATAAATTAGACACAAAACGGCAACCATCATGAACAAAAAAAATGAAGAAACAAAGTAGAAGAAACTCACACGTATAGAACATCCTGGCGAAAACTTCAAAACTTGATACTGATTTAGAAAAGTAATCATTCACCAGAAAATTATTAAACTCAACATTGGACATGCAAAAACTCATTGAAAATGAATTTGATTAAAGTTCAACATTTAAATAATATACGTACAAAAATAATAAATAATAGATGGTCAAATGTTGCTGAAATATCAACTAAATCAGATCTTGAATGGTCAAATAACTATTTTTAGGGATAACGGAAACATCAAGAACTCGGATATCAATTCATCATTCAGGCGGCCACACAGATCTTTAATATAGTTATGCTCCATAAGCGTCTCTGACCTTTCTCTTTTTTTCCGGAACGAGGAACGTGGCCATGCGTACCGGCACAATGAACAACCAGACCGATTCCTAGAAAAAGGCGCCCTGCTTGCCATCACCCACCCACACCATCGTCACGGAAGAGAAGAGGTTCCTAGCTATCATGGTGATCGCATGGTAGCTCCATGCCAACCCAATGGCGCTTCGGGTGACACCAAGCGTACTAGACCAATCTAAGGCATAGTGCACGCCGGAACCTTTCGTGGTCTTGCAATACTAGGCCACCCAGGTTGAGCGGCGAGCAGACATTCTTCCACACCACCTTGCATTTGCCATCAGAGAGCTCATTTATCACGCGCCCAAAGGAAATAACACGTAATCTTGCTGATCCCTTGAATAATTCCTTTGGCGCCCGCAGAAAGGTTTAGGGTAAAGTTTGGCATGGCGTCGATTACAGAACGCAAGAGCATATGTCCCCTCGCCATGGGCGTGAGTCTAATCTTCAAGCCGGCCAGATGAGCACGTCAAGAATGAACTAAAGTTGGACCTGTCGGATCCACTTGATTGTGATTGGCAGACCTAGATACTACATTGGGAAACTGGACCTTTGTAACACCCTCGATGCGACTATAGCTCCCACGTGTCGAGTCACGACTTAGAGACATAATCCATTGAAGGCATATGTCGCAAGTTAGGCAATCTTCACAACATCCCATGTAATATAATAATGAAAGGGGAGATAACATAGTTGGCTTACACTTGCCACGTCAATCAAGTACATAAATAACATTACATCATCCAAACACTCATGGCCCGTCTACGGCGCCAAAATAAAAGAGAACCCAACATGCGACACGGTCCCAATCACCCCCAACTGGGCACCACTACTGATCATCGGGAAAGGAAACATAGTAACGTTGAGAGTCTTCGTCGAACTCCCACTTGAGCTCATACGCGTCTCCTGGAGCGGAATCATCAGGCCCTGCATCTGGTGTAATAGTAATCTGTGAGCCACAGGGACTCAGCAATCTCGCACCCTCGCGATCAAGACTATTTAAGCTTATAGGTAAGGCAAGGTAAATATGTGGAGCTGCAGTAAGCGACTAGCAAATATGGTGGCTAACTTATTCGCAAAAGAGAGCGAGAAGAGAAGGAAAAGCACGAGCGAGAAACTAGAGAGCAACCTGCGCAAACATTACTCCAACACCGTGTCCACTTCCTGGACTCCGCCGAGAAGAGGCCATCACGGTAACACACTCAGTTGATTCATTTTAATTAAGTTAAGGTTCAAGTTATCTACAACCGGACATTAACAAATTCCCATCTGCCCATAACCGCGGGCACGGCTTTCGAAAGTTCAATCCCTGCAGGGGAGTCCCAACTTAGCCCATGACAAGCTCTCACGGTCAACGAAGGAATAGACCTCCTCCCAAGACGTTCCGATTAGACTCGGTATCTCGGTAATTCAAGACACTTCAACAGGTTAAAACAAGACCAGCAACACCGCCCGAATGTGCCGACAAATCCTGATAGGAGCTGCACATATCTCTTTCTCAGGGCACACTCAGATGAGTGCTCCATACAACTAAAATCAAACCTCGAGTTTCCCCGAGGGGGCGCTGCACAGGACTCTAGTTTGGACCAACACTCAGAGGAGCACTGGCCCGGGGGGGTTTAAAATAAGACGACCCTTGGGCTCCGGAAACCCAAGGGAAAAAGAGGCTAGGTGGCAAATTGTAAGACCAAGGTTGGGCATTGCTGGAAAAGCTTTAATCAAGGCGTACTATCAAGGGGTTCCCATTATAACCCAACCGCGTAAGGAACACAAAATCCGGGAACATAACACCGATATGACGGAAACTAGGGCGGCAAGAGTGGAACAAAGCACTAGGCGAGAGGCCGAGCCTTCCACCCTTTACCAAGTGTATAGATGCATTAAGATAACAAGATAATATAATGATATCCCAACAAGTAAATAAATGTTCCAACGAGGAACGACCTCCAACCTTCACCTGCAACTAGCAACGGTATAAGAGGGGTTGAGCAAAGCGGTAACATAGCCAATCAACGGTTTGCTAGGACAATGGTGGGTTAGAGATTTGACATGGCAATTTGGGAGGCTTGCAAGCAAATGGTAGGCATCGTAGCATTGGCATAGCAAAAGAGCGAGCAAACTAGCATAGCAAAGATAGTAGTGTTTTCGAGGGTATGATCATCTTGCCTGCACAGTTGTCAGAGTTGACTGGATCCTCAAAAGCAAACTCAACGGGCTCCTCGTTAGCGAACTCGTCTTCCGGATCTACCCAAACAAGACAAACAAGCAATAAGGACACAATCAACCACGTGCAAGGATCAAGCGATATGATGCAATGATGATATGCTATGCGGGATGCGATGCGGGATGCAAAATGCAAGATATGACAGGAAATGCATGAACCTGGCCTCAACTTGGAAAACCAAGTGTGCAACTGGAAAGATGAGATGAAATCGCTTGAAAACGATATAAAGAATGCCGGAATCGGAGTTACGGTTTGGAAATGGCCAGCGATTCAAAAATGACACCGGTCTGCGATTTACAGCAAGTAGGCATCTAAATGCAATGAAATGAACATGCTAATGCAACCAAACATGACAACAAAATATATGGCAGGGATGCACACAAGATGCTTAACAAAAGTCTAGCACTGAGCTATGGCCAATTCATCCATTAACAGGTTCAAACAAGCATGGCAAAAATGCAAATGACAAACAGATCTCAGACTTAGTGAAATTAACACTTGTCTGGAATTTCAGATCAGGTAGCCCTCTTCGGAGCAACAAAGCTACATGCTACAGGATTTGAACAAGGCAAAGTAAAGCATGACATGGAGCTACTCAAAGAGCTTAACAAAAGTCCCTTAGTGACCTTGAGCCAAAAGGGATCAGAAAATACAATTGCAAGCATGTGAACATAGCAAAAACATAATCAGTTTTCATACTTAGTGAAAAACTGCCACATGTTGAAATATAACTCAAGTAGGCATGTTTACGAGCTCGATGCACTCACTACGGTGCAAGTCATGGCAAGACAAGCATACACCTATAAAGAAGGCACAAAATGCAAGCTAGAAATGGCAAGAACAATAGCATAGCATGCACGGATCAACTACAACATCACCGGCAAAATTGCAAACAAGTTGACAATCTGCCCAGATTCACAAAGTAGCAAAAGTAGAGCTCGATTGACTCAAGCTAGGGTGCTCCATAATTGCAAACAAAGACATGGATGGATAGTGCACTGCAATATTAACAAAACATCCTTACTGATTATCCTCAAAAGAGGCACGGATCACTAGGAAATAATAAGAACATATGGCATCATGAGATAAACAGCCCCAGGACAGTGAAATCACCAAGTCCCTGAAAACAGAATTAGCATGTGCACCACTTTGCAAGCTTGCACAAGTCACCACACACATCACAAAAATACATGGGTTGAACCTCTGGAAAGATGACAAAACCCTTAACAAAACATATGTAGAACTCACGGGCATATCATGCACACAATATCATGGCAAAAATGACAAAAGTGCTAAACGGAGTAACAGATCTGACAATGAACTCAAATGAAAATGATGCAATGGAATGAAATGATGTACTCTCTGAGATGAACATTTTGATATGCTATATGCATGAATCAGAGCTACGGATGCAAAGTTACGGGGGCTACGGACAGGGGCACTTGGATCGGAATTTCTGGGACTTAGAGAAAAAAACACCTCGCGGGATCTAGGGTTTACTGTACGCACGCGAACCGAGGCGGCGGCGCGGTTCGCCGGAGATGGTGAGGACGGCGGCGGCCGAGGTCGGCGGCGGCGGATCCGGCGGTGAGGAGGCGAGGGGCGGCGGAGATGGCGCGGCGCGGCAGCCGGGGCGACGAGGAGCTCCGGGCGGCGATGGCGCGCGGCGGCGGCGCGGAGGCGGCGAGCGGCGCGCGGGGGAAGACGAGGCGGGCGGCGGCGCGGCACGCGGGCCGAGGAGGGCCCCGCGCGGGCCTGGCGGGCCGGCGGCGGAGGGGCGGCGAAGTGGGCACGCGGCGCCACATGGCGGTCCGTGGATGGCTGGCGGCGGAGCGGACAATGTTCGTCGGCGCGGTTTTTGTCCGGCGCGGCGCGGTGGGTTGGATCTAGGGTTTGAGGAGGAGGGGGATCCGGGATTTTTCGAGGGGGTCTATATATAGGCATAGGAGGAGTTAGGAGAGTCCAAATGAGGTGCGGTTTTCGCCCACGCGATCGTGATCGAACGCTCTAGATGATGGAGCAGAGTTAGATGGGTTTTGGGCCAAATTGGAGGGGTGTTGGGCTGCAACACACACGAGGCCTTTTCGGTCCCTCGGTTAACCGTTGGAGTATCAAACGAAGTCCAAATTATACGAAACTTGACAGGCGGTTTACCGGTAGTAAACCAAGGCCGCTTGGCAAGTCTCGGTCCAATCCGGAAATGTTTAATCACCACACACAAAAGAAAGCTAGAAATGACCACCAGAGGAGAACGAAGTGCCGGAATACAAAACGGACAACGGGGAAAATGCTCGAATGCATGAGACGAACACGTATGCAAATGCAATGCACATGATGACATGATATGAGATGCATGACAACGACAACAACACACGGAGACAAAACCCGAACCCGAGGAAATAAATATAACTTAACGCCGGAAACGGCAAGAGTTGGAGTACAAATTGGAAAGTTACATCCGGGGTGTTACAACCTTCCAGTCAGAAAAAATATGGAGCAAGTTGTCAAGGGCGACATCATCGCACCTGATCGGAAACTCGATTTCTGCAGGTTGACATGCAGGCGCGACGTATCCCTGAAGACAACGGGGAAATCTCTTTTCGTAAGTGATTTACGTAGGAGTAGCATTTTTGCCAAGGAGAGCATCGACCTACTCACGGCCCGGGTTTGTTGATGTCGGTTACATGCATTCTAATCATGTAGAGGCCATAGTTGTATTCATGATGGTTGTATATATTCCCTTCGTGTGATATTATGAGTTAGTAAGAACTATACTTTATCAAAAAAAACTCTTGAAATTATACATGCATTCAAGATAACAGTATGTATTCGAGATACGAATTTTTGTCTATATAATGACAACCAACCAATGTCCTTTCCAACGAAGACCTAACTGATTTGATACTATAAGTAAAAAAAACATGCTGCATGCCTGTAGGACGTGCGCATCACATCAATTGGATGAGAAACCTTGTATTCATTGAAGCTTTGGGGGATGCATGAGGTTGTAAAACACATGGCTGGGCATAACAGCGCGACACATTGGGCACGTCTTGGCTCTGTGCAGCCACGGCGTAAGGCAGGAGCGGTGGAAAGCGTGCGAGCAACCAGGCAGCCTCACAGCGTCTTCATCCTCCACCAGGTCCGACAGGCAGATACAACACTCCGTCGTATCCTCGACGCAGTGGCGGACCTACCATTGGGGCGAGCAGGGGCGGCCGCCCCGGCTCTCCTGATGCGGATCAAGGTACCCAGCTCAGCCCTTTTCAGTTTTAGTCAAAGGGGAGGAGCGCCATTGACGATGAGATTCGTTTCTGTTGAATAGTCGTGTTCCTGAGGAAGAAGAAAGAAAAGATGGGCCTAAACGGCTTGGACTTTGTGGGCTTTAGTTAGGTGTGGTAGGCCCATTATTTATTTTTCAGGAACCAACACACCACGTGCCTGTAGCCTGCTGAATCGTTCGATTCAGTACTGTTCGATTGGAGAAAAATTCCCACACTGCCTCCCAAATTCCAATCCTTAGCTCACCTTCCCGAGCATGTCAGTAGGCATTGAGATTTGGATACATTTTTTTTTACATGTTGTAGGTTTTGCTTGGAGTTTTGGGACATGTTTTTACAGCCAATGAGTGTTCAGGCAACAGAGATCATGTTAGTTTCTAAGATGTTTTTAATATAATTTTCCATATTCTTAATAGTATAATCTTATCTATACTAAAACTGAATCTTTCAAGGCCATTTATTGCGTTGGAAACACTTGTATTTGTGCCTCAATTTTTTTTGTCCTGACCTGTTCGCCCTGGCTAACTTGAATTCCTTGGTCCGCCACTGCCTCGACGACCGTCACCTTGATATTAAGAGATATGTCAATGTCGTAGCAACCAGCCTGGTCACCGAGGCTACGAAGGACGAGCTGGGCGACATCGTCGGGCAGGAACTCGTCCCCCCGGTTGGCGCGGGCGAGATCGAACCCCTCAAGGACCGGCGTCTCCCCTGTGGACGGCGTCGCTGCAGGCCCGGCGGCTTCCGAAGGTGGCCTTGGGGTCGCGGATCGGGAACACCTCGTAGATCCCCTGCGGCACCTCGTGCCGGACGCTTGCGCCTGCCCTGGAGCCTAGCTTGCCCAGCTCATAGCTCGCGACCAACTTACCTAGCAGTTTCACGATGCACCGTTTGTTTGCGTGGGTTTTGGCCCGCCTGCGGACGGTGGCTTCTTCGCGGACTCAACACTCCGCGGCGCAGGACGGCATGTTCCTGAACGGCGAAGGCAGCGCCGCCGCCGCCATTGAATCGAGGTCTCCCTGAAGAGTCTAACCTATTGCTAGATTTGCTGAGCTCCGTTAAGGAATATAAGGAAAGGTGGTACCGTGCGTATATAGAAAGACTATAGACGCTCGTCGTGTCAGGGTTTAACCCTATATTCAAATTATGTACTTCATTGCTCCTCAAAATTTACTAGATTATTAACCCTATACCTTTTTGTCGATTCAGATATGACGTGAACAAGGCAAACTCTACGTACACGTATTGGTAATCAGCAACGCAACGGCTTGGAAAAAGCGGCATCTACCCAGTCGTATACGGGACGTACATGTAGGGTACGTACTCCATATATTGCCAACTGCCGTAGACTCGGGTCGAGACGTCCAAACTGCAAACCCCCGATTTAGTTCGCTTCGCCACAACACCTCCGCCGCCGGAAACCCACCAAGAAGCCGATCGATCCATGGACACGACGAGACCGACGGGCGGGGAGATGCCGGCACCGAACATCATCGACTGCGCGACGAGGCCATCGTTGGCGCCATTTTCGGCTCCATCTACCACTTCATCAAGGACGTCTACACCTCCCCAAACGGGAGCCGCCTCGCCGTTGGCTTTCTGGCGGTCCCCATGAACGCACTCTACGTGGGCCGTTGGGCAGCCTGTTTTGGCGTTGCCCAGTCGACCAAGTGCACCGTCCAGCACGTGTCCCCGGGATACCCCTTTGGAAACATGGTCGCCTTAGGAGTCGCCCAAACCCTCTTCGCCATGCATCACGAGTCACGCGTGGCCCTCCGCACCGGGCTTCTAGCTGCGGCGATGGGCGGGGTCCTTGACATGGCCGTTTATAGCCGAAAACTCTCTGCTTGCACAGCTGGGGTTCCCGCCACCTCACCTCGTGTTTGATTGATGTTTTTTTTTCCGGAAAGGGGGACTCCCTGGCCTCTGCATCAGAATGATGAATACGGCCACATTTATTAAAAAGTAAACGAGGTTCAACAAGGTCTAAAAGTCTGGAAACAAATAGAAGGGCTAGCTCACACAGAGCCTCAACGCCAAAACAAAATGCCCAACACGCCACAACCGGCTGGCAATAGAGAAGATAGGTAAACTAATCGCCTATCCTATTACATGACCGTCATCCAAACCGGTTGAAGATATCCCGCGCCACCATCTTCCACCGGACAGATCCAGTAACCAAACGCTCCCTGGCCGCCGTCGGAGTGAGTAAGGACCACATACGGATCAGCGCAGTAGCCCGGAATAAAACCTGCAAAAAATGAATAGTTGTTATTCTGTTAAAAGCCAAATCATTTCTGCAGTTCCAAATTGCCCATAACAACGCACATACTCCTACACGAATGTGTCTAGCTGTTTCGGACTCTATCCCAGCAAGCCATGTCCCGAATAACATGTTGACCGAAGTGGGTGGAGTAATGTTAAAGGCAATTTGTACAGAGCGCCACAAAACTCTTGTCAACATGCAATTGGGGACCCTCAACACACACACACACATCCCCTAGTTGCGAGTTGATGGTCAACTTGCAACTGGGGGGCACGAATAAACACACACACACACACAAGTTGCGAGTTGATGGGTAACTTGCAACTGGGGTCGTCAACAAACAGACACCCCCCCTAGTTGCGAGCAGATGCTTGACATGCAACTGGGGACCCCTTGACAAAAAGACACACACACGCACACACCCCTACTTGCAAGTCGGTTATCAACATGCAATTGGGGACTCTCGACACACAACACACACACATCCCCTAGTTGCGAGTTGATGGTCAACTTGCAACTGGGGGCCACGAATAAACACATATACACACACTCCCAAACACATACACACCTAGTTGCGAGTCGATGGGCAACTTGCAACTGGGTGTCCTGAACAAACACGCACCCCCTAGTTGTGAGTCGATGCTTTACATGCAACAGGGAACCCCTTGACAAACACACACACACACACACACACATGCACACACCTCTAGTTGCAAGTCGGTTATCGACATGCAATTGGGGACCCTCGACACACACACACGCATCCCCTAGTTGCGAGTTGATGGTCAACTGGGGGCCACGAATAAACACACACACACATGCACCCCTAGTTGCGAGTCGATGGGCAACTTGCAACTGGGGGTCCTCAACAAACACGCACCCCCTAGTTGCGAGTCGATGCTTGACATGCAACAGGGGACCCCTTGACAAAAAGACACACACACACACACACACCTCTAGTTGCAAGTCGGTTATCGACATGCAATTGGGGACCCTCGACACACACACATCCCCTAGTTGCGAGTTGACGGTCAACTTGCAACTGGGGGCCACAAATAAAACACACATACATACACGCACCCCTAGTTACGAGTCGATGCTTGACATGCAACTGGGGACCCCTTGACAAAAAGACACACACACACACACTAGTTGCAAGTCGGTTATTGACATGCAATTGGGGACCCTCGACACACACACACACATCCCCTAGTTGCGAGTGGATGGTCAACTTACAATTGGGAGACACGAATAAAACACACACACACACGCACAGACACACACACCTAGTTGCGAGTCGATGGGCAACTTGCAACTGGGGGTCCTGAACAAACAGACACCCCTAGTTGCGAGTCGATGCTTGACATGCAACTAGGTACCCCTTGACAAAAAGACACACACACACACCTCTAGTTGCAAGTCGGTTATCGACATGCAATTGGGGACCCTCGACACATACTCACACACATTCCTTAGTTGCGAGTTATCAACTTGTAATTGTGGGCCACGAATAAACACACACACACCCTAGTTGCGAGTCGATGGGCAACTTGCAACTGGGGGTCCTCAACAAACACACACCCCCTAGTTGTGAGTCTATGCTTGACATGCAACTGGGGATCCCTTGACAAAAAGACACACACACACACACACACACACCTCTAGTTGCAAGTCGGTTATCGACATGCAATTGGGGACCTTCGACACACACATGTCCCTTAGTAGCGAGTTGATGGTCAACTTGCAACTGGGGGCCACAAATAAAACACACATACGGACACACACACATACACCCTAGTTGTGAGACGATGCTTGACATGCAATTGGGGACCCCTTAAAAAAAGACACACACGCACACTCTCTAGTTGCAAGTCGGTTATCGACATGTAATTGGGGACCCTCGACACACACACACACTCCCTAGTTGCGGGTTGATGGTCAACTTGCAACTGGGGGTCACGAATAAACACACACACACACATACACACACACACACACACCCTAGTTGCGAGTCAGTTACCAAAATGCAATTTGGGACCTTCGACACACACACACACACACAAACATCCGCTAGTTGCGAGTTGATGGTCAACTTGCAACTGGGGGCCACGAATAAACACACACACACACACACCCTAGTTGTGAGTCGATGGGCAACTTGCAACTGGGGCTCGTCAACAAACACACACACACCCTAGTTGCAAGTCGATGCTTGATATGCAACTGGGGACCCCTTGACAAAAAGGCACACACACACACCCTAGTTGCAAGTCATTTATCGACATGCAATTGGGACCCTCGACCACACACACACACATACACACCTAGTTGCGAGTTGGTGGTCAACTTGCAACTCGGGGCCACGAATAAAACACACACACACACATACACTCTATCTCTAGTTGCAAGTTAGTTATCGACATGCAATTGGGGACCCTCGACACACACACCCACATCCCCTAGTTGCGAGTTGATGGTCAACTTGCAACTGGGGCCACGAATAAACACACACACACACACACACTAGTTGCGAGTCGGTTATCAACATGCAATTGGGGACCCTCGACGCACACACACCAGGATAATGATGAACTCCTTCAAGACAAACAAACAACAGAGGAACAAACCAGCTGTGTACTAAGGGTAGACTTGCAACTTATAAAAAAAGGCGTCCATCAATTGCATGTCATATGTGAAGTTAGACTTGTTGGAAATATGCCCTAGAGGCAATAATAAAAGGATTATTATTATATTTCCTTGTTCATGATAATTGTCTTTTATTCATGCTATAATTGTGTTATCCGGAAATCGTAATACATGTGTGAATACATAGACGCCAACATGTCCCTAGTAAGCCTCTAGTTGACTAGCTCGTTGATCAACAGATAGTCATGGTTTCCTGACTATGGACATTGGATGTCATTGATAACGAGATCACATCATTAGGAGAATGATGTGATGGACAAGACCCAATCTTAAATATAGCACAAGATCGTATAGTTCGTTTGCTAGAGTTTTTCCAATGTCAAGTATCTTTTCCTTAGACCATGAGATCGTGTAACTCCCGGATACCGTAGGAGTGCTTTGGGTGTACCAAACGTCACAACATAACTGGGTGACTATAAAGGTATACTACGGGTATCTCCGAAAGTGTCTGTTGGGTTGACACGGATCAAGACTGGGATTTGTCACTCCGTATGACGGAGAGGTATCTCTGGGCCCACTCGGTAATGCATCATCATAATGAGCTCAAAGTGACCAAGTGTCTGGTCACGGGATCATGCATTACGGTACGAGTAAAGTGACTTGCCGGTAACGAGATTAAACGAGGTATTGGGATACCAACGATCGAATCTCGGGCAAGTAACGTACCGATTGACAAAGGAAATTGTATACGGGGTTGCTTGAATCCTTGACATCGTGGTTCATCCGATGAGATCATCGAGGAGCATGTGGGAGCCAACATGGGTATCCAGATCCCGCTGTTGGTTATTGACCGGAGAGCCATCTCGGTCATGTCTACATGTCTCCTGAACCCGTAGGGTCTACACACTTAAGGTTCGGTGACGCTAGGGTTGTAGAGATATGTATATGCAGTAAACCGAAAGTTGTTCGGAGTCCCGGATGAGATCCCGGACGTCACGAGGAGTTTCGGAATGGTCCGGAGGTAAAGAATTATATATAGGAAGTGCTATTTCGGCCATCGGGACAAGTTTCGGGGTCACCGGTATTGTACCGGGACCACCGGAAGGGTCCCGGGGGTCCACCGGGTGGGGCCACCTATCCCGGAGTGCCCCATGGGCTGAAGTGGGAGGGGAACCAGCCCCTAGTGGGCTGGTGCACCCCTCCTTGGGCCTTCCCCCTGCGCCTAGGGTTGGGAACCCTAGGGTGGGGGGGCGCCCCACTTGCCTTGGGGGGCACTCCACCCCCCTTGGCCGCCGCCCCCTTGGGAGATTGGATCTCCAGGGCCGGCGCCCCCCCTGGGGACCCTATATATAGAGGGGGGAGGGAGGGCAGCCGCACCCCATGCCCCTGGCGCCTCCCTCTCCCCTCCAAGACCTCCTCCTCCTCCGTAGAGAACGGCTAAGCCCTGCTACGGTGACTACTGCATCCACCACCACGCCGTCGTGCTGCTGGATCTTCATCAACCTCTCCTTCCCCCTTGCTGGATCAAGAAGGAGGAGACGTCACGCTGACCGTACGTGTGTTGAACATGGAGGTGCCGTCCGTTCGGCGCTAGGATCTCCGGTGATTTGGATCACGTGGAGTACGACTTCCTCATCCCCGTTCTTTGAACGCTTCCGCGCGTGATCTACAAAGGTATGTAGATGCAATCCGATCACTCGTTGCTAGATGAACTCATAGATGGATCTTGGTGAAACCGTAGGAAATTTTTTGTTTTCTGCAACGTTCCCCAACAGTGGTATCAGATCTAGGTCTATGCGTAGTTCTCTTTGCACGAGTAGAACACAATTTGTTGTGGGCGTAGATGTTGTCAACTTTCTTGCAGCTACTAGTCTTATTTTGCTTCAGCGGTATTGTGGGATGAAGCGGCCCGGACCGACCTTACACGTACGCTTACGTGAGACTGGTTCCACCGACTGACATGCACTAGTTGCATAAAAGGTGGCTAGCGGGTGTCTGTCTCTCCCACTTTAGTTGGAGCAGATTCGATGAAAAGGGTCCTTATGAAGGGTAAATAGAAGTTGACAAATCACGTTGTGGCTTTTACGTAGGTAAGAAAATGTTCTTGCTAGAACCCTATTGCAGCCACGTAAAACTTGCAACAACAATTAGAGGACGTCTAACTTGTTTTTGCAGCAAGTGCTTTGTGATGTGATATGGCCAAAGTTGTGATGAATGATGAATGATATATATGTGATGTATGCGATCATGTTCTTGTAATAGGAATCACGACTTGCATGTCGATGAGTATGAAAACCGGCAGGAGCCATAGGAGTTGTCTTTATTTTTTGTATGACCTGCGTGTCATTGAGAAACGCCATGTAAATTACTTTACTTTATTGCTAAACGTGTTAGCCATAGTAGTAGAAGTAATAGTTGGCGAGCAACTTCATGGAGACACGATGATGGAGATCATGATGATGGAGATCATGGTGTCATGCCGGTGACAAGATGATCATGGAGCCCCAAGATGGAGATCAAAGGAGCTATGTGATATTGGCCATATCATGTCACTATTATTATTTGATTGCATGTGATGTTTATCATGTTTTTGCATCTTGTTTACTTAGAACGACGGTAGTAAATAAGATGATCCCTCATAATAATTTCAAGAAAGTGTTTCCCCTAACTGTGCACCGTTGCGACAGTTCGTTGTTTCGAAGCACCACGTGATGATCGGGTGTGATAAATTCCAACGTCACATACAACGGGTGTAAGACAGATTTACACATGCAAACACTTAGGTTGACTTGACGAGCCTAGCATGTAGAGACATGGCCTCGGAACACAGAAGACCGAAAGGTCGAGCATGAGTCGTATAGAAGATACGATCAACATGAAGATGTTCACCGATGTTGACTAGTCCGTCTCACGTGATGATCGAACACGACCTAGTTAACTCGGATCATGTTATACTTAGATGACTGGAGGGATGTCTATCCGAGTGGGAGTTCATTATATAATTTGATTAGATGAACTTAATTATCATGAACTTAGTCTAAAATCTTTACAATATGTCTTGTAGATCAAATGGCCCACGTTGTCCTCAACTTCAACGCGTTCCTAGAGAAAACCAAGCTGAAAGACGATGGCAGCAATTATACGGACTGGGTCCGGAACCTGAGGATCATCCTCATAGCTGCCAAGAAAGATTATGTCCTAGAAGCACCGCTAGGTGACGCACCCGTCCCACAGAACCAAGACGTTATGAACGCTATGCAGACACGCGCTGATGACTACTCCCTCGTTGAGTGCGGCATGCTTTACAGCTTAGAACCGGGGCTCCAAAAACGTTTTGAGAGATACGGAGCATATGAGATGTTCGAAGAGCTGAAAATGGTTTTTCAAGCTCATGCCCGGGTCGAGAGATATGAAGTCTCCGACAAGTTCTTCAGCTGTAAGATGGAGGAAAATAGTTCTGTCAGTGAGCACATACTCACTATGTCTGGATTACATAACCGCTTAACTCAGCTGGGAGTTAATCTCCTGGATGACGCGGTCATTGACAGAATCCTTCAGTCGCTTCCACCGAGCTACAAGAGCTTTGTGATGAACTTCAATATGCAGGGGATGGAAAAGACCATTCCTGAGGTATTTTCAATGCTGAAATCAGCAGAGGTAGAAGTCAAAAAGGAACATCATGTGTTGATGGTCAATAAAACCACCAAGTTCAAGAAAGGCAAGGGTAAAAAGAACTTCAAGAAGGACACAAGGGAGTTGCCGCGCCCGGTAAGCAAGCTGCCGGGAAGAAGCCAAAGAATGGACCCAAGCCCGAGACTGAGTGCTTTTATTGCAAGGGAAGTGGTCACTGGAAGCGGAACTGCCCCAAATACTTAGCAGACAAGAAGGCCGGCAACACAAAAGGTATATGTGATATACATGTAATTGATGTGTACCTTACCAGTATTCATAGTAGCTCCTGGGTATTTGATACCGGTGCGGTTGCTCACATTTGTAACTCAAAACAGGAGTTGTGGAATAAACGGAGACTGGCGAAGAACGAGGTGACGATGCGCGTCGGGAATGGTTCCAAGGTCGATGTGATCGCCGTCGGCACGCTACCTCTACATTTACCCACGGGATTAGTTTTAAACCTCAATAATTGTTATTTAGTACCAGCTTTGAGCATGAACATTGTATCAGGATCTCGTTTAATTCGAGATGGCTACTCATTTAAATCCGAGAATAATGGTTGTTCTATTTATATGAGAGATATGTTTTATGGTCATGCTCCTATGGTGAATGGTTTATTCTTAATGAATCTCGAGCATAATGCTACACATATTCATAGTGTGAATACCAAAAGATGTAAGGTTGATAATGATAGTCCCACATACTTGTGGCACTGCCGCCTTGGTCACATAGGTGTCAAACGCATGAAGAAGCTCCATGCAGATGGACTTTTAGAGTCTCTTGATTACGAATCATTTGACACGTGCGAACCATGCCTCATGGGTAAGATGACCAAGACTCCGTTCTCAGGAGCAATGGAGCGAGCAACCAACCTATTGGAAATCATACATACTGATGTGTGCGGTCCAATGAGTGTTGAGGCTCGTGGTGGCTATCGTTATGTTCTCACCCTCACTGATGACTTGAGTAGATATGGGTATGTCTACTTAATGAAACACAAGTCTGAAACCTTTGAAAAGTTCAAGGAATTTCAGAGTGAGGTTGAGAATCAATGTGACAGAAAAATCAAGTTTTTGCGATCAGATCGTGGAGGAGAATACTTGAGTCACGAATTTGGTACACACTTAAGAAAATGTGGAATAGTTTCACAACTCACGCCGCCTGGAACACCTCAGCGTAATGGTGTGTCCGAACGTCGTAATCGCACTCTATTGGATATGGTGCGATCTATGATGTCTCTTGCCGACTTACCACTGTCATTTTGGGCTATGCTTTAGAGACTACCGCATTCACTTTAAATAGGGCTCCGTCGAAATCCGTTGAGACGACACCGTATGAATTATGGTTTGGGAAGAAGCCTAAGCTGTCGTTTCTAAAAGTTTGGGGATGCGATGCTTATGTCAAGAAACTTCAACCTGAAAAGCTCGAACCCAAGTCGGAAAAATGTGTCTTCATAGGATACCCTAAAGAAACTATTGGGTATACCTTCTACCTCAGATCCGAAGGCAAGATCTTTGTTGCCAAGAATGGATCCTTTCTAGAGAAAGAGTTTCTCTCGAAAGAAATAAGTGGGAGGAAAGTGGAACTTGATGAAGTATTACCTCTTGAACCGGTAAGTAGCGCAGCTCAAGAAAATGTTCCTGAGGTGCCTGCACCGACTAGAGAGGAAGTTAATGATGATGATCATGAAACTTCAGATCAAGTTGCTACTGAACTTCGTAGGTCCACAAGGACACGTTCCGCACCAGAGTGGTATGGCAACCCTGTCTTAGAAATCATGTTGTTGGACAACGGTGAACCTTCGAACTATGAAGAAGCGATGGCGGGCCCCAATTCCAACAAATGGCTTGAAGCCATGCAATCCGAGATAGGATCCATGTATGAAAACAAAGTGTGGACTTTGACAGTTGCATACTAAGGGTGGACTTGGAACTGGAACAAGAAACAAAAAGTGGCCCCTCAATTGCATGTCAGATGTGTAGTTGGACTTGCAACTAGGACAAAAATGAGTTGGTCCCCAGTTGCATGTCGATAGTGGAGTTGCAACTGGAACAAAAACTGTGCCCCCATTGCATGTCGAGGGTGGAGGTTCAACTCAGACAAAACTCTCCCCGGTTGCGTATCGAGGATGGACTTGCAACTAGGAGAAAAATGGGTCGGGCCCCAAGTTGTGTATCGAGGGTGGACCTGCAACTGGGGTAAAAAACAACGGGGCCCCAATTGCATGTCAAGTGTATAATTGGACTTGCAAAATAGGACAAAGTTGGGCCGGGCGTAGTTGCATATCGAGGGTGGACTTGCAATTGGGACAAAAAATGATGTGTTCCCCAAATGCATGTTGGGGTGGAGTTGCAACTAGGGACAAAAGAGAATTGTCACCCCTCCCCGAGTTGCGTCTCGAGCATAGGCTTGCAACTGAGGGTGGGACCCAATTACATATCAAAGGTCGACTTGCAACTAGACAATAAAAGTCCCCTCCTCCAATTGCATGTCGGTGGTCGAGTGGCAACTAGGACAAATAAGGGCACCCAGATGTCTGTCAAGGATGGACTTTCAACTAGGGAAAATATGGGGTTTTGGGTCGAGTTGTGTATTGAGGGTGGAATTTTAACTAGGACAAAAAACCAAGGCGGTCCCTCCCAATTTCATGTCGGGGATGGAGTTGCAATGTGACGCCCCGAGACCGATGTGCCAGGTGTCCTCCAGTTATTCGCTGTCGTTGCCATGTCATTCGCTTGTGTGTTGCATCTTGTCATGTCATCACATGCATTGCATCTTCATGTTTTCAAAACTTGCATCCGTCCCGGTCTCCTCGTTCTTTCCGTTGTCCGTTCTGAGCCCAGACACACTTGCACGTGCCCGCGGCATGTCCGAAATATTATTTTATAAGTGGCCGGGAAATGTTCTCGGAATGGGTTGAAAGTTGGCATGTGGTCTTATTATAGTGTAGGTAGGCTGCCTGCCAAGTTTCATCGCATTCGGAGTCCGTTTGACGCCCCAACGGATAACTATAGCGGCATTATAGCCGGTCTAACGTCGGATGCTTTCGGTCTCCGGAAACAGATGCCGGGCCCTCTCTCTCTTCTCCCCCTCGCAGTCTCGCCACTGCCCACCTAGTCCATCCTCCTTCCCCTCTTCGCTTCCAGAGTTGTTCGATGCGACCGCACGGTCCGAAACCCTCTCTGCTCAGCGCATCGACCCCCTCGCGCGTCCGAAAGTTGTCCCGAACCCGACCCGAACTGTCGCCACCGTTATGTCCGGATCATCCCCAAACGTCTACAAAATATCACTGTTTTCTTATTCGGACTCCCTAGCCTATTCTTTCTGAACCGTCCGATTTCGATCGGAAGATCCAAATTAGACCTAACATAACCCACTTCTATTTATAATAAGATCAACCCTAGACCCTAGCCAGACAAACTCCCTCCGATCCCGCGTGCGTCGCCACCCCCCTCGGATCCAGCACCGCACCTACCACCTACCTTCCTCATTTTCAGATCCACCCAACCTCCAAATCCTTCCATCTGGACCACCGGATGGAGATCCAATGGCCAGAGGGCGCCCCCTGCAGCTCCTGCAAGCCTCCTCCTTCCTCGATCCAACCAGCCGCAGTAGCAGAGCAGGAGCCCTCGCGCCGAGCCTCGCCGACCCTGCAGGCCACGCCCTCCGGCGACCCCACCGCCAGCGGCCACGACCAGGATCGGCCTCATCCCGTTTCTCTCCTCCTCCTAATTTTTACTCTCTCTCTCACGGTGGCCCTTTCTCTCTCCTTCCCAGGAATAAGCAGGAGCTCGCTCAAGCTCCACGGTGTCGCCGCCGCCATTCCGCTTCGTCCGGTAACCTCTGAGCAAGCGCCACCGCCGGATCTGCTCGAGCCCGCCTCGCCTTGCACCTTGAGTCCCACGTCGGCAAGTGTTGGCCGCGCGCCAAGCTTCTGTTGCAGCCGCCACAGAGACGACAGCGGCAAGCCCCTGCTCGCCTCGACCCCGGGTCGCTGGAAGACACCAGGGGATCTTCTCTGCCTCGCCTCGTTCGCCCACAAGTTTCGCAGCGCCACCGGAGTTCCCTCCGTCGTCGAGGACCTCCTGCAGTTGTGACCTTGCAATAGCCATCGTCGAGGACGCCAACTGCCAGGTCGTCGCCTTCCTCCGTTTCCCTAGCCCATTGCCAGCCGGTTCCCACCGGCAGGACCCCGTCCCCGCCTCCAGATCGCCACGCTGCCCCACCGGAGAGCGCCAAGTCCATCGCCGGCCTCCCCTGTTTCTGCCGGTGAGAACGCGAGGAAGGTGACCGCGGCGACAAGTTTTGCCCGCGCCTGGACCTGCTCGATCCCCGTTGACCGCGCACGTCGTCCGATTGGCCAGATCCGCTTCCCGTGCCGGCCACCCTCTTCGCTAGCTGGGCTTAGCCCATGGGTGAGCTGCCCTGCGCCCCGCCTTTTTTTTCTTTTCTCATATTGGGCCAGCCTGCCAGATTCGGCCCGTCATGTTTTTTCCCAGATCTACGAATTTCCTATTTATCGAGAGACAGCAGTTTTTGCAGAAAACCCCCTGGACTACATGCATATAATAACTCACAATTGGTGCATCGGATTAAAATGAATTATATATGAAAGTTGCTTAGAATTTTGTGTAGATTAATAATATCCAAGTTCATCTATGTTTAAAATGTTTAAAATGATGTTTGATTAAATTTGCTCCTATGCATGCTAAAATGCTTTAATTCATAACTAAATAACCGTAACTCGGTTTGTAATAAATTTTATATGTAAATGGGGTAGAAAAATGCCTAGTTTAACATGATGCACTCATCTAGCATGTTTAACAAATCTAAAATTATGTTTAGGGAAGAACAGTACCAAACCTAATATATGCATATGAGGAGTTTTTCCGGACTTGTTGTTTTGTTGTTCCGGCCTCATTTAAACTTGCCTAGATTAGATAGTTTCATCATGCTTCCCCTCTTGCCATGTTTAACAGCATTTAATATTGTGGGGTACATAAACAAAATCTAACTAAATAACTTGTCGTGGTGTTTCGTCAATATGCAACTCGCATATTGAGCTCCACTTAATTTGTAGGGTTGCTTGTGCACTTTGCCATGCCATGCTTCATTAAACCGGACATGCATCATACTTGATTGTGCATCATGCCATGATTATGTGGTGGTTGTTTACCATGATTGTTTGCTTCTTTCCGGTGTTGCTTCTTCGGGTTGGTTCCGATAACATCACGTTTGTGAGGATCCGTTCGACTTTGTCCGTTTGTCTTCTTCATGGACTCGTTCTTCTTCCTTGCGGGATTTCAGGCAAGATGACCATACCCTCGAAATCACTTCTATCTTTGCTTGCTAGATGCTCGCTCTTTTGCTATGCCTATGCTGCGATACCTACCACTTGCTTACCATGCCTCCCATATTGTTGAACCAAGCCTCTAACCCAGCTTGTCCTAGCAAACCGTTGTTTGGCTATGTTACCGCTTTGCTCAACCCCTCTTATAGAGTTGTTAGTTGCAGGTGAAGATTGAAGTTTGTTCCTTGTTGGAACATGGAGATGTTGTTCCTTGTTGGAACATGTTTACTTGTTGGGATATCACAATATCTCTTATCTAATTAATGCATCTATATACTTGGTAAAGGGTGGAAGGTCGGCCTTATGCCTGGTGTTTTGTTCCACTCTTGCCGTCCTAGTTTTCGTCATGTCGGTGTTATGTTCTCGGATTTTGCGTTCCTTACGCGGTTGGGTTATAATGGGAACCCCTTGACAGTTCGCCTTGAATAAAACTCCTCCAGCAATGCCCAACATTGGTTTTACCATTCGCCACCTAGCCTTTTTCTTTCCCTTGGGTTCTGCAGACACAAGGGTCATCTTTATTTAAACCCCCCTGGGCCAGTGCTCCTCTAAGTGTTGGTCCAACCGAGTAGACTGCGGGGCCACCTCGGGGCAACTTGAGGGTCGGTTTTACTCATAGGATGTCTCATCTGAGTGTGCCCTGAGAACGAGATATGTGCAGCTCCTATCGGGATTTGTCGGCACATTCGGACGGTGTTGCTGGACTTGTTTTACCATTGTCGAGGATGTCTTGTAGAACCGGGATACTGAGTCTGATCGGAATGTCTCGGGAGAAGGAATATCCTTCGTTGACCGTGAGACCTTGTGATGGGCTAAGTTGGGACTCCCCTGCAGGGTTTTGAACTTTTGAAAGCCGTGCCCGTGGTTATGGGCAGATAGGAATTTGTTAATGTCCGGTTGTAGAAAACCTGAAGTTGACCTTAATTAAAATACATCAACCGCGTGTGTTACCGTGATGGTCTCTTCTCGGCGGGGTCCAGGAAGTGAACACGGTGTTGGAGTAATGCTTGACGTAGGTTGTTCTAGGATCACTTCTTGATCATAGTTTTATCGACCGTGCCATGCCTTCTCTTCTCGCTCTCATTTGCGTATGTTAGCCACCAAACATGCTAGTCGCTTGCCGCAGCTCCACCTCATACCTTTTACCTTACCTATAAGCTTAAATAGTCTTGATCGCGAGGGTGTGAGATTGCTGAGTCCCCGTGACTCACAGATACATCCAAAACCAGCTTGCAGGTGCCGTTGAACCATGAAGATGACGCAACCAAGCTCAAGGAGGAGCTCGATGAAGATCTTGTCCTTCATGTTGTTTCGTTCTAGTCGATCAGTAGTGGAGCCCAGTTGGGGAGGATCGGGGATCTCTGTAGCATTTGGGGTTCTTCTTTTATTTTGGTTCCGTATTCGGACCTTGATTGTATTTGGATGTTGTAATGTTGTATTCATGCATTTGTGTGAAGTGGCGATTGTAAGCCAACTATGTATCTTTTCCCCTATTGTATTACATGGGTTGTGTGAAGATTACCTCACTTGCGACATTGCTTTCAATGCGGTTATGCCTCTAAGTCGTGCTTCGACACATGGGAGATATAGCCGCATCGAGGGCGTTTCAAGTTGGTATTAGAGCCTTCCCCGACCTTAGGAGCCCCCTGCTTGATTGAATCGCTGGCGTTATTGAGTCTAGAAATGTTTTGAGTCATTTAGGAATTATATATATCGGAGAGTTAGGACTTCTTTTTACTCCTAAGTCCCTTCGTCGCTCTGGTGAGGCATCCTGACGTAGAGTTTTGACTATTCTCTTCTCAAATTTCACTAATTTTTTTTAGGATCACGCGGGTATCTTGGAATCGTTTCGATGGTATTGTGATGAGAACATTGTTCTTGGTGCCTCCTGTCATTTAGGGGTTGTGGCAGTGTCCCGGGGAGTTGAGCTCCGAGGTGTTGTCGTCACAATTTTATCCTTGCAGTTCTGGAATACCTGAGTTTAGTTTCGCCGACATCGAAAATCTCTTTTATGCAGTTGTTGGTGAGATAACCTCGACGCCACCCAGTACTGGGGCGGGAGTTCGGGAGTATTGCCATAACTCGTATAACGGATGCTTTTCGAAGGTTGAGGTAAACGATTTCCGAAGGTTTCTTGGTTATGTGTTGAAGGATGGATACAGCTGGATGTAGGATTTGCTAGATTTCGGTGAGATATTATGCTTCCCCTGTATCCCCAACACCTGATTGCATAACCGGAAAATTTCGGGAGTTTATAAGTGGGAATTCAAGTAGCTCTTAGGATATCTTTCCGACAGATATATGATATGAAATTGGGGTTCGACGTTTAGTGGTCCGCCTATTCACGGTTGGTTTTACAGTGGTCTCGTTGTGTCTTAAAGAGTCCTTGGCTATGCCGACTCGGGGACGCTTCGTATGTCATGTGCACTGCCTTGTACATGATGGTGTTGTACGATCGAGCCCGTGTAGGCCCCACCACGAAAACTTCGGACGAAATCTCTATCATATGTTTGTTCCGGCTTATTTTGCAAACCAATCCTTTGTTTTGTTTTGAGTTGTGGTATTCGAGTTGCTTCGAAGTCAAATGTTGATTCCATACCTTTTCCTAAGCGGTGTTCTCATATTTCTATGTGAATACTAATCCTTCTCGATCATCGAGTTTGTCATGTCATTCCTTTTCACCGGTGTGCTTCTCTTCAAGTGGATCCGATCATTTCGACATCGGCAAGATCAAGTATCAGTTTCTTCTGAACGGTGTTTGTTTCATCCGTCTCCAAGTTGCCTTTGTTTCTTCCCGCCCTCCCACCCTTGTTTCTTCAAGGACTCAGATTTCTTAATCAAGTATCTTTTTATTCATGTGAAGTCTCTCCATTCTTTTCCTTCATGTTCTTACCCGGTGATTCTCATGAAGATTCTAACGGATCTTCAAGTTCGTCACACTTCACTCGTTTTCTTCCCTGGTGGATTCAAATCAAGCTTTCGGGGTTGATCTCATATCACTTTTTCCTCATTTCAAATACCTTCTCATGTCGGTGCACCTCTTTATCATTCACTTCTCGTTATTCAATTGTTCCGGAGTGCTGAAGATGTCTCAGAAGACTCACGGTTACATTCTTGATCCATTCAAGTTATTTCGAGGTTGTTATCTCATTCAAGTCATTTTATTTAACCGGTACAAATCTCTCTTCCAAGAAATCGTTCTACGGTGTTTCTTTTGAGTGGGCCCTAACCCATAGGTCTCTTTCCAGGATCTTACCTGACTCTTCTTATTTTCCTGGAGCTATCCAAATTTCTTTTCGAAGTGTGACGTAAGAATGAATTTTCATCAGTCAGAGGGTTTCTCCAAGATCTTTCAAGTTCTTTTCATCGTTGGCTCAACCTCTTTGTTTTGATTATTCCGGAGTGTCTCAACAATTCATGGTGGTGTTTCTCGTTGTAATTCTCAGATTTTGAAGACCGAAGAAGAGTTTTTCCTCCATATCTTGCTTCATTCTCTTCAAGATTCGTGGTTCTAGTTCGAGGCCATCCTCTCATAATTGTTTTCGATCATCAAATTCTTTTCACCCATCCGGTGTAATTCATGAGTCTTGTCAATTTGATTCTCTGGAGGCCATCATCTCATAATTAGTCATTCTCAGCTTTCAGCTCTCATTCTCTAAATCTTACCGGTGCATCGTTCAAATATCCTCTAATCAGTTCATGATCTCTTCGTTCTTTTGTATCTAAACTCTCTCATGTATCTTCGTTCATTTGCTAATTCTTACCGGTGATTCATCCCTTTTCATCGTTCATTTCCAATTCTTACGGTGGTTCATTCAAGATTCTCTTCTTTCGTTTATCATATCAATTTATTTGTTATTTCTATCCTACCGGTGGTTCGTTCAATATTTTTCCCAAGTCTGACGCTATATCTATCTTAATCCTTTCCACGAGAATAAGTAGTATGCCAAATCCGTTGTTTGTCATCAATTTAAATTGGTGAAGGATACGCATGATGTAATTCTTATTTTTGTTTCATCGAGTGAACTCAATTCCCTATTCTGGAGGCTCATTAAATTCTTGTTTCCATTTGTTCATCTTTCTTTTCCGGAGTTCCAAGTTTGCTCTTTATCTCCTCGCAAAGCTTCATCTATTCATTGCAAGGCTTCAACCTTACTCTTCTCATCTTTCTTTTCGTTTGAACATTCCTTTGTTTACCAGAGTTCTTCATGGAGGTTCTACATGATGGTTCATCAAGGATTTATTTCGTTCTCGAAGCGTTCATCAAGATTCTTTTCAGAGGAGCTCAAGTATTCTTTATCTTGCATTTCAAAGTGCAATTCTTTCAACCGTATCATTCGAGGTGGTATTATGTCATTCTTGATAATTTGAGTTCATGTTTCATGTTTCACATGTTGTTAAGAATGAGGTATTTTAAATCCATCAATCCCTTCGTTGGAATTATCTTGGGCTATATTTCACCTAGAGCCTTACCTAAGGATTGTTGCTATTTATGGTGATTATAAATGACCCAAGTCCTTCTTTTATCCTCCCGGTGGTATGAGTTTCTCGTCTCCTTGTTCATATCAATCCAATTCTTTTCCCGTGAGTGGCAGGTTGTCACCTCATAATTTGAGATGTATTCCATAAGACCTTATCAAGCTTATCCTTTTTCGTTGTTGGTTTTCCAACAACTCTGTTCGAACCTTCTCCTAAAGATGCCTTTTCAAGCTCTTTTGTGGCAGAAGTTGACATTTTCTTCTCCATTCCCCTATTTCAATTATCTATCTTCTATTCTTTTGTTCCGGAGGCATTTTCATGTTGCGCTTTTCAACCCATCATCTCGTTTTTGTCAAAGATCGCGTTCTTTTCGTGCTTATCCATTTAACCGAAGTGTTGTGCCCTTTTGCTCAAGTTATTTTCGCCGTATCAAGCCTTGCATCTCTTTTCAACCGGAGTGCTGTCTGAGATCTTTCTTACCGCTTGTTCCATTCATTCAATAGTTCCCGAGGCAGTATGCTGTTGATCTCATCAAGTATCCTTTCATCTTGTCAAGTACATGTTCTTTTCCTTCCATTTTCAGTCGGAGTGCTGTCCAAATTATATCATTATTAATCCTTCTCTATCTTGACTTAACCGGAGTGGTTTCAATATATATCTTGCCCTCCAACCTCAAGGTTTTTTCGCAATGCTCTTTGTCCTTTTTTTCAAACGGAGTGCTTTCGACTTTGTTCACCTTTGTTGTATTCTTTTCTCGAATTTGTTCAGCCTCGCAAGGTTCTTTGGTTTCACTCGTTTGTCAAAGAAGCAACTTAGTTTTACCTCTTCTCTTTCCCTTCCGTTTTCCCTCCGGTGCCATTCTAGATCTCGGGACGAGATCCTCTCGTAGTGGTGGAGTGTTGTGACGCCCCGAGACCGATGTGCCAGGTGTCCTCCAGTTATTCGCTATCGTTGCCATGTCATTCGCTTGCGTGTTGCATCTTGTCATGTCATCATGTGCATTGCATCTTCATGTTTCAAAACTTGCATCCGTCCCGGTCTCCTCGTTCTTTCCGTTGTCCGTTCTGAGCCCAGACACACTTGCACGCGCCCGCGGCATGTCCGAAATATTATTTTATAAGTGGCCGAAAAATGTTCTCGGAACGGGTTGAAAGTTGGCGTGTGGTCTTATTATACTGTAGGTAGGCTGCCTGCCAAGTTTCATCGCATTCGGAGTCCGTTTGACGCCCCAACGGGTAACTATAGCGGCATTATAGCCGGTCTAACGTCGGACGTTTTCGGTCTCCGGAAACAGATGTCGGGCCCTCTCTCTCTTCTCCCCCTCGCAGTCTCGTCACTACCCACCTAGTCCATCCTCCTTCCCCTCTACGCTTCCGGAGTTGTCCGATGCGACCGCACGGTCCGAAACCCTCTCTGCTCAGCGCATCGACCCCCTCGCGCGTCCGAAAGCTGTCCCGAACCTGACCCGAACTGTCGCCACCGTTGTGTCTGGATCATCCCCAAACGTCTACAAAATATCACCGTTTTCTTATTTGGACTCCCTAGCCTATTCTTTTTGAACCGTCCGGTTTCGATCGGAGGATCCAAACTAGACCTAACCTAACCCACTTCTATTTATAATCAGATCAACCCTAGACCCTAGCCAGACAAACTCCCTCCGATCCCGAGTGCGCCGCCACCCCCCTCGGATCCAGCACCGCACCTACCACCTACCTTCCTCGTTTTCAGATCCACCCAACCTCCAAATCCTTCCATCTGGACCGCCGGATGGAGATCCAATGGCCAGAGGGCGCCCCCTGCAGCTCCTGCAAGCCTCCTCCTTCCTCGATCCAACCAGCCGCAGCAGCAGAGCAAGAGCCCTCGCGCCGAGCCTCGCCGACCCTGCAGGCCACGCCGACCCTGCAGGCCACGCCCTCCGGTGACCCCACCACCAGCGGCCACGACCAGGACCGGCCTCATCCCGTTTCTCTCCTCCTCCTATTTTTTCCTCTCTCTCTCTCACGGTGGCCCTTTCTCTCTCCTTCCCAGGAACAAGCAGGAGCTCGCTCAAGCTCCACGGTGTCGCCACCGCCATTCCGCTTCGTCCGGTAACCTCTGAGCAAGCGCCACTGCTGGATCTGCTCGAGCCCGCCTCGCCTTGCACCTTGAGTCCCACGTCGCCAAGTGTTGGCCGCGCGCCAAGCTTCTGTTGTAGCCGCCGCAGAGACGATAGCGGCAAGCCCCTTCTCGCCTCAACCCCGGGTCGCCGGAAGACACCAGGGGATCTTCTCTGCCTCGCCTCGTTCGCCCACAAGTTTCGCAGCGCCACCGGAGTTCCCTCCGTCATCGAGGACCTCCTGCAGTCATGACCTTGCAATAGCCGTCATCGAGGACGCCAACTGCCAGGCCGTCGCCTTCCTCCGTTTCCCTGGCCCATTGCCGGCCGGTTCCCGCCGGCAGGACCCCGTTGAAGGAAATATGCCCTAGAGGCAATAATAAAGTTATTATTTATTTCCTTATATCATGATAAATGTTTATTATTCATGCTAGAATTGTATTAACCGGAAACATAATACATGTGTGAATACATAGACAAACAGAGTGTCACTAGTATGCCTCTACTTGACTAGCTCGTTGATCAAAGATGGTTATGTTTCCTAACCATAGACATGAGTTGTCATTTGATTAACGGGATCACATCATTAGGAGAATGATGTGATTGACTTGACCCATTCCATTAGCATAGCACTTGATCATTTAGTTTGTTGCTATTGCTTTCTTCATGACTTATACATGTTCCTATGACTATGAGATTATGCAACTCCCGTATACTGGAGGAACACTTTGTGTGCTACCAAAAGTCACAACATAACTGGGCGATTATAAAGGTGCTCTACAGGTGTCTCCGAAGGTACTTGTTGGGTTGGCGTATTTCGAGATTAGGATTTGTCACTCCGATTGTCGGAGAGGTATCTCTGGGCCCTCTCGGTAATGCACATCACTTAAGCCTTGCAAGCATTGCAACTAATGAGTTAGTTGCAGGATGATGTATTACGGAACAAGTAAAGAGACTTGCCGGTAACGAGATTGAACTAGGTATTTAGATACCGACGATCGAATCTCGGACAAGTAACATACCGATGACAAAGGGAACAAACGTATGTTGTTATGCAGTCTGACCGATAAAGATCTTCGTAGAATATGTGGGAGCCAATATGAGCATCTAGGTTCCGCTATTGGTTATTGACCGGAGACATGTCTCGGTCATGTCTACATTGTTCTCGAACCCGTAGGGTCCGCACGCTTAACGTTACGATGACAGTTATATTATGAGTTTATATGTTTTGATGTACCGAAGGAGTTCGGAGTCCCGGATGAGATTGGGGACATGACGAGGAGTCTCGAAATGGTCGAGACGTAAAGATCGATATATTGGACGACTATATTCGGACATCAGAAAGGTTCCGAGTGATTCGGGTATTTATCGGAGTACCGAAGAGTTACGGGAATTCGCCGGGGAGAATATGGGCCTTATTGGGCCACACGGGAATAGAGGAGAGAGGCCAAAAGGAAGGAGGCGTGCGCCCCCCCTCTGGTCCGAATTGGACAAGGGGTGCAGCCCCTTTTTCCTTCTTCCTCTCCTCCTCTTTCCTTCTCTCTTACTCCAACAAGGAAAGGAGGAGTCCTACTCCTGGTGGGAGTAGGACTACCCCTTGGTGCGCCCTCCTCCTAGGACGGTCGCCTTCCCCCTTGCTCCTTTATATACGGGGGCAGGGGGCACCCCATGAACACAACAATTGATCTCTTGATCTCTTAGCCGTGTGTGGTGCCCCCTCCACCATAATCCACCTCGATCATATCATAGTAGTGCTTAGGCGAAGCCCTGCGTCAGTAGAACATCATCATCGTCACCATGCCGTCGTGCTGACAGAACTCTTCCCCAACATTCTGCTGGATCGGAGTCCGGGGATCGTCATCGAGCTGAACGTGTGCTAGAACTCGGAGGTGCCGTAGTTTCGGTGCTAGATCGGTCGGGCCATGAAGACGTACGACTACATCAACCGCGTTGTGCTAACGCTTCCGCTTTCGGTCTACGAGGGTATGTGGACAACACTCTCCCCTCTCGTTGCTATGCATCACCATGATCTTGCGTGTGCGTAGGAAATTTTTTGAAATTACTACGTTCCCCAACAGTGGCATCTGGGCCTAGGTTTTATGCGTTGATGTTATGCACGAGTAGAACACAAGTGAGTTGTGGGCGATATAAGTCATACTGCTTACCAGCATGTCATACTTTGGTTCAGCGGTATTGTTGGATGAAGCGGCTCGGACGGACATTATGCGTACGCTTACACGAGACTGGTTCTACCGATGTGCTTTGCACATAGGTGGCTGGCGGGTGTCAGTTTCTCCAACTTTAGTTGAACCGAGTGTGGCTATGCCCGGTCCTTGCGAAGGTTAAAACAGCACCAACTTGACAAACTATCGTTGTGGTTTTGATGCGTAGGTAAGATTGGTTCTTGCTTAAGCCCGTAGCAGCCACGTAAAACTTGCAACAAACAAAGTAGAAGACGTCTAACTTGTTTTTGCAGGGCATGTTGTGATGTGATATGGTCAAGACATGATACTAAATTTTATTGTATGAGATGATCATGTTTTGTAACCGAGTTATCGGCAACTGGCAGGAGCCATATGGTTGTCGCTTTATTGTATGCAATGCAATCGCGCTGTAATGCTTTACTTTATCACTAAACGGTAGTGATAGTCGTGGAAGTATAAGATTGGCGAGACGACAATGATGCTATGATGGTGATCAAAGTGTCGCGCCGGTGACGATGGTGATCATGACGGTGCTTCAAAGATGGAGATCGCAAGCACAAGATGATGATGGCCATATCATATCACTTATATTGATTGCATGTGATGTTTCTCTTTTATGCATCTTATCTTGCTTTGATTGACGGTAGCATTATAAGATGATCCCTCACTAAATTATCAAAGTATAAGTGTTCTCCCTGAGTATGCACCATTGCGAAAGTTCTTCGTGCTGAGACACCACGTGATGATCGGGTGTGATAGGCTCTACGTTCAAATACAACGGGTGCAAAATAGTTGCACACGCGGAATACTCAGGTTAAACTTGACGAGCCTAGCATATAACAGATATGGCCTCGGAACACTGAGACTAAAAGGTCGAGCGTGAATCATATAGTAGATATGATCAACATAGTGATGTTCACCATTGAAACTACTCCATCTCACGTGATGATCGGACATGGTTTAGTTGATATGGATCACGTGATCACTTAGAGGATTAGAGGGATGTCTATCTAAGTGGGAGTTCTTAAGTAATATGATTAATTGAACTTTAATTTATCATGAACTTAGTCCTGGTAGTATTAGCATATCTATGTTGTAGATCAATAGCTCGCGATGTTGCTCCCCGTTTATTGTGTTCCTAGAGAAAAATGATGTTGAAAAATGTTAGTAGCAATGATGCGGATTGGGTCCGTGATCTGAGGATTATCCTCATTGCTGCACAGAAGAATTATGTCTTTGATGCACCGCTAGGTGACAGACCTATTGCAGGAGTAGAGGAAGACGTTATGAACGTTTGGCTAGCTCAATATGATGACTACTTGATAGTTTAGTGCACCATGCTTAACGGCTTAGAATCGGGACTTCAAAGACGTTTTGAATGTCATGGACCATATGAGATGTTCTAGGAGTTGAAGTTAATATTTCAAGCAAATACCCGAGTTGAGAGATATGAAGTCTTCAACAAGTTCTATAGCTAAAAAGATGGAGGAGAATAGCTCAAGCAGTGAGCATGTGCTCAGATTGTCTGGGTACTACAATCGCTTGAATCAAGTGGGATTTAATCTTTCAGATAAGATAGTGATTGACAGAATTCTCTAGTCACCATCACCAAGTTAGTAGAACTTCATGATGAACTATGATATGCAAGGGATAAGGGAAACGATTCCCAAGCTTTTCGTAATGCTAAAATCAACGAAGGTAGAAATCAAGAAAAATATCAAGTGTTGATGGTAGACAATACCACTGGTTTCAAGATAAGGGCAAAGGGAAGAAGGGGAACTTCAAGAAGAACGGCAAGCAAGTTGCTGCTCAAGTGAAGAAACCCAAGTCTGAGACTAAGTGCTTCTACTGCAAAGGGACTAGTCACTAGAAGCAGAACTACCCCAAGTATTTGGTGGATAAGAAGGATGGCAAAGTGAACAAATCTATATTTGATATACATGTTATTGATGTGTACTTTACTAGTGTTTATAGTAACCCCTCGGTATTTGATACTGGTTCAGTTGCTAAGAGTAGTAACTCGAAATGGGAGTTGCAAAATAAACAGAGACTAGTTAAGGGTGAAGTGACGATGTGTGTTGGAAGTGGTTCCAAGATTGATATGATCATCATCGCACACTTCCTATACTTTCGGGATTAGTGTTGAAACTAAATAAATGTTATTTGGTGTTTGCGTTGAGCATAAATATGATTGGATCATGTTTATTGCAATACGGTTATTCATGTAAGCTAGAGAATAATTTTTGTTCTGTTTACATGAATAAAACCTTCTATGGTCATACACCCAATGAAACTGGTTTGTTGGATCTCGATCGTGGTGATACACATTTTCATAATATTGAAGCCAAAAGATGCAAAGTTAATAATGATAGTGCAACTTATTTGTGGCACTGCCGTTTAGGTCATATTGGTGTAAAGTGCATGAAGAAAATCCATGTTGATGGGCTTTTGGAATCACTTGATTATGAATCAGTTGATGATTGTGAACCGTGCCTCATGGGCAAGATGACTAAGACTCTGTTCTCCGGAACAATGGAGCAAGCAACTGACATATTGGAAATAATACATACTGATGTATGCAGTCCGATGAGTGTTGAGGCTCGCGGCGGGTATCGTTATTTTCTGACCTTCACAGATGATTTGAGCAGATATGGGTATATCTACTTGATGAAACATAAGTCTGAAACATTTGAAAAGTTCAAAGAACTTCAGACTGAAGTGGAAAATCATCGTGACAAGAAAATAAAGTTTCTACGATCTGATTGCAGAGACAAATATTTGATTTACGAGTTTGGTCATCAATTAAAACAATGTGGAATAGTTTCACAAAATCATGCCACCTGGAACACCACAGCATAATGGTGTGTCCGAACGTCATAACCGTACTATTATTGGATATAGTGTAATCTATGATGTTTCTTACCGATTAATCACTATAGTTTTGGGGTTATGCATTAGAGACAGCTGCATTCACGTTAAAAAGAGCACCATCTAAATCCGTTGAGGTGACACTGTATGAACTGTGGTTTGGCAAGAAACCAAAGTTGTCGTTTCTTAAAGTTTGAGGTTGCAATGCTTATGTGGAAAAGTTTCAACCTGATAAGCTCAAACCCAAATCGGAGAAGTGCGTCTTCATAGGATACCCAAAAGAAAATGTTGGGTACACCTTCTATCACAGATCCAAAGGCAAGATATTCATTGCTGAGAATGGATCCTTTCTAGAGAAGGAGTTTCTCTCGAAAGAAGTGAGTGGGAGGAAAGTAGAACTTGATGAGGTAACTGTACCTGCTCCCTTATTGGAAAGTAGTTCATCACAGAAATCTGTTCCTGTGACTACTACACCAATTAGTGAGGAAGCTAATGATGATGATCATGTAACTTCAGATCAAGTTACTACCGAACCTTGTAGGTAAACCAGAGTGAGATCTGCACCAGAGTGGTACAGTAATCATGTTCTAGAGGTCATGTTACTTGACCATGACGAGCCCACGAACTATGAGGAAGCGATGATGAGCCCAGATTCCGTGAAATGGCTTGAGGCCATGAAATCTAAGAGGAGATCCATGTATGAGAACAAAGTATGGACTTCGATTGACTTGCCCAATGATCGGCGAGCCATTGAGATTAAATGGATCTTCAAGAGGAAGATGGACGCTGATACTAGTGTTACTATCTACAAAGCCTAGAATTGTCGCAAAAAGGTTTTCGACAAGTTCAAGGTGTTGATGATGATGAGAATTTCTCACTCGTATCTATGCTTAAGTCTGTCCGAATCATGTTAGCAATTGCCGCATTTTATGAAATCTGGCAAATGGATAAACAAAACTGCATTCCTTAATAGATTTATTAAAGAAGAGTTGTATATGATGCAACCAGAAGGTTTTGTCGATCCTAAAGGTACTAACAAAATATGCAAGCTCCAACGATCCATCTATGGACTGGTGCAAGCATCTCGGAGTTGAAATATACGCTTTGATAAGTTGATCAAAGCATATAGTTTTATACAGACTTGCGGTGAAGTCTGTATTTACAAAAAAGTGAGTGGGAGCACTACATCATTTCTGATAAGTATATGTGAATGACATATTGTTGATCGGAGATAATGTAGAATTATTCTGCATAGCATAAAGGAGTGTTTGAAAGGAGTTTTTCAAAGAAAGACCTTGGTAAAGCTGCTTACATATTGAGCATCAAGATCTATAGAGATAGATCAAGACGCTTGATAAGTTTTTCAATGAGTACATACCTTGACAAGATTTTGAAGTAGTTCAAAATGGAACATTCAAAGAAGGAGTTCTTGCCTGTGTTACAAAGGTGTGAAGTTGAGTAAGACTCAAAACCCGACCACGACAGAAGATAGAAAGAGAATGAAAGTCATTCCCTATGCCTTGGCCATAGGTTCTATAAAGTATGTCATGTTGTGTACCAGACCTATTGTATACCCTGCCCTGAGTTTGGCAAGGGAGTACAATAGTGATCTAGGAGTAGATCACTAGACATCAGTCAAAATTATCCTTAGTGGAATAAGGATATGTTTCTCGATTATGGAGGTGACAAAAAGGTTCGTCGTAAAGGGTTACGTCGATGCAAATTTTGACACAGATCCAGATGACTCTAAATCTCAATCTGGATACATATTGAAAGTGGGAGCAATTAGCTAGAGTAGCTCCATGCAGAGCATTGTTGACATAGAAATTTGCAAAATACTTACGGATCTGAATGTGGCAGACCCGTTGACTAAACTTCTCTCACAAGCAAAACATGATCACACCTTAGTACTCGTTGGGTGTTAATCACATAGCAATGTGAACTAGATTATTGACTCTAGTAAATCCTTTGGGTGTTGGTCACATGTCGATGTGAACTATGGGTGTTAATCACATGGTGATGTGAACTATTGGGATTAAATCACATGGCGATGTGAACTAGATTATTGACTCTAGTGCAAGTGGGAGACTGAAGGAAATATGCCCTAGAGGCAATAATAAAGTTATTATTTATTTCCTTATATCATGATAAATGTTTATTATTCATGCTAGAATTGTATTAACCGGAAACATAATACATGTGTGAATACATAGACAAACAGAGTGTCACTAGTATGCCTCTACTTGACTAGCTCGTTGATCAAAGATGGTTATGTTTCCTAACCATACACATGAGTTGTCATTTGATTAACGGGATCACATCATTAGGAGAATGATGTGATTGACTTGACCCATTCCGTTAGCATAGCACTTGATCGTTTAGTTTGTTGCTATTGCTTTCTTCATTACTTATACATGTTCCTATGACTATGAGATTATGCAACTCCCGTTTACCGGAGGAACACTTTGTGTGCTACCAAATGTCACAACGTAACTGGGTGATTATAAAGGTGCTCTACAGGTGTCTCCGAAGGTACTTGTTGGGTTGGCGTATTTCAAGATTAGGATTTGTCACTCCGATTGTCGGAGAGGTATCTCTGGGCCCTCTCGGTAATGCACATCACTTAAGCCTTGCAAGCATTGCAACTAATGAGTTAGTTGCAGGATGATGTATTACGGAACGAGTAAAGAGACTTGCCGATAACGAGATTGAACTAGGTATTGAGATACCGACGATCGAATCTCGGGCAAGTAACATACCGATGACAAAGGGAACAAATGTATGTTGTTATGCGGTCTGACCGATAAAGATCTTCGTAGAATATGTGGGAGCCAATATGAGCATCCAATTTCTGCTATTGGTTATTGACCGGAGACGTGTCTCGGTCATGTCTACATTGTTCTCGAACCCGTAGGGTCCGCACGCTTAACGTTATGATGACAATTATATTATGAGTTTATATGTTTTGATGTACCGAAGGAGTTCGGAGTCCCGGATGAGATCGGGGACATGACGAGGAGTCTCGAAATGGTCGACACGTAAAGATCGATATATTGGACGACTATATTCGGACATCGAAAAGGTTCCAACTGATTCGGGTATTTATCGGAGTACCGGAGAGTTACGGGAATTCGCCGGGGAGTATATGGGCCTTATTGGGCCATACAGGAATAGAGGAGAGAGGCCAAATGGAAGGAGGCGTGCGCCCCCCCCTCTGGTCCAAATTGGACAAGGGGTGCAGCCCCTTTTTCCTTCTTCCTCTCCTCCTCTTTCCTTCTCTCTTACTCCAACAAGGAAAGGAGGAGTCCTACTCCCGGTGGGAGTAGGACTCCCCCCTTGGTGTGCCCTCCTCCTAGGCCGGCCGCCTCCCCCCTTGCTCCTTTATATACGGGGGCAGGGGGCACCCCATGAACACAACAATTGATCTCTTGATCTCTTAGCCATGTGTGGTGCCCCCTCCACCATAATCCACCTCGATCATATCGTAGCAGTGCTTAGGCGAAGCCCTGCGTTGGTAGAACATCATCATCGTCACCACGCCGTCGTGCTGACAGAACTCTTCCCCGACATTTTGCTGGATCGGAGTCCGTGGATCGTCATCGAGCTGAACGTGTGCTAGAACTCGGAGGTGTCGTAGTTTCGGTGCTTGATCGGTCGGGCCGTGAAGACGTACGACTACATCAACCGCATTGTGCTAACGCTTCCGCTTTCGGTCTACGAGGGTACGTGGACAACACTCTCCCCTCTCGTTGCTATGCATCACCATGAACTTGCGTGTGCGTAGGAATTTTTTTGAAATTACTACGTTCCCCAACACCCGTCCCCGCCTCCAGATCGCCACGCTGCCCCACCGGAGAGCGCCAAGTCCATCGCCGGCCTCCCCTATTTTCTGAAGGTGAGCTCGCGAGGACGGTGACCGCGGCGACAAGTTTTGCCCGCGCCTGGACCCGATCGATCCCCGTTGACCGCGCACGTCGTCCGATTGGGCCAGATCCGCTTCCCCTGCCGGCCACCCTCTTCGATAGCTGCGCTTAGCCCATGGGTGAGCTTCCCTGCGCCCCGCCTTTTTTTCTTTTCTCATGTTGGGCCAGCCTGCCAGATTCGGCCCGTTCATGTTTTTTCCCCAGATCTACGAATTTCCTATTTATCAAGAGACAAGAGTTTTTCCAGAAAACCCCCTAGACTACATGCATATAATAACTCACAATTGGTGCATCGGATTAAAATGAATTATATATGAAAGTTGCTTAGAATTTTGTGTAGATTAATAATATCCAACTTTCATCTATGTTTAAAATGTTTAAAATGATGTTTGATTAAATTTGCTCCTATGCCATGCTAAAATGCTTTAATTCATAACTAAATAACTGTAACTCGATTTGTAATAAATTTTATATGTAAATGGGGTAGAAAAATGCCTAGTTTAACATGATGCACTCATCTAGCATGTTTAACAACTCTAAAATTATGTTTAGGGCAGAACAGTACCAAACCTAATATATGCATATGAGGAGTTTTTCCGGACTTGTTGTTTCGGCCTCATTTAAACTTGCCTAGATTAGATAGTTTCATCATGCTTCCCCTCTTGCCATGTTTAACAACATTTAATATTGTGGGGTACATAAACAAAATCTAACTAAATAACTTGTCGTGGTGTTTCGTCAATATGCAACTCGCATATTGAGCTCCACTTAATTTGTAGGGTTGCTTGTGCACTTTGCCATGCCATGCTTCATTAAACCGGACATGCATCATACTTGATTGTGCATCATGCCATGATTATGTGGTGGTTGTTTACCATGATTGTTTGCTTCTTTCCGGTGTTGCTTCTTCGGGTTGGTTCCGATAACATCACGTTTGTGAGGATCCGTTCAACTTTGTCCGTTTGTCTTCTTCATGGACTCGTTCTTCTTCCTTGCGGGATTTCAGGCAAGATGACCATACCCTCGAAATCACTTCTATCTTTGCTTGCTAGATGCTTGCTCTTTTGCTATGCCTATGCTGCGATACCTACCACTTGCTTATCATGCCTCCCATATTGTTGAACCAAGCCTCTAACCCACCTTGTCCTAGCAAACCGTTGTTTGGCTATGTTACCGCTTTGCTCAGCCCCTCTTATAGCGTTGTTAGTTGCAGGTGAAGATTGAAGTTTGTTCCTTGTTGGAACATGGAGATGTTGTTCCTTGTTGGAACATGTTTACTTGTTGGGATATCACAATATCTCTTATCTAATTAATGCATCTATATACTTGGTAAAGGGTGGAAGGTCGGCCTTATGCCTGGTGTTTTGTTCCACTCTTGCCGTCCTAGTTTCCGTCATGTCGGTGTTATGTTCTCGGATTTTGCGTTCCTTACGCGGTTGGGTTATAATGGGAACCCCTTGACAGTTCGCCTTGAATAAAACTCCTCCAGCAATGCCCAACATTGGTTTTACCATTCGCCACCTAGCCTTTTTCTTTCCCTTGGGTTCTGCAGACTCAAGGGTCATCTTTATTTAAACCCCCCTAGGCCAGTGCTCCTCTGAGTGTTGGTCCAACCGAGTAGACTGTGGGGCCACCTCGGGGAACTTGAGGGTTGGTTTTACTCGTAGGATGTCTCATCTGAATGTGCCCTGAGAACGAGATATGTGCAGCTCCTATCGGGATCTGTCGGCACATTCGGGCGGTGTTGCTGGACTTGTTTTACCATTGTCGAGGATGTCTTGTAGAACCGGGATACCGAGTCTGATCGGAATGTCTCGGGAGAAGGAATATCCTTCTTGACCGTGAGAGCTTGTGATGGGCTAAGTTGGGACTCCCTTGCAGGATTTTGAACTTTCGAAAGCCGTGCCCGCGGTTATGGGCAGATGGGAATTTGTTAATGTCCGGTTGTAGAAAACCCGAAGTTGACCTTAATTAAAATACATCAACCGCGTGTGTTACCGTGATGGTCTCTTCTCGGCGGGGTCTGGGAAGTGAACACGGTGTTGGAGTAATGCTTGACGTAGGTTGTTCTAGGATCACTTCTTGATCATAGTTTTATCGACCATGCCTTGCCTTCTCTTCTCGCTCTCATTTGCGTATGTTAGCCACCAAACATGCTAGTCGCTTGCCGCAGCTCCACCTCATACATTTTACCTTACCTATAAGCTTAAATAGTCTTGATTGCGAGGGTGTGAGATTGCTGAGTCCCCGTGACTCACAGATACTTCCAAAACCAGCTTGCAGGTGCCGTTGAACCATGAAGATGACGCAACCAAGCTCAAGGAGGAGCTCGATGAAGATCTTGTCCTTCATGTTGTTTCGTTCTAGTCGATCAGTAGTGGAGCCCAGTTGGGAACGATCGGGGATCTGTGTAGCATTTGGGGTTCTTCTTTTATTTTTGTTCCGTAGTCGGACCTTGATTGTATTTGGATGTTGTAATGTTGTATTCATGTATTTGTGTGAAGTGGCCATTGTAAGCCAACTATGTATCTTTTCCCCTATTGTATTACATGGGTTGTGTGAAGATTACCTCACTTGCGACATTGCTTTCAATGCGGTTATGCCTCTAAGTCGTGCTTCGACACGTGGGAGATGTAGCCGCATCGAGGGCGTTTCATGCAACTAGTACATAAAAGGGTCGGGCCCCGCTGTGTGTTGAGGGTGAACTGGCAACTATACAAAAATAGGGTTTTGGTCCAGTTGTGTATCGAGGGTGGACTTTTAACTAGAAAAAAGGCGGGCTCCGCCTCAGTTGCATCTTGGAGGTGGAGTTGCAACCCGGTTTTGACTCGAGGGTGGACTTGAAACTTGGAGAAAAATGGGTTGGGATCAGTGGCGTATTGAGGTTGGACTTGCAACTGGTACGAAAAAAATATAGGCTCCCCAGTTGCATGTCGGGGGTGGATTTGCAAAAATGGGACAAAAAAGGATTGGAACCCCAGTTGCATGTGGAGGGTTGACTTGCAACTAGGAGAAATATTGGTAGAGCCTAGTTGTGTATCGAGGTTGGACGCAATTACAACTGGGACAATGACAAACTATGTGCCCAGTTGCGAGTCGAGGGTGGACTTGCAACTGGGACAACTAGGATACTACGATCCCAGTTGTGAGTCAAGGGTGGACTTGCAACTGGGGTGAAACAAAAATATGATACCATTTGCGAGTCGAGGGTGGACTTGCAAACGGGACAATAACAAACAAAAGCCCAGTTGCGAGTCGAGCGTGGATGTGCAATTGGGATAACAAAACACATGCCCAATTTCTAGCTGAGGGGTGGACACCCAACTAGAAGAGCTACGAGCACATTTGTGAATCGGGAGTGGACATGCAACCAGGACAACTACAACATACAAGCCTAGTTGCGAGTCAAGAGTCAAGTTGCAATCGGGATAAACAAACTATGTGCCCAGTTGCGAGTCAAGGGTGGACTTACAACTATGATGAAAAACAAAAAAACACATGCTTCAGTTGCGAGTCGAGGGTGGGCTTGTAACTGGAACAACTATGAGCCTAGTCGCAAGTCATGGATCGACTTGCAATAGGGATAAAACAAACCACAAAATACATTTGCGAGCGAGGGTGAACCTGCAATTGGGAGGAAAAACAAAATACATGTCGAGTTGCAAGTCAAGGCTGGGCTTGCAATTGGGATGAAACTGTTGGAAATATGCCCTAGAGGCAATAATAAAAGCATTATTATTATATTTCCTTGTTCATGATAATTGTCTTTATTCATGCTATAATTGTGTTATCCGGAAATCGTAATACATGTGTGAATAACAGACACCAACATGTCCCTAGTAAGCCTCTAGTTGACTAGCTCGTTGATCAACAGATAGTCATGGTTTCCTGACTATGGACATTGGATGTCATTGATAACGAGATCACATCATTAGGAGAATGATGTGATGGACAAGACCCAATCCTAAACATAGCACAAGATCGTATAGTTCGTTTGCTAGAGTTTTCCAATGTCAAAGTATCTTTTCCTTAGACCATGAGATCGTGTAACTCCCGGATACCGTAGGAGTGCTTTGGGTCTACCAAACGTCACAAGGTAACTGGGTGACTATAAAGGTAGACTACGGGTATCTCTGAAAGTGTCTGTTGGGTTGACATGGATCAAGACTGGGATTTGTCACTCCGTATGACGGAGAGGTATCACTGGGCCCACTCGGTAATGCATCATCATAATGAGCTCAAAGTGACCAAGTGTCTGGTCACGGGATCATGCATTACGGTACGAGTAAAGTGACTTGCCGGTAACGAGATTGAACGAGGTATTGGGATACCGACTATCGAATCTCGGGCAAGTAACATATCGATTGACAAAGGGAATTGCATACGGGGTTGATTGAATCCTCGACATCGTGGTTCATCCGATGAGATCATCGTGGAGCATGTGGGAGCCAACATGGGTATCCAGATCCCGCTGTTGGTTATTGACCGGAGAGTCGTCTCGGTCATGTCTGCTTGTCTCCCGAACCCGTAGGGTCTACACACTTAAGGTTCGGTGACGCTAGGGTTGTGAAGATATGAATATGCAGTAACCCGAATATTGTTCGGAGTCCCGGATGAGATCCCGGACATCACGAGGAGTTCCGGAATGGTCCGGAGGTAAAGAATTGTATATAGGAAGTGTTGTTTCGGCCATCGGGACAAGTTTCGGGGTCGCTGGTATTGTACCGGGACCACCGGAAGGGTCCCGGGGGTCCACCGGGTGGGGCCACCTATCCCGGAGGGCCCCATGGGCTGAAGTGGGAAGGGACCCAGCCCAAAGTGGGCTGGGGCGCCAACCCCCCAAGGGCCCATGCGGCTAGGGTTGGGGGAAACCCTAAAGGGGGCGCCCCCCTTGCTTGGGGGGCAAGCCCCCCACCCCTTGGCCGCCGCCCCCCTAGTAGATCCATCTACTAGGGCCGGCGCCCCCCCCTTGGCACCCCTATATATAGTTGAGGAGAGGAGGGACTTCATACCTCAGCCTTGGCGCCTCCCTCTCTCCCCGTTACGTCTCTCTCGCGTAGTATAGGCGAAGCCCTGCTACTGTGACGCCCTGCATTCACCACCACGCCGTCGTGCTGCTGGATCTTCATCAACCTCTCCTTCCCCCTTGCTGGATCAAGAAGGAGGAGACGTCTCCCGTCCCGTACGTGTGTTGAATGCGGAGGTGCCGTCCGTTCGGCGCTTGGTCATCGGTGATTTGGATCACGTCGTGTTCGACTACATCATCACCGTTCTTTGAACGCTTCCGCACGCGATCTACAAAGGTATGTAGATGCATCTGATGACTCGTTGCTAGATGAACTCCTAGATGGATCTTGGTGAAACGAGTAGGAAAATTTTTGTTTTCTGCAACGTTCCCCAACAGAAACAAACTATGGTCCTAGTTGCGAGTCAAGAGTGGACTTGCAACAGGCACAAGTACACTGAACTACGATACAAGTTGTAAGTTGAGGGTACACTTGCAACTGGGACAACTAGAAAAACTACGATACAAGTTGCAAGTCGAGGGTGGACTAGAGACTGAGATGAAACAAACTACGAGTCTACTTGCGAGCCAAGAGTGGATTTCCATCCAGGACAGCTACACAAAACTATAATACTATTCGTGAGTCGAGGGTGGAATTGCAACTGCGACAATAACAAACTACGAGCCCAGTTGCGAGTCGAGTATAGATTTACAACTTCAATGAAATACAAAATACATGTCCATTGTTAGTCGATGGTGGACTTGCAATTGGGACAACTACGAGACCATTTGCAAGTGGAGGGTGGACTTGCAACTGGGACAATAACAAATTATGAACCCAGTTGCAAGTCGAGTGTAGATTTGCAACTGTATTGAAAAAAATACATGCCCATTGCTAGTTGAGGGTGGACTTACAAGACCATTTGCGAGTGAAGGGTGGACTATACAAATTCTCCACCAGATCAAAATGCATAGCGAAAACGAAAAAAAGAGAAACGGGTCACGCCCCTCAAACAACAACATATATGGACTCGTGTAAAAAGAATCACAAGAACAAGCCAACACAAAACAAAATGGGGCGAAGAGGACGCGCGACAAAAAAACAAGCTGACATCAGTGCGCATGATCAAGTTTGTGCAAATCTTAAAGCAAACAAATCGTTCGGTTATGGAGTTAGATGAGACATCACAAAGATGAGATTTAGCAAATTCGAAAGGAAAAAAATCTCTTCTCTAGCTACCCAATTGAACCAAAATAAATAAAGACAGATAATAGAAAGATACGTAGCCCTAAAAAAGCCCACTAAAAACAGAAAATGGCCCACTAAAAAAGTCACATCAGCCATCACTGCTTCACAAGGGGCAAACAAAAAATACGACACGATGACAACAGCACAACTCAGGAGCACGTATATCTAACAGAATATGAGTTAAATGAGACATTGTTAACTCCCATCTAAGTGAGAATTAACAAAACCAATTTGAAATAGGACCCCTAGATCGCGATGAAAACGTCCCAACAAAAGATACAAACATGAGCAGACCGATAAGTAGACACAATACACACAACACGGGACACACGCGACAAAACAACCCGACAAAGATTTGCACGACATTTAAATTGAATTGATAACATAGTGAAAAAATGAAGATTTAAAAACAAATAAATAAAAATAAAAAAGGAAAAAGAAAAAGAAATGAAAAAAGAGAGAAAATATAAATAAAAAACAAATGGGAGTGGAAAATCACTTACTTTCACTCCACCCTTTTCACTTCCAACCCACTCCTCACGTGAAGGAGTGTAGCAAAAAAAAACAGCAACGTGAGAAAATGAATGAGCACATCTCGAGAGAAAATAGGGACAACTCTCTCTGACTGTTCTCTTAGCATGGTACTTTTTTTTTGAGAAATTCCAACCACGGTACATGGAAGCCCACAACTGAGACAAACAGAAAAAAAACCACAAACATGTCAAACGGTGCAGACCAGCCCGAGACAAAACAGAAAAAAGCCCACAAACAAGACGACCCGCCCCAATCTCGCGTGGAGATACAGGCACGTCAACGCGACGTGCACGAGCGTGCCAGGAATGATCACTTTGCACGAGTTTTAAAGATATATATAATCTGACGGCTCTGGACTTAAATATGACATCTTTAAATATCATCTAGATCTGAGTTAGCAATTCCCAGAACCAAAAGAATGTCGCAGCCAGAAGTTCCAAACGACGCATCCGACACGGCATCCAGGTTCCCAAGTCCCAACAACCCAAGCAAGCAGGCGTGGAATAAGGGTTACTCGCTGCCGCCATCGTGGCTCTCGCCGACGAACTCGGCGATGCGTGTCATGAGGTTGCGCGCGTCATCGAATCCATGGAAGAGGAAGAACGCGTGAATGCCGTCCGGGTACTCCAACGCCTCACGTCCTTGCCGCTGTCCTTCAGCATCTCGCAGTACCGCCTCTGCCAGTCCTGCAGCGGGTCATAGCCGCCGATGACGAGCAGCACCGGCGGGAAGGCCGGGCTGTCCACGCCAGCGGCTGCCCCAGGGGAGGTGAAGCACGCGGCCTCGTGAGTGCGGTCAGCGCCGTCCGGGAGGAACGCGCGCCACATCCAGTCGGTGCGGGCGACGGACACGATCGGCGCGCCGTCAAGGCGGAGCTCGGAGGGCGTGCGCTCCTCGCCGCCGAAGAAGGGCTGGATGGCAATGACGCCGGCGAGACGGACGTTCTTGAACGCAGGCACATCCGCGGCGTAGCGCCTGGCGACGTGGTGCGCGATGTTGCCGCCCGCGCTGTCCCCGGCGAGGAAGCAGCGGGAGCCTGGAGCGGGACGTCCGCCGGGTGGTTATCCGGGTCGTCGAGGAAGCGGAGCGCGGCGAGGCCGTCGTCGTAGGGCGCGGGGAACCGGTGCTCCGGGGCGCGGCGGTAGTCGACGGAGAGCACGGCCGCGGAGGCGTACCTCGCGATGCGCCGGCACGCGGCGTCGTAGGCCAGCGACGCCGCGGAGAGGAACGCGAACCCGCCGCCGTGGAAGAAAACGATCACGGGGAGAGGCGCTCCCTTGGCGTCGCCGGGTCTCGCTGGGTGGAAGAGGCGGGCGCGAATGCGGAGGGTCGGGTCGATGACGACGTCGCGGGAGGCGACGCCGCGGCACGGGGAGGAGAAGGCCGGGACGCGCGGGTCTAGGAGGGAGAGCACGCGGCGGTTCACGGTGCCGTCGGCGCGGCGGGTGGCGTCGGCGACGTAGTCCACGGCCCTGAGGGATAGACGCATGATGCGCGACATCGGCGGCTTCGGCCTACTCCCCGGCGGGGGCTCCTCTGCCATTGTCGTGGCGCGCGCGTCCTCCCGCGGTTCTCGAAGTGTAGTTGCGTTGCTGCCGGGTTTGAGTAGGATTTATAGTGGTTGGGTAACGGGTACTCTCTGCCTCTGGTGGAGACTTTTTTTTGAACTCTCTCTGGTCGAGACTTGTTTGAGAGTGTGGCTAATCTACTCTGCAGTGATAATGAGGTTATTACTTAACTAGGTTAGGTGTGTTGACGAAGTTTTCTGTGATTTCTTATGTCCGGGCAGATAGAAAGGCAACTTTCAGCGAGCCTGTGGCCATCACATCCTAATGTTAGGGATGTTAGGAGGTTGAACGAAAATTGCTATTAGAGCCCGATCTAATCTACTCCGAGAGGAACAATAAGTTCAAAAATGAGAGCACATATGTGTTAGGTATCTGAAAATTTTCTTTAGTTTGAGTCAACCTGAATTTGATTCGGCGTTTATCTTTATTAGTCAATTATTTTAGGACCACAAAAACCGAGCCGGGCAAAACCTATCCAGTTATGATGCTTCAACCCGTTAGTTCTGACCCCCATGACCCCCTCTTCTTCCCCACGCCCTCTTCTTCTTCTGCATAGGGCATATCGCCCAGTCGGCAGTCACGGCCATACAAGAGAAAGGCAGAGATTAAATTGTGATACCGATGGTTGTAATTTACTTATTATACTATGCAATACTTTTGTTTATTTTCAGTGTAAGTTGTTTACTTGGAGCTCTATAATTAAATATTCTCAAGTGCACACACTTTTTTACATTGAACAACTATTATGGGCTAGCAAAAACAAGCACCTTACATTCGGTAATATCACTTGCGACACCAAATAAAACCACCAAAATACCCGCAAGAAATTAAAAAATATATAAATTAGACACAAAACGGCAACCATCATGAACAAAAAAATTGAAGAAACAAAGTAGAAGAAACTCACACGTATAGAACATCCTGACGAAAACTTAAAAACTTGATACTGATTTAGAAAAGTAATCATTCACCAGAAAATCATTAAACTCAACATTGGACATGCAAAAAATCATTGAAAATGAATTTGATTAAAGTTCAACATTTAAATAATATACGTACAAAAATAATAAATAATAGATGGTCAAACGTTGCTGAAATATCAACTAAATCAGATCTTGAATGGTCAAATAACTATTTTTAGGGTATTGTCATAATAACTTAACACCACACTAACTAGGGATAACGAAAACATCAAGAACTCGGATATCAATTCATCATTCAGGCGGCCAAACAGATCTTTAATATAGTTATGCTCCATAAGCGTCTCTGACCTTTCTCTTTTTTTCCGGAACGAGAAACAATGCTCGCGTGGCCATGCGTACCAGCACAATGAACAACCAGACCGATTCGTAGAAAAAGGCGCCCTGCTTGCCATCACCCACCCACACCATCGTCACGGAAGAGAAGAGGTTCCTAGCTATCATGGTGATTGCATGGTAGCTCCATGCCAACCCAATGGCGCTTCGGGTGACACCAAGCGTACTAGAGCAATCTAAGGCATAGTGCACGTCGGAACCTTTCGTGGTCTTGCAATGCTAGGCCACCCAGGTTGAGCGGGGAGCAGATATTCTTCCATGCCACCTTGCATTTGCCATAAGAGAGCTCATTTATGATGCGCCCAAAGGAAACAACACATAATCTTGCTGATCCCTTGAAGAATTCCTTTTGGCGCCCGCAGAAAGGTTTAGAGCAAAGGTTGGCATGGCGTCGACTACAGAACGCACGGGCATATGTCACCTCACCAACCAATGTCCTTTGCAACGAAGACCTAACTGATTTAATAATATAAGTTGAAAAAAACACTGCATGCCTGTAGTACTAGAACGTACGCATCACATCGATGGGATGAGAAACCTTGTACTCATTGACGCTTTGGGGGATGCATGAGGCTGTAAAGCATGTGGCTGGGCATAACGGCGCGACACATTGGGCACTTTTTGGCTCTGTGCAGCCACGGCGTAAGGCATGAGCGGTGGAAAGCGTGGGAGCAACCAGGCAGCCTCACAGCGTCTTCATCCTCCACCAGGTCCGACAGGCAGATACAACACTCCGCCATATCCTCGATGACCGTGACCTTGATATTAAGAGATATGTCAATGTCGTAGCGACCAGCCTGGTCACCGAGGCTACGAATGTTGGGGAACCTAGTAATTTCAAAAGAATTCCTACGCACACGCAAGATCATGGTGATGCATAGCAATGAGAGGGGAGAGTGTTGTCTACGTACCCTCGTAGACCGACAGCGGAAGCGTTACGACAACGCAGTTGATGTAGTCGTACGTCTTCACGGCCCGACCGATCAAGCACCGAAACTACGTCACCTCCGAGTTTTAGCACACGTTCAGCTCGATGACGATCCCCGGACTCCGATCCAGCAAAGTGTCGGGGAAGAGTTCCGTCAGCACGATGGCGTGGTGACGATCTTGATGTTCTATCGTCGCAGGGCTTCGCCTAAGCGCCGTTACAATATTATCGAGGAGTATCGTGGAAGGGGGCACCGCACACGGCTAAGAAAACGATCACGAGGATCAACTTGTGTGTCTAGAGGTGCCCCCTGCTTCCGTATATAAAGGAGCAAAGGGGGGGTGCGGCCGGCCCTACCGGGAGTAGGACTCCCCACCTTTCCCTAGTTGGATTAGGACTTGGGGGGGAGGAGAGGGAAGAAAGGAAAGGGGGGCGTCGCCCCCCCCCCTCCTTGTCCAATTCGTACTTGGGGGGGAGGGGCGCGCGGCAGCCCCTAGGACTCCTCTCCTCTTCCTCCACTAGGCCCATTAAGGCCCATTAGGTTACCGGGGGGTTCCGGTAACCTCCCGGTACTCCGGTAAAATGCCGGTTTCACCCGAAACACTTCCGATGTCCAAACATAGGCTTCCAATATATCAATCTTTATGTCTCGACCATTTTGAGACTCCTCGTCATGTCCGTGATCATATCCGGGACTCCGAACAAACTTCGGTTCATCAAAATATATAAACTCATAATGAAACTGTCATCGTAACGTTAAGTGTGCGGACCCTACGGGTTCGAGAACAATGTAGACATGACCGAGACACGTCTCCGGTCAATAACCAATAGCGTAACCTGGATGCTCATATTGGCTCCTACATATTCTACGAAGATCTTTATCGGTCAGACCGCATAACAACATACGTTGTTCCCTTTGTCATCGGTATGTTACTTGCCCAAGATTCGATCGTCGGTATCTCAATACCTAGTTCAATCTCGTTACCGGCAAGTCTCTTTACTCGTTCCGTAATACATCATCTCGCAACTAACTCATTATTTGCAATGCTTGGAAGGCTTATGTGATGTGCATTACCGAGAGGGCCCAGAGATACCTCTCCGACAATCGGAGTGACAAATCCTAATCTCGAAATACGCCAACCCAACATGTACCTTTGGAGATACCTGTAGAGCTCCTTTATAATCACCCAGTTACGTTGTGGCGTTTGGTAGCACACAAAGTGTTCCTCTGGCAAACGGGAGTTGCATAATCTCATAGTCATAGGAACATGTATAAGTCATGAAGAAAGCAATAGCAACATACTAAACGATCGGGTGCTAAGCTAATGGAATGGGTCATGTCAATCACATCATTCTCCTAATGATGTGATCCCGTTAATCAAATGACAACACATGTCTATGGTTAGGAAACATAACCATCTTTGATTAACGAGCTAGTCAAGTAGAGGCACACTAGTGACGTTTAGTTTGTCTATGTTCACACAAGTATTATGTTTCCGGATAATACAATTCTAGCATGAATAATAAACATTTATCATGATATAAGGAAATAAATAATAACTTTATTATTGCCTCTAGGGCATATTTCCTTCAGTCTCCCACTTGCACTAGAGTCAATAATCTAGTTCACATCACCATGTGATTTAACACTAATAGTTCACATCTTTATGTGATTAGTTCACATCTTCATGTGACTAACACCCAAAGGGTTTACTAGAGTCAATAATCTAGTTCACATCGCTATGTGATTAACACCCAAAGAGTGATCATGTTTTGCTTGTGAGAGAAATTTAGTCAACGGGTCTGCCATATTCAGATCCGTATGTATTTTGCAAATTTCTATGTCAACAATGCTCTGCACGAAGCTACTCTAGCTAATTGCTCCCACTTTCAATATGTATCCATATTGAAGACTTAGAGTCATCTGGATCAGTGTCAAAACTTGCATCGACGTAACCCTTTATGACGAACCTTTTTGTCACCTCCATAATCGAGAAACGTATCCTTATTCCACTAAGGATAATTTTTACCAATGTCTAGTGATCTACTCCTAGATCACTACTGTACTCCCTTGCCAAAATCAGTGTAGGGTATACAATAGGTCTGGTACACAGCATGGCATACTTTATAGAACCTATGATTGAGGCATAGGGAATGACTTTCACTCTCTTTATATCTTCTGCCGTGGTCGGGTTTTGAGTCTTACTCAACTTCACACATTGTTACACAGGCAAGAACTCTTTCTTTGACTGTTCCATTTTGAACTACTTCAAAATCTTGTCAAGGTATGTACTCATTGAAAAAACTTATCAAACGTCTTGATCTATCTCTATAGGTCTTGATGCTCAATATGTAAGCAGCTTCACCGAGGTCTTTCTTTGAAAAACTACTTTCAAATACTCTTTTATGCTCAGAATAATTCTACATTATTTCCGATCAACAATATGTCATTCACATATACTTATCAGAAATGTTGTAGTGCTCCCACTCACTTTTTTGTAAATACAGGCTTCACCGCAAGTCTGTATAAAACTATATGCTTTGATCAACTTATCAAAGCGTATATTCCAACTCCGAGATGCTTGCACCTGTCCATAGATGGATCGCTGGAGCTTTCATATTTTGTTAACACCTTTAGGATCAACAAAACCTTCTAGTTGCATCGTATACAACTCTTCTTTAATAAATCCATTAAGGAATGCAGTTTTGTTTATCCATTTGCCAGATTTCATAAAATGCGGCAATTGCTAACATGATTCGGACAGACTTAAGCATCGCTACGAGTGAGAAAATTTCATCGTAGTCAACACCTTGAACTTTGTCAAAAACCTTTTTCGACAAGTCTAGCTTTGTAGATAGTAACACTACTATCAACGTCTGTCTTCCTCTTGAAGATCTATTTATTCTCAATTGTTTGCCGATCATTGGGCAAGTCAACCAAAGTCCACACTTTGTTCTCATACATGGATCCCATCTCAGCTTTCATGGCCTCAAACCATTTCGCGGAATCTGGGCTCATCATCGCTTCCTCATAGTTCGTAGGTTTGTCATGGTCAAGTAACATGACCTCCAGAATAGGATTACTGTACCACTCTGGTGCAGATCTCACTCTGGTTTACCTATGAGGTTCGGTAGTAACTTGATCTGAAGTTACATGATCATCATCATTAGCTTCCTCACTAATTGATGTAGTAGTCACAGGAACAGATTTCTGTGATGAACTACTTTCCAATAAGGGAGAAGGTACAGTTACCTCATCAAGTTCTACTTTCCTCCCACTCACTTCTTTCGAGAGAAACTCCTTCTCTAGAAAGGATCCATTCTTAGCAACGAATGTCTTGCCTTCGGATCTGTGATAGAAGGTGTACCCAACAGTCTCCTTTGGGTATCCTATGAAGACATATTTCTCCGATTTGGGTTTGAGCTTATCAGGATGAAACTTTTTCATATAAGCATCACAACCCAAAACCTTAAGAAACGACAACTTTGGTTTCTTGCCAAACCATAGTTCAGATTGTGTCGTCTCAACGGATTTAGATGGTGCCCTTTTTAACGTGAATGCAGTTGTCTCTAATGCATAACCCCAAAACGATAGTGGTAGATCGGTAAGAGACATCATAGATTGCACTATATCCAATAAAGTACGGTTATGACGATCGGACACACCATTATGCTGTGGTGTTCCAGGTGGCATGAGTTTGTGAAACTATTCCACATTGTTTTAATTGAAGACCAAAACTCGTAACTCAAATATTTGTCTCCGCGATCAGATCGTAGAAACCTTATTTTCTTGTTACGATGATTTTCCACTTCACCCTGAAATTATTTGAACTTTTCAAATGTTTCAGACTTATGTTTTGTCAAGTAGATATACCCATATCTGCTCAAATCATCTATGAAGGTCAGAAAATAACGATACCCGCCGCGAGCTTCAACATTCATCAGACCACATACATCTGTATGTATGATCTCCAACAAATCTGTTGCTCTCTCCATAGTACCGGAGAACGGCGTTTTAGTCATCTTTCCCATGAGGCACGGCTCGCAAGTACCAAGTGATTCATAATCAAGTGGTTCCAAAAGTCCATCAGTATGGAGTTTCTTCATGCGCTTTACACCGATATGACCTAAACGGCAGTGCCACAAATAAGTTGCACTATCATTATTTACTTTGTATCTTTTGGCTTCAATATTATGAATATGTGTAACACTATGATCGAGATCCAACGAACTATTTTCATTGGGTGTATGACCATCGAAGGTTTTATTCATGTAAACAGAACAACAATTATTCTCTAACTTTAATGAATAACCGTTGTCGGTGTCAAAACCGGCGGATCTCGGGTAGGGGGTCCCGAACTGCGCGTCTAGGCCGGATGGTAACAGGAGGCAAGGGACACGAAGTTTTACCCAGGTTCGGGCCCTCTTGATGGAGGTAAAACCCTACGTCATGCTTGATTAGTATTGATGATATGGGTAGTACAAGAGTAGATCTACCACGAGATCGGAGAGGCTAAACCCTAGAAGCTAGCCTATGGTATGATTATTATTCTGTATGTTGTCCTACGGACTAAGACCCTCCGGTTTATATAGACACTGGAAAGGGTTAGGGTTACACAAAGTCGGTTACAATGGTAGGAGATCCACATATCCGTATCGCCAAGCTTGCCTTCCACGCCAAGGAAAGTCCCTCCAGGACACGGGACGAAGTCTTCAATCTTGTATCTTCATAGTCCAGGAGTCTGGCTGAAGGTATAGTCCGGCCATCCGGACACCCCCTAATCCAGGACTCCCTCAGTAGCCCCTGAACCAGGCTTCAATGACGACGAGTCCGGCGCGCAGATTGTCTTCGGCATTGCAAGGCGGGTTCCTCCTCCAAGTACTTCATAGAAGATTTTGAACACAAAGATAGTGTCCGGCTCTGCAAAATAAGTTTCCACATATTGCCATAGAGAGAATAATATTTACACAAATCTAATCTGCTGACGTATTCCATAGTGTGACATCGCACCACGGCCAAGCCTTTATTCGAATCGTTTTATTGTCCCACCTCAGCGTGTCATGCGAGGCGGTTTCCTTGGCACGTCTTGTTAAAGCAGAGATCGTGTCCCCTTATTCCGGGATTCTCATCAATACGAGCGTGGGTAACCCAACTGCGCCATTGATTACGGCGCTTGGAGATAAGCGAGTTTTACCAGGCTGGTGGGGACACGTAGTTGCGTCCACCCATATAAGGGAATAAGGATCCACCTTTTCACCTATGCCTTCTTCCTCCTTTGCCTATCCATTTCCGCGCACTCGAGCTCCAGCGCCCAAGTCCGCACTCCCCACCTCAACCTTCTCCAGCCATGTCCGGAGCGGGAGGCAAGTGGATGGTCTCCTCCGTCATGGAGGGACACATCAAAAAACTAAGGAAGGTCGGATACTTGTCTAACGACATCGCGTACTGGCTTCCCGAAGAGGGGCAGCTCCTCCCCACCCCAAGACCCCATGAGAGGGTAGTGTTCCTTCCCCACTTCCTCCGCGGACTGGGCTTTCCTATCCACCCATTCGTCCGGGGACTCATGTTCTACTACGGCCTGGATTTCCATGATTTGGCCCCGAAATTCATCCTCAACATCTCGGCGTTTATCGTCGTGTGCGAGGCTTTCCTCCGCATCCGCCCCCATTTCGGCCTATGGCTCAAGACTTTCAATGTCAAGCCGAAGGTGGTGCGTGGAAACCAGGCGGAGTGCGGAGGCACCATGGTGGGCAAGATGCCCAACGTCTTATGGCTCGAGGGCTCCTTTGTGGAGACCCTAAAGGGGTGGCAATCGGGGTGGTTTTACATCACCGAGCCGCGCGACCCTGAGTGGGTCGCAGCCCCCGAGTTCCGGTCCGGACCCCCAACGCGGCTCACGTCCTAGAAAGAGGCGGGCCTGTCATGGGGCAGCAAAGGAGAGGTGACTGGACTGCAAACATGCATCCAAACCCTGGTGAACAAGCAGCTCAAGATTGTCAACGTAGTCCGGGTTATGCTCATCCGTCGGATCCTCCCGTGTCAACAACGGGCCTTCAATCTGTGGGAGTTCAACCCGGCACAGCACCGAACTCTGAGAAGGCTCTTCGACACGACGTACGAAGATGCCTGGAAGGTGTTTTTCAAGGGCGCCGAGGCTACCGCATCCGCTACCGAGGATCGCGGATTCAACGCGCAGCGTCACGCTAGCGCGGTAAGTTGTTTGTACCTTTTACAGGGTATTAGTTTTTTATAATTTAACTCTATGCGGGATCTAAGCTCCCTTACCTTTGACAGGATTGGCAGGCGAAGTCCGGACAGATCGATTGTCTGGCTCCTTTGCCCGAAGACCCAGCCGATGCCCGCTTGGCGAAGCTGCTGGTTCCGGCACCCTATGTGGTGCCGGAGAAGAAGGCCACGAAGAAGGCCACGGGGACTCGAAAAAGTGCCCGGCGCGAGGAGGTGTCGGGTTCATCATCCGACGGCTCCAAGGCGCATTCCTCCCGTGAAGACGAGGAGGAGGAAGAAGAGACCTCTCCCCCTCCAGCGGGGGGAGAGAAGAAAAGTAAGGCCGCCCTCACTGGGGAGGCCGAAGGGTCCAAGAAGGGGAAAACCCTTCCTCCGGACTACTCCACCAACGCCGACGACGGCGGAGAGGAGTGGCCGCTTAGGGCCAAGCCCCTGGCGAAATCGTAAGTATCCGGATACCAGAGTAATTCATAGTATTCCTTTATTGCACAGCTTTCCCTTATGTCGAATATGATTATGCAGCCCACCCAAAGACCGGCTCGACGCGTCGTCGAGCGGTTCACTGGACTCGTCGGATGTGAATTCGCTTCCGATGGCTACCTCCCCCCGCCCTACGGACGACGCCGAAGTGTTGTCCCAAATGGCTCCAAGCCAGGAGGAGGTGGTCCTGGAGGCGCCGCAAGGCGACCTCCCGGACTCCAGGAGTAAAGGGGATAAAACCCCCCAGGGCTCCAAGTCCGGCTCTAGGCCGGACACCGCTCCAGAACCTTCAAAGGTTCCAGAGTCCGGCGGGCGACCTCCTTCCAAGAGGAGCAAGCCCACCGTACCGGTGACCCCCGTCCAACCGGAGGCGCCGGACAATCTGTTGGAGGTGCTCAAAGGCACCTCCATCGACGAGGAGCACGGCACCATTATGAGTGCGGTGGTCCAGAAGGTTAAGTCCGCCAAGAGCGGACTGACTGAAGCTTGTGCTAGCCTTTTAATAGGCTTTGACGTAAGTAAAGAATGTGTAAATAATATTACCGCATAGACAGTAGCCCATGATGCTCTGTTTGGCGTTCGGGAAGAAAAGCTGAATAGAGGATCAAATAAAATTCGCAGGAGTCTAACAAAAAGGAGTCAATATGCATATGCAGGCTTCTCTGCTGGCGTCCGCCGCATTGAATGCGAAAGTGGACACGCTAAAGCAGAACCTCGAGCAGTCCGAGCAAGAGCTCGGGCGTGCCAAGAAGCAGCTCGAGGACAAGGAAGGTAAGAAATACCTTGTGTAAATATATATAAAAAAGGTGCAATTCCAAAAAATGACAGGATTAACGTGGCTATTGTAGGGGCCACGTCTGAGGTGGCGACCCTTAAGCAAGCGCTGTCCGAGGCCGAGAAGAGGGCGGCCACGGAGCGCACCAAGCGGGAGAAGTATGAGGCCCAGGTTGGCAAGGTGCGGCAAGAGCTCCAGGCTCTCATGAAAAAACATGAGAGTTTGGAGCTTGACTCAAAGACGCGAGCGTTCGAGCTCGCGGTGGCTATTGAAAAGGCCAAGTCTGCCAAGGCCGAATCCCAGAAGACCCTCCAGGAGTTGGATGCGGTGAAAAAGATAGCGGCGGGTAAGGCATTCTTTATGCAAAGCAAACACATAAACGTGAGTTACTTGTTACTTACCCAAATCCGGAGCTCTCCAGGAGCATTAGCAGATCTTCCCCGTAGCGTGTCTGATGCCGCCGCATTCTATCGAGCCGAGGAGGGCAGCTCGACAGAGAAGGTGTTCTGGTCTCAGTATGCTGAGGCCGGACACCCTGTGCCCCTGGGCGACCAGCTAAAGCAACTGGTCGAGCTTCACAAGGCGGCCGAACAGGCCATGAAGGGCCTCATAGTTCGGCTGTGGCCTGGAGAGGCTCTGCATGGGAGCTATATCGGGCTGGTGCGGCGGCTGGGGGCCTGTCCAAGGCTCGAAGTCATCAAGCGCTTCGTCTGCATTGAAGGTGCCCGTAGGGCCCTTGCCCGTGCTAAGGTGCACTGGGGCAAGCTGGATGCTGAGAAACTTGTGAAGGACGGGCCACCGCCGGGGAAAGAGCATCGCAAGCCCGAGAATTATTATAAGGATGTTCTGAAGGGTGCCCGCCTTATGGCGGATGAATGTTCCAGGGATGTAATTTTTGAGTAAAACTCGCTCGTTTTGTCCTGTGCGCTGAAAACTTGTTCATATGCACTAAGCAATGCTGTTGGAATTTAAAATATTACCTTTTGTGCGGCTGTTTATCAGTTTTGAGAGATGGCGAGTCGTCGGCTTGTGCCCCCGTGCCACTAGTGCTGGGGTGTTCGGGGATAAACCTGAGCGCTCTTTTTCCCATGTTTGGGTCCTTCGAGGGAGGCGCTCAGCACAACGAACAAGGCAATCGGACTATAATGCGTGAACACTCTCACTTAGCCATAGAATTCTATAATTTTAAATTTCGGTGAAGCCCCTGGTATTCGGAAGACCGAGTTCGAGGCGCTATCCACGCCTTGGCCGGACAGAGCCGACTCCTCGCTCTAAGCGGCATAAGTCTTTAGGGACTCGAAAAACCTCTCGAACAGCGACCAGCTCTCGCTTCATCATGACAGTCAGTTTTAGCTTTCTCTACTGAGGTGCTCGACCCAGCTCAACTGGGGCACAATCGCAGTAGTTCTCCTAGTGCTACTTTAGCCGACATAGCGGAATGTAAGGCACCAAAACATAGGAGCCGGGCAAACCCAACTATTAACCGAAGACATGATTCGGAGCCGATGCATATAATGCTATAAGTTCGGGATGCCGCACTTGTTAAAGTGTTCGGACTTCTCACACCATATTGAGGGGTACTAAAGCCCCTGGCGTATTTTGGCCGTACCAAAGTGTACAGGTGCAACATGTCGTTAAGGAACATATATTTGTGAAAAAAGAGTAATGCAAAAATAGACAAAAGCTATGCATTGTTTATTAAAAAGGGCTGCAATCAAAGTAGAACGATACAAATAAAGCGATAAGCAAAAGGTTGGACTATTTAACATGTCCGTTCCAGGGGCAGGCTGCAGAATGGTATGCGAAACAGGTATACTGCTCGTGATAGAGACCACCTGGGAGTTCCGTAATGCGGCATGGCTTGTCTGCTTCCCTGGTTCTTGCATCGTTTGTGCGGCAATTGAACTGCCGAACAGGCCTTCCGAAGAATGGAGTCCTGAAAGTAAGAGAAAATTAAAAAATCGGCAGCCCCTGGTGCGGTTTAAGCCGTGTTTCGGGCGTGCCGTGATGGTGCCCCTCCCCCTGTACCCATGGTATTTCTAGAGCGTAGTTATGTATGTGAAGCACTGGTGTCGCATTTTTGCGAGGGCTGGGGTTGGGGCCGCATTGCTACGCCTGCTCGGAACGTGCCAGGCGGTCTTGTTGTAGGTTACTCCGGGCGCGCTTGACGGTGTCCGGATGTTTAATGGCCGGACTAGAGAACTGCCTGGAGAGGCTGCTTTATACTTCCGCTGCAAGGGCCGCCATGTGCTCCTCCGTTCGGAGGGAGCGTTCGGTGTTTCCATTGACCGTAATTACTCCTCGAGGGCCTAGCATCTTGAGCTTAAGGTATGCGTAGTGCCGTACCGCATTGAACTTGGCAAATGCGGTTCGCCCGAGCAGTGTGTGATAGCCACTGCGGAATGGGACTATGTCGAAGATTAACTCCTTGCTTCGGAAATTATCCGGAGATCCGAAGACCACTTCAAGTGTGACTGAGCCTGTACAGTTGGCCTCTATACCTGGTATTACGCCTTTAAAGGTCGTTTTGGTGGGCTTAATCCTCTAGGGATCTATGCCCATTTTCCGCACTGTATCCTGGTAAAGCAGGTTCGAGCTGCTGCCGCCGTCCATAAGGACTCTAGTGAGATGAAATCCGTCAATAATTGGGTCTAGAACCAATGCGGCAAATCCGCCATGACGGGTGCTAGTGGGATGGTCCCTTCGATCAAAGGTGATCGGGCAGGAGGACCATGGGTTGAACTTTGGGGCGACTGGCTCTACCGCGTATACGTCCCTTAACGCTCGCTTCCGCTCCCTCTTGGGGATGTGGGTTGCGTATATCATGTTCACCGTCCGCACTTGTGGGGGAAAACCCTTCTGTCCACTATTGTTCGGCGGCCGGGGCTCTTCGTCGTCATCGCTATGCAGCCCCTTGTCTTTATTTTCGGCATTTAACTTGCCTGTCTGCTTGAACACCCAACAATCCCTGTTGGTGTGATTGGCCGGCTTTTCGGGGGTGCCATGTATCTGGCACAAGCGGTCGAGTATTCGGTCCAAACTGGACGGGCCCCTAGGATTTCTTTTGAATGGCTTTTTCCGCTGACCGGATTTATAGCCTCTGAATCTGGCATTAACTGCCGTATCCTCAGCATTGTCGCCGTTAATGCGGCGCTTCTGCTTGTTGCGACGCGATTTGCCACTACTGTCCCTGGTATCCGAATTACCAGGGTTCTTGGTCATATTGTTGCTACGAGCAAGCCAGCTGTCTTCTCCCGTGCAAAAGCGGGTCATGAGTGTCGTGAGTGCTGCCATAGATTACGGCTTTTCCTGTCCAAGGTGCCGAGCAAGCCACTCGTCACGGATATTGTGCTTGAAGGCTGCTAGGGCCTCTGCGTCCGGACAGTCCACTATTTGATTTTTCTTTGTTAGGAACCGTGTCCAGAATTGCCTGGCCGATTCCTCTGGCTGCTGAATTACGTGGCTTAGGTCATCGACGTCTGGTGGCCGCACATAAGTGCCCTGGAAATTATCGAGGAATGCGGCTTCCAGGTCCTCCCAACAACTGATTGATCCTACTGGCAAGCTGTTAAGCCAATGCCGAGCTGGTCCTTTAAGCTTGAGTGGGAGGTATTTGATGGCGTGGAGATCATCGCCGCGGGCCATGTGGATATGAAGGAGATAATCCTCGATCCATACCGCAGGATCTGTTGTGCCATCATATGATTCGATGTTTACGGGTTTGAAACCCTCGGGGATTTGATGATCCATTACTTCGTCTGTGAAGCATAGTGGGTGTGCGGCACCTCTGTACTGGGCTATATCACGACGTAGCTCCAATGAGCTTTGTCTACTGTGTTCGGCCCTACCGGATTTGTGTCCGGCGTGACGGTTATCGTCTCGAGTCGTGGGGCGCCTACGCGATCCGTAGATCGATCTTGTTTGCCTTGCCTTGTCCTCCAACATATCTCGGAGGTCTGGCGCATTTTCCTGTGCCTTGGTACGGGGTGCGGCTTGAGTGGAGGGCCGAGAGGCCTCTCTGTCGCGGCCATGAGGTTGCCGGTCGGCCGTATCAAGTGCTAGTGATGTAGGTTTAAGTGCTTCCTCCTATAGTCGGGGTAGCAACCTGTGCTTTGGGTAGCTCTTGGAGGGGCGTTCGAGTTTATGCTCTTCGGCCGCAAGGACTTCAGTCCATCTGTCGACTAGCAAATCTTGATCAGCTCTAAGTTGTTGCTGTTTTTTCTTGAGGCTTCTTGCCGTGGCCATAATCCTGCGTTGAAAACGCTCTTGCTCGACGGGATCCTCTGGCATGACGAATTCGTCGTCGTCGAGGCTTGCCTCGTCTTCGGAGGGAGGCATATAATTATCGTCCTCGACCTCTCTGTCTGCCGCTCTCTCATGAGGGCCGGCCTCTCCATCCTCCTGTGCTGAATCTTGCTGGAGGGGGTTTTCTTCGGCACTCTCCGGAGTATTATTATCTCTCGCGCTGGAATCACCGTATTTGCTTTGGCGGGATTTTGAGCGGCGTCGCTGATGTCGGCGCTTAGGCTGTTTCTTGGAGGGGTCATCCTCCGCTGTCCCATCGCCATCTCCTTCTTTTGGGGTGTCCACCATGTATATGTCATATGTAACACCCCGGATGTAACTTTCTCAATTTGTACTCCAACTCTTGCCGTTTCCGGTGTTAAGTTAATTTATATTCTCGGGTTCGGGTCTTTGTCTCCGTGTGTTGTTGTCATTGTCATGCATCTCATATCATGTCATCATGTGCATTGCATTTGCATATGTGTTCGTCTCATGCGTTCGAGCATTTTCCCCGTTGACCGTTTTGCATTCCGGTGCTTCGTTCTCCTCCGGTGGTCATTTCTAGCTTTCTTTCGTGTGTGGGGATTAAACATTTCCGGATTGGACCGAGACTTGCCAAGTGGCCTTGGTTTACTACCGGTAGACCGCCTGTCAAGTTTCGTATCATTTGGACTTCGTTTGATACTCCAACGGTTAACCGAGGGACCGAAAAGGCCTCGTGTGTGTTGCAGCCCAACACCCCTCCAATTTGGCCCAAAACCCACCAAACTCTGCTCCATCATATAGAGCGTTCGATCACGATCGCGTGACCGAAAACCGCACCTCATTTGGACTCTCCTAGCTTCCTCTATGCCTATTTAAACACCCCCCGATTTTTTGATCTCCTCCTACCTGTGAAACCCTAAAAATCATCTCCGTGCGCCGGACACGTCCGTCCGCGCGCCAGACACCGCCGCCGTCCTCTCCCGCGTTGCCATGTGGCACCCGCCGCCGCCTCCCACCGCGCGGCCCGGGAGCCCACGGCCGGCCCCCGCGGCCCGCTTCCCACGCCGCCTCGCGCCGCCCCGCTCCGCCTCTCGCCGCCCTGCCGCGCCGCCCCGCTCCGGTGGCCGCCGCCCGAACCGCCGCACGCCGCCGCCTCTCCACGCCGGCGACGAGCAATGCCGCCCCGCCGCGCCTTCGCCGCCCGGCCACCGTGGTCGTCGCCGCCACCACCGCGGCCGGCCCGAGCCGCCGCCACCGCCTTCACCATCGCCGGCCCCGGCCATCTCCCCCTCCGGCCGCCGCCCCGCCCGTCTCTGGTGAACAGTGCCCGCGCCGCCGCTACAGTGTTTCGCCCGATCCAGATCTGGAAACCCTAGGTCGTTTTTTTTCTCTAACTCCCGAAATTTGTAGATCCAAGTGCCTCTGTTCGTGGCCCCGTAACTTTGCATATGTAGCTCCGATTCATGCATATAGCATATCAAAATGTTCATCTCAGAGAGTACATCATTTCATTCCATTGCATCATTTTCATTTGAGTTCATCTTGATGCCCAAAATGCTGTTAGAAGAGGGATACTTGAGTTAATTGTCAGATCTGCTACTCCGTTTAGCACTTTTGTCATTTTTGCCATGATTAATGTGTGCATGCTATGCCCTGATGCTCTACATATATGTTGTTAAGGTTTTTGTCATCTTTCCAGAGGTGCAACCCATGTATTTTTGTGATGTGTGTGGTGACTTGTGCAAGCTTGCAAAGTGGTGCACTTGCTAAGTCTGTTTTCAGGGACTTAGTAATTTCACTAAGTCCTTGATCTGTTTATCTCATGTTGCCATATGTTCATGTTGTTTCCTAGTGATCCGTGCCTCTTTTGAGGATGATCAGTAAGGATGTTTTGTTAATATTGTATTTCTCTATCCATCCATGTCTTTGTTTGCAATTATGGAGCACCCTAGCTTGAGTCAATCGAGCTCTACTTTTGCTACTTTGTGAATCTGGGCAGATTGTCAACTTGTTTGCAATTTTGCCGGCGATGTTGTAGTTGATCCATGCATGCTATGCTATTGTTCTTGCCATGTCTAGCTTGAATTTTGTGCCTTCTTGACGGGTGTATGCTTGTCTTGCCATGACTTGCACCGTAGTGAGTGCATCAAGCTCGTAAACATGCCTACTTGAGTTATATTTCAGCATGTGCCAGTTTTCACTAAGTCTGAAAACTGATTATGTTTTTGCTATGTTCACATGCTTGCAATTGTATTTTCTGATCCCTTTTGGCTCTAGGTCACTAAGGGACTTTTGTTAAGCTCTTTGAGTAGCTCCATGCCATGCTTTACTTTGCCAAGTTCAGGTCCTGTAGCATGTAGTTTTTTTGCTCCGAAGAGGGCTACCTGATCTGAAATTCCAGACAAGTGTTAATTTCACTAAGTCTGAGATATGTTTGCCATATGCATTTTTGCCATGCTTGTTTGCACCTGTTAATGGATGAATTGGCCGTGGCTCAGTGCTAGACTTTTGTTAAGCATCTTGTGTGCATCCCTGCCATGTATTTTGTTGTCATGTTTGTTTGCTGTAGAATGTTCATCTCATTGCATTTAGTTGGCTACTTGCTGTAAATCGCAGACCGGTGCCATTTTTGAATCGCTTGCCATTTCCAAACCGTAACTCCGATTCCGGCGTTATTTATATCGTTTTCAAGCGATTTCACCTCATCTTTCCAGTGGCACACTTGGTTTTCCAAGTTGAGGCCAGGTTCATGCATTTCCTGTCATATCTTGCATTTTGCATCCCGCATCGCATCCCGCATAGCATATCATCTTTGCATCATATCGCTTGATCCTTGCACGTGGTTGATTGTATCCTTGTTGCTTGTTTGTCTTGTTTGGGTAGAACCGGGAGACGAGTTCGCTAACGAGGAGCCCGTTGAGTTTGCTTTCGAGGATCCAGTCAACTCTGACAACTGTGCAGGCAAGATGATCATACCCTCGAAATCACTACTATCTTTGCTATGCTAGTTTGCTCGCTCTTTTGCTATGCCAATGCTACGATGCCTACCACTTGCTTTCAATTCTCCCAAATTTCCATGTCAAACCTCTAACCCACCATGTCCTAGAAAACCGTTGATTGGCTATGTTACCACTTTGCTCAGCCCCTCTTATAGCGTTGCTAGTTGCAGGTGAAGATCGGAGGCCGTTCCTTGTTGGAACATTTATTTTACTTGTTGGGATATCATTATATTATCTTGTTATCTTAATGCATCTATATACTTGGTAAAGGGTGGAAGGCTCGGCCTCTCGCCTAGTGTTTTGTTCCACTCTTGCCGCCCTAGTTTCCGTCATATCGGTGTTATGTTCCCGGATTTTGCGTTCCTTACGCGGTTGGGTTATAATGGGAACCCCTTGATAGTTCGCCTTGATTAAAGCTTTTCCAGCAATGCCCAACCTTGGTTTTACCATTCGCCACCTAGCCTCTTTTCCCTTGGGTTACCGGAGCCCAAGGGTCATCTTATTTTAAACCCCCCCCCCCAATAGGCGCAGGTTCTTCATCGTCTCCTGCATCGGCGTCCATACTCGTCACCTGGAACGGAATCACCTGGACCTGCATCTGGAGTTGTAATATCTGTGAGCCACAGGGACTCAGCAATCTCGCACCCTCGCGATCAAAACTATTTAAGCTTATAGGAAGGAAAAGGCAAGTATATGTGGAGCTGCAGCAAGCGACTAGCATATGTGGTGGCTAACTTATACGCAAAAGAGAGCGAGAAGAGGAGGCAAAGCGCGAGCGAGAATCTAGAAGAATAACCTGCGCAAGCATAACTCCAACACCGTGTCCACTTCCCGGGCTCCGCCGAGAAGAGGCCATCACGGTAACACACTCAGTTGATTCATTTTAATTAATTAAGGTTCAAGTTCTCTACAACCGGACATTAACAAATTCCCATCTGCCCATAACCGCGGGCACGGCTCTCGAAAGTTCAATCCCTACAGGGGAGTCCCAACTTAGCCCATGACAAGCTCTCACGGTCAACGAAGGAATAGACCTCCACCCGAGACACACCGATCAGACTCGGTAACCCGATACAACAAGACAATTCGACAGGTTAAAACAAGACCAGCAACACCGCCCGAATGTGCGGACAAATCCTGATAGGAGCTGCACATATCTCTTTCTCAGGGCACACTCAGATGAGCGCTCCATACAACTAAAACCAAACCTCGAGTTTCCCCGAGGGGGCGCTGCACAGGACTCTAGTTTGGACCAACACTCAGAGGAGCACTGGCCCGGGGGGGTTAAAATAAGATGACCCTTGAGTCTGCAGAACCCAAGGGAAAGAAAAGGCTAGGTGGCAAATGGTAAGACCAATGTTGGGCATTGCTGGAAAAGCTTTAATCAAGGCGAACTATCAAGGGGTTCCCATTATAACCCAACCGCGTAAGGAACGCAAAATCCGGGAACATAACACCGATATGACAGAAACTAGGGCGGCAAGAGTGGAACAAAACACTAGGCGAGAGGCCGAGCCTTCCACCCTTTACCAAGTATATAGATGCATTAAGATAACATAGCAATATAATGATATCCCAACAAGCAAATAAAAGATGTCCCAACAAGGAACGGCCTCTAATCTTCACCTGCAACTAGCAACGCTATAAGAGGGGCTGAGCAAAGCGGTAACATAGCCAATCAACGGTTTGCTAGGACATGGTGGGTTAGAGGTTTGACATGGCAATTGGGAGGCTGACAAGCAAAAGGTAGGCATCGTAGCAATGGCATAGCAAGAGCGAGCAAACTAGCATAGCAAAGATAGTAGTGATTTCGAGGGTATGATCATCTTGCCTGCACAGTTGTCAGAGTTGACTGGATCCTCACAAGCAAACTCAACGGGCTCCTCGGTAGCGAACTCGTCTCCCGGCTCTACCCAACAAGACAAACAAGCAATAAGGATACAATCAACCACGTGCAAGACCAAGCAATAAGATGAAATGATGATATGCTATGCGGGATGCAAAATGCAAGATATGACAGTAAATGCATGAACCTGGCCTCAACTGGAAAAACCAAGTGGGCCACTAGATAGAGGGGATTAAATCGCTTGAAAACGATATAAAGATCATTGGAATCGGAGTTGCGGTTTGAAAATGGCAAGCGATTTAAGAATGACACCGGTCTGCGATTTACAGCAAGTAGGCATCTAAATGCAATGCAACGAACATGCTACAGCCACCAAACATGACAACAAAATACATGGCAGGGATGTCCACAAGATGCTTAACAAAAGACTAGCACTGAGACACGGCCAATTCATCCATTATGAGGTTCAAACAAGCATGGCAAAAACGCAAATGCAAAACAGATTCCAGACTTAGTGAAATTAACACTTGTCTGAAATTTCAGATCACGAAGCCCTCTTCGGAGCAGCAAAACAACATGATACATGACCTGATTAAGACAAGTAAGAACATGGCATGGAGCTACTCAACAAGCTTAACAAAAGACCCAAAGTGACCTGGGGCCAAAAGGGTTCACAAAAATATACTAACGGGCACACGAACATGGCTAAAACACAATCAGTTTTCAGACTTAGTGAAAACTGAGACATGCTGAAATATAACTCACGAAGGCATGTAAACGAGCTCGATGCACTCACCACGGTGCAAGTCATGGCAAGGAAGGCATACATCCATTAAGAAGGCATAAAAATCTAGCTAGACATGGCAAGAACAATGGCATAGCATGCACGGATCAACTACACTAACATCGGCAAAATCGCAAACGAGTTGACGATCTGCCCAGATTCACCATGAAGCAAAAATAGAGCTCGATTGACTCAAGCTAGGGTGCACCACAATTGCAAACAAAGACAAGGATGGATAGAGCATAACATGATTAACAAAACTCCTTTACTGATCATCCTCAAAAGAGGCACGGATCACTAGGAAACAAGCTGAACATATGGCATCATGAACTAAAATATCCCAAACTTAGTGAAAACAACTAAGTCTCTGAAAACAGATTTCCCGGGTGCCTCACTTTGCAAGCTTGCACAAGTCACCACACACATCCTAAAAATGCATGGTTTGCACCTCTGGAAAGAAGACAAAATGCTTAACAAAACATATGAAGGACTCACAGGCATATCATGCACACAATAAACATGGCAAAAATGACAAAAGTCTAAGATGAACTAGCAGATCTGACAATTAACTCACGAAGCCTCCTTCTAACAGCATTTCGGGCATCAAGATGAACTCAATGAAAATGATGCAATGGAATGAAATGATGTACTCGTCGAGACGAACATTTTGATATATTATATGCCCAAATCGGAGCTATGGATGCAAAGTTACGGCAGGTCAAAGTAGGCACAAAAATTAGGGTTTCTGAGGAAAAAGTCAACCGAGATATTTTGGATCTGAGATCTGCACGCTTCACGAGGAGATCGCCGGAGTTCGTCAACGTGGTGGCCGGAGTTGTTCACATCGCCGGAAAGGAAGGAGAGAGCCGGGGCTTGGCCGGCTGGTGTGGGGGCTCGCCGGGGCGGCGACTTCGAGGCGGTGGGGGCGGTGCACGGCGAAGGGGCGCGGCGCCAGCGTGACGGCGGCGAGCGACGGCGGATGCGGCGGCCGGCGTCGAACTTGGACGTGGGCGACGGCGGTCTTCGCGGCGGAGGAGGCGGCGATGTCGCGGCGGGGTCGCCCTGGCGCGGCGCGGCGGCGGATGGGCCTCGGGGGCCCGGATCGGGCCTCCCGGGCCGGCGGCGAAGCGGTCCCGCGGTGCTGACGTGGCGGCGGCGGGTGCGGCGATTTTTGTCCGGCCAGTCGGACGTGTCCGGCTCGGCACGGAGATCTTTTTTTTTAGCTAGGGTTGGACGGGAAGAGATCCGAGATCCGAAACGGGGGGGCTATTTATAGGCATAAGAGGAGCTAGGAGAGTCCAAATGAGGTGCGGTTTTCGGCCACGCGATCGTGATCGAACGCTCTAGGACATGGAGCAGAGTTTGGTGGGTTTTGGGCCAAAATGAAGGGATGTTGGGCTGCAACACACACGAAGCCTTTTCGGTCCCTCGGTTAACCGTTGGAGTAGCAAACGAAGTCCAAATGGTACGAAACTTGACAGGCGGTCTACCGGTAGTAAACCAAGGTCACTCGGCAAGTCTCGGTCCAATCCGGAAATGTTTAATCCCCACACACGAAAGAAGGTGAGAAATGACCACCGGAGGAGAACGAAGCGCCGGAATGCAAAACGGACAACGGGGAAAATGCTCGAATGCATGAGACAAACATGTATGCAAATGCAATGCACATGATGACATGATATGAGATGCATGACAAAGACAACAACACACGGAGACAAAAACCCGAACCCGAGAAATAAATATAACTTAATGCCGGAAACGGCAAGAGTTGGAGTACAAATAGGGAAAGTTACATCCGGGGTGTTACAACACTCCACCACTACGAAAAGATCTCGTCCCGAGATCTAGGACTGAAAGAACTCCGGGTACTCAGAACGGAGGTGATCCTCGCGTTCCCAGGTAGCTTCACGGTCGGAATGGTGTGACCACTTGACTTTGAGAAATTTGATTGACTTGTTGCGAGTCTTGCGTTCAGTCTCTTCAAGAATAGCAACTGGGTGCTCATGATAAGAGAGATCTTCTTGGAGCTCAATGTCCTCGAAGTCGACGGTGCGGTCAGGAGTCTTGAAGCATTTTCGAAGCTGAGAGACATGGAACACATCATGAACATTTGCAAAGTTTGAAGGAAGCTCGAGTTGATAGGCGAGGTCGCCTCTCTTGCTGACAATCTTGAAAGGTCCCACGTATCTAGGGGCGAGCTTCCCTTTGATACCGAAGCGACGAGTACCTTTCATAGGAGAGACACGGAGGTAAACATGATCTCCGATCTCGAAAGCCAAATCACGGTGCTTACTATCATAGTAGCTCTTCTGGCGGGATTGGGCTGCTTTGAGGTTATCACGGATGACTTTGCACATTTCTTCTGCTTCTGTGATTAAGTCATTACCCAGCAGCTGACGTTCACCGGTTTCAGACCAGTTAAGAGGGGTATGGCACTTCCTGCCATACAGAATTTCAAATGGGGCCTTGCCCGAACTTGCTTGAAAACTATTGTTATAGGAGAATTCAGCATAAGGAAGACAATCCTCCCACTTCATGCCGAAGGAGATCACACAAGCCCTGAGCATATCTTCAAGAATTTGGTTGACACGCTCGACTTGACCGCTTGTTTGAGGATGGAAAGCAGTGCTGAAGCGGATGTTGGTGCCCATGGCCTTCTGAAAAGAATCCCAAAAATTGGAGGTAAAGGTGCTGCCACGGTCTGAAGAGATCACTTGAGGAATACTGTGCAGAGAGACAATGCGAGAGGTATAGAGTTCTGCCAATTGAGCTGCAGTGATCGACTCTTTGATAGGCAGAAAGTGAGCCACTTTGGTGAGTTTGTCGATGACAACAAATATAGCATCATTGCCACGCTTGGACTTTGGAAACCCAGTCACGAAGTCCATTTCAATGTGGTCAAACTTCCATTCTGGAATGGCAAGAGGTTGGAGGAGACCTGCTGGCCTTTGGTGTTCTGCCTTCACTCTTCTACAGACATCACATTCATTCACGAATTGAGCGATCTCGCGCTTCATTCGAGTCCACCAGTAAGCTTGCTTGAGGTCCTAATACATCTTCGTGCTCCTAGGGTGGATGGAGAGGAGAGAATTGTGAGCCTCGTTCATGATCACTTTACGAAGTTCACCTTTGGGCACAACAATACGATCCTCGAAGAAGAGAGTGTCCTTGTCATCAAGGCGGTAGCACTTGTACTTGGACTGACTCTTGGCAATCCCAATCTTCACCTTTTTCACCATAGCATCAAGAAGCTGGGCTTGGCGAATCTGGTCTTCTAAGGTAGGAGAGACTTGAAGGTTGGCGAGGAAACCTTGAGGAACAACTTGCAGATTAAGTTTGCGGAAAGCTTCACAAAGCTCGGGTTGATAAGGCTTGAGAATCAGACTGTTGCAGTAGGCCTTTCTGCTCAAAGCGTCAGCAATCATATTGGCCTTGCCTGGAGTATACTCAATACTCGGATTATACTCTTGAATCATTTCGGCCCATCGAGTTTGCCTTAGGTTGAGATTAGGCTGAGTGAAGATGTACTTGAGACTCTTGTGATCAGTGAAAATGTCCACTTTTCTTCCCAATAGAAGATGTCTCCAAGTCAAAAGAGCATGCACAACTGCCGCCAACTCGAGATCATGAGTGGGGTAGTTCTTCTCATTAGGCTTCAACTGGCGAGATGTATAAGCAACAACTTTCTTCTCTTGCATCAAAACTGCGCCAAGACCTTGGAGAGAGGCATCACAAAAGACCTCGTACGGCTTGGATTCATCAGATGGAGTCAAAACTGGAGCAGTTATCAACTTCTCTTTCAAAGTGTTGAAAGCAATATCACACTCCGAAGACCAAACGTACTTGATGTGCTTCTGGAGAAGATTAGAGAGAGGCTTCGCAATCTTGGAAAAGTTTTCAACGAATCTTCGGCAATAGCTTGCGAGACCGAGAAAACTGCGAAGTTGCTTCACGTTCTGAGGAGGTTCCCAATTCACAATTGCGGATACCTTCTCGGGATTCACGGAAATGCCCTTGGCAGAGATGATATGACCAAGATAAAGAACCTCGTCGAGCCAAAATTCACACTTGGAGAACTTGGCGTAGAACTGATGTTCTCTGAGCTTATCAAGAACCAAACGCAAGTGCTTGGCATGATCTTCCTTGTTCTTCGAGAAAACCAGAATGTCATCGAGATAGACCAAAACGAAGTCATTGGTGTAGGCATTGAAGATGAAGTTCATCATGTGAGAGAACGTCGGAGGAGCGTTGGCGAGGCCAAAAGACATGACAGTGTATTCATATGAACCAAAGCTTGTTCTGAATGCTGTCTTGAGAATATCTTCTTCACGAATGCGAATCTGGTGATAACCCATACGGAGATCAAGCTTGGAGAATACTTGGGCACCTTTGAGTTGTTCGAACAGCTCATTAATGTTGGGAAGTGGGTATTTGTTCTTGATGGTCTTCTTATTCACCGGACGGTAATCAACACAAAGTCGGTCCGTTCCATCCTTCTTCTTCACAAAAAGAACACCACAACCCCACGGAGAAGTACTAGGCCGGATAAGACCCATTCTTTCTTGCTCATCGAGTTGCTTCTTCAGCTCCTTCAACTCTTCAGGTCCGAGCTTGTAAGGACGTTTGCACACAGGTTCCGTGCCAGGCTCAAGTTCAATAACGAATTCAACTGGCCGGTGCGGAGGCATTCCTGGTAGCTCTTCTGGAAAGACGTCTTGATATTCGCAAACGACTGGAATTTGAGAGATGGCATCCAATTCACCCTTCTCATTGAGAGAAAACAGACGGATAGTATTATCCCGAGCGGCAAAGACAATTACATCCTCAGACGAATGAGTCAACTGAATTTGCCTGGCAGCACAATCAAGATGTGCCTTGTGCTTAGAAAGCCAATCCATTCCGAGAATAAGATCAATATCCGAGTTACCAAGAACAATTGGGGAAGAAAGGAACTTGTAGTCACCCAATGTGATAGTAACCTCAGGGACGCAGGTGTTAGCTGTCATCTGCTTGCCCGGTGACACAATTTGTAAGGAACTTTGCAGATACTGATAATCACACTCATACTATGATGCAAACGGTTTGGAAATGAAGCAATGCGATGCACCCGTGTCAAAAAGAACTTTTGCAGGAATATCATTAACAGGAAGGTTACCCATGATCACATATGGCGAGTCCTCTGCCTGAGCTACATTCACCATATTGACCTTGGCGAACTTGGGGTTATGCTTGACCATAGCTGTACTTGCCGATCTCACAGGAGGAGGAGGAGGAAGACGCCTCTGGTTGAGACACTTGTTGGCATAGTGACCCTTCTGTTGGCACTTGTTGCACGTGACCTCTGAAAGCGGACGGTGATACGGAGCACTCGATCTTGGATCTTGAAACGAAGTCTTGTTCTGAAAGCCAGGGTTGGGTGGGTGGGAAGAACCACTGCCACCTTTGCTCTTCTGCTGATACGGCTGACGGAACGGAGGAGGAGGAAGCCAAAACTTCTGCTGCTTGGCCACTTGAGTAGAGGAAGAAGGAGTAACATATCTGACTCGCTTCCTGGAAGCATCACACCTCAACTGAGCAGCCTCTTGCTTCAGTGCCATGTTGTAGAACTCATCGTACCTCAAGGGCTCAAAGAGAACAAGAGCGAGCTGGATATCTTCTCTGAGACCACCCCTGAACTGATATATCATGCTCTTCTCATCAGGCACGTCCTGCTTGGCAAAGCGGGCAAGCTTCTGGAACAACTTGTTGTAGTCATAGACAGACAAAGAGCCTTGCTTCAGATTGCGGAATTCCTCACGCTTGCTTTCAACCACACTCTGCGGAATATGATGAGCTCGGAAATCTCGACAGAAATCATCCCAAGTGATAACACGTCCACCTCTGGAATCCTTGTACTGCTGGAACCATTCTACAGCTTGATCTTTGAGTTGGAAGGAAGCGAACTTCACAAAGTCCTCAGGCCTGACGTTGCTGCACTCGAAATGCTTACACAGATCCACAAGCCAATCGTCAGCATCGGTTGCCTCAACACAATTGCTGAAAGTCTTTGGCCCGTTAGCAAGGAACTGGTTGAGTGTAGCAAAGTGACTCTGATTGCTGCCTTGTTTCCCTTGACTGCCTTGATTGCGCTCTTGAAGAATTTGCATGATCAGCTGAGTGTTTGCATTGGTTGCGGCCATCACAGCTTGCCATGCCTCTGGAGGAGGTGGAGGTGGTGGCGGATCTTGATTCTGGTTCTGACTGGTGCTCTTAGCGGGAGCCATCCTGAAGAGGTTGACCACCGTTAGCACATAGACAGATAAATATTGAAGCTGAATCCAACGGAATGAAAATTGCAACACATAGTCTTCACATCCGAACAAAATGAACGAATGCATTCCTTTTCAAATGGTCACATATCCATAAATTGAGAAGCCACATAGAATTAAGGTAGAGAAATAAATCAACAAGGTACGGATCAAGAACGAATAATCGGTAAGAAATCCCAATCTCAAACCAATATCCGTGGAAGAAGCACTAGAGCTACGAGAATTCCCACCTATGAAACTCCCGAACCTTTCCGGTTATGCAATCAGGTGTTGGGGATACAGGGGAAGCATAATATCTCACCCAAACTAGCAAATCCTACATCCAGCTGTATCCATCCTTCAACACATAACCAAGAAACCTTCGGAAGCCATCTACCTCAACCTTCGAAAAGCATCCGTTATACAAGTTATGGCGATACTCCCGAACTCCCGCCCCAGTACTGGGTGGCGTCGAGGTTATCTCACCAACGAACTGCATAAAAGAGATTTTCGATGTCGGCGAACATATCTCAAGTATTCCAGAATTGCAACGATAAAATTATGATGACAACACCTCAGAGCTCAACTCCCCGGGACACTTCCACTAAACCCCTGACAGGAGGCACCAAGACAATGTTCTCATCATAAGCCATCGGAACGATTCCAAGATACTCGCGTGATCCTAAAAATTTTTTTAGTGAAATTTGAGAAGAGAAGAGTCAAAACTCTACGTCAGGATGCCTTACCAGAGCGATGAGGAGACTGGGAAGTAAAAAGAATTCCTAAGCTCTCCGATATATAATTCCTAAAGACTCAAAACATTTTTCTAGACACAACTCGGCTGCTAAAAACGATCAAGCAATGGGGCTCCTAAGGTCGGGGAAGGCTCTGATTACCAACTTGTAACGCCCTCGATGCGGCTATAGCTCCCACGTGTCGAGGCACGACTTAGAGACATAACCGCATTGAAAGCAATGTCGCAAGTCAGGCAATCATCACAACATCCCATGTAACATATATAATAAAAAGGGGGAGATACATAGTTGGCTTACACTCGCCACGTCACATCAAAGTACATAAATAACATCCATCATACAAACACTCATGGCCCAACTACGGCGCCAAAATAGAAGAAAACCCAACATGCGACAACGCCCTGAATCGAACCCCAACAAGGCACCACTACTGATCATCGGGAAAGGAAACATAATAACGCTGAGAGTCCTCGTCGAACTCCCACTTGAGCTCGTACTCGTCACCTGGAACGGAATCACCTGGACCTGCATCTGGAGTTGTAATATCTGTGAGCCACAGGGACTCAGCAATCTCGCACCCTCGCGATCAAAACTATTTAAGCTTATAGGAAGGAAAAGGCAAGTATATGTGGAGCTGCAGCAAGCGACTAGCATATGTGGTGGCTAACTTATACGCAAAAGAGAGCGAGAAGAGGAGGCAAAGCGCGAGCGAGAATCTAGAAGAACAACCTGCGCAAGCATAACTCCAACACCGTGTCCACTTCCCGGGCTCCGCCGAGAAGAGGCCATCACGGTAACACACTCAGTTGATTCATTTTAATTAATTAAGGTTCAAGTTCTCTACAACCGGACATTAACAAATTCCCATCTGCCCATAACCACGGGCACGGCTCTCAAAAGTTCAATCCCTGCAGGGGAGTCCCAACTTAGCCCATGACAAGCTCTCACGGTCAACGAAGGAATAGACCTCCACCCGAGACACACCGATCAGACTCGGTAACCCGATACAACAAGACAATTCGACAGGTTAAAACAAGACCAGCAACACCGCCCGAATGTGCGGACAAATCCCGATAGGAGCTGCACATATCTCTTTCTCAGGGCACACTCAGATGAGCGCTCCATACAACTAAAACCAAACCTCGAGTTTCCCCGAGGGGGCGCTGCACAGGACTCTAGTTTGGACCAACACTCAGAGGAGCACTGGCCCGGGGGGGTTAAAATAAGATGACCCTTGAGTCTACAGAACCCAAGGGAAAGAAAAGGCTAGGTGGCAAATGGTAAGACCAATGTTGGGCATTGCTGGAAAAGCTTTAATCAAGGCGAACTATCAAGGGGTTCCCGTTATAACCCAACCGCGTAAGGAACGCAAAATCCGGGAACATAACACCGATATGACGGAAACTAGGGCGGCAAGAGTGGAACAAAACACTAGGCGAGAGGCCGAGCCTTCCACCCTTTACCAAGTATATAGATGCATTAAGATAACATAGCAATATAATGATATCCCAACAAGCAAATAAAAGATGTCCCAACAAGGAACGGCCTCTAATCTTCACCTGCAACTAGCAACGCTATAAGAGGGGCTGAGCAAAGCGGTAACATAGCCAATCAACGGTTTGCTAGGACATGGTGGGTTAGAGGTTTGACATGGCAATTGGGAGGCTGACAAGCAAAAGGTAGGCATCGTAGCAATGGCATAGCAAGAGCGAGCAAACTAGCATAGCAAAGATAGTAGTGATTTCGAGGGTATGATCATCTTGCCTGCACAGTTGTCAGAGTTGACTGGATCCTCACAAGCAAACTCAACGGGCTCCTCGGTAGCGAACTCGTCTCCCGGCTCTACCCAACAAGACAAACAAGCAATAAGGATACAATCAACCACGTGCAAGACCAAGCAATAAGATGAAATGATGATATGCTATGCGGGATGCGATGCGGGATGCAAAATGCAAGATATGACAGTAAATGCATGAACCTGGCCTCAACTGGAAAAACCAAGTGGGCCACTAGATAGAGGGGATTAAATCGCTTGAAAACGATATAAAGATCATTGGAATCGGAGTTGCGGTTTGGAAATGGCAAGCGATTTAAGAATGACACCGGTCTGCGATTTACAGCAAGTAGGCATCTAAATGCAATGCAACGAACATGCTACAGCCACCAAACATGACAACAAAATACATGGCAGGGATGTCCACAAGATGCTTAACAAAAGACTAGCACTGAGACACGGCCAATTCATCCATTATGAGGTTCAAACAAGCATGGCAAAAACGCAAATGCAAAACAGATTCCAGACTTAGTGAAATTAACACTTGTCTGAAATTTCAGATCACGAAGCCCTCTTCGGAGCAGCAAAACAACATGATATATGACCTGATTAAGACAAGTAAGAACATGGCATGGAGCTACTCAACAAGCTTAACAAAAGACCCAAAGTGACCTGGGGCCAAAAGGGTTCACAAAAATATACTAACGGGCACACGAACATGGCTAAAACACAATCAGTTTTCAGACTTAGTGAAAACTGAGACATGCTGAAATATAACTCACGAAGGCATGTAAACGAGCTCGATGCACTCACCACGGTGCAAGTCATGGCAAGGAAGGCATACATCCATTAAGAAGGCATAAAAATCTAGCTAGACATGGCAATAACAATGGCATAGCATGCACGGATCAACTACACTAACATCGGCAAAATCGCAAACGAGTTGACGATCTGCCCAGATTCACCATGAAGCAAAAATAGAGCTCGATTGACTCAAGCTAGGGTGCACCACAATTGCAAACAAAGACAAGGATGGATAGAGCATAACATGATTAACAAAACTCCTTTACTGATCATCCTCAAAAGAGGCACGGATCACTAGGAAACAAGCTGAACATATGGCATCATGAACTAAAATATCCCAAACTTAGTGAAAACAACTAAGTCTCTGAAAACAGATTTCCCGGGTGCCTCACTTTGCAAGCTTGCACAAGTCACCACACACATCCTAAAAATGCATGGTTTGCACCTCTGGAAAGAAGACAAAATGCTTAACAAAACATATGAAGGACTCACAGGCATATCATGCACACAATAAACATGGCAAAAATGATAAAAGTCTAAGATGAACTAGCAGATCTGACAATTAACTCACGAAGCCTCCTTCTAACAGCATTTCGGGCATCAAGATGAACTCAATGAAAATGATGCAATGGAATGAAATGATGTACTCGTCGAGACGAACATTTTGATATATTATATGCCCAAATCGGAGCTATGAATGCAAAGTTACTGCAGGTCAAAGTAGGCACAAAAATTAGGATTTCTGAGGAAAAAGTCAACCGAGATATTTTGGATCTGAGATCTGCACGCTTCACGAGGAGATCGCCGGAGTTCGTCAACGTGGTGGCCGGAGCTGTTCACGTCGCCGGAGAGGAAGGAGAGGGCCGGGGCTTGGCCGACCGGTGTGGGGGCTCGCCGGGGCGGCGACTTCGAGGCGGTGGGGGCGGTGCACGGCGGCGGGGCGCGGCGCCAGCGTGACGGCGGCGAGCGACGGCGGATGCGGCGGCCGGCGTCGAACTTGGACGTGGGCGACGGCGGTCTTCGCGGCGGAGGAGGCGGCGATGTCGCGGCGGGGTCGCCCTGGCGCGGCGCGGCGGCGGATGGGCCTCGGGGGCCCGGATCGGGCCTCCCGGGCCGGCGGCGAAGCGGTCCCGCGGTGCTGACGTGGCGGCGGCGGGTGCGGCGATTTTTGTCCGGCCAGGTCGGACGTGTCCGGCTCGGCGCGGAGATCTTTTTTTTTAGCTAGGGTTGGACGGGGAGAGATCCGAGATCCGAAATGGGGGGCTATTTATAGGCATAAGTGGAGTTAGGAGAGTCCAAATGAGGTGCGGTTTTCGGCCACGCGATCATGATCGAACGCTCTAGGACATGGAGCAGAGTTTGGTGGGTTTTGGGCCAAAATGAAGGGATGTTGGGCTGCAACACACACGAGGCCTTTTCGGTCCCTCGGTTAACCGTTGGAGTAGCAAACGAAGTCCAAATGGTACGAAACTTGACAGGCGGTCTACCGGTAGTAAATCAAGGCCGCTCGGCAAGTCTCGGTCCAATCCGGAAATGTTTAATCCCCACACACGAAAGAAGGCTAGAAATGACCACCGGAGGAGAACGAAGCGCCAGAATGCAAAACGGACAACGGGGAAAATGCTCGAATGCATGAGACGAACATGTATGCAAATGCAATGCACATGATGACATGATATGAGATGCATGACAAAGACAACAACACACGGAGACAAAAACCCGAACCCGAGAAATAAATATAACTTAACGCCGGAAACGGCAAGAGTTGGAGTACAAATAGGGAAAGTTACATCCGGGGTGTTACAAAAACCCTACGTCCTGCTTGATTAATATTGATGATATGGGTAGTACAAGAGTAGATCTACCACGAGATCGGAGAGGCTAAACCCTAGAAGCTAGCCTATGGTATGATTGTTGTTCTGTATGTTGTCCTACGGACTAAAACCCTCCGGTTTATATAGACACCGGAGAGGGTTAGGGTTACACAAAGTCGGTTACAATTGTAGGAGATCCACATATCCGTATCGCCAAGCTTGCCTTCCACGCCAAGGAAAGTCCCTCCCGGACACGGGACGAAGTCTTCAATCTTGTATCTTCATAGTCCAGGAGTCCGGCTGAAGGTATAGTCCGGCCATCCGGACACCCCCTAATCCAGGACTCCCTCAACCGTATTGCAATAATTACGATCAAATCATATTCATGCTCAACGCAAACACCAAATAACACTTATTTAGTTTCAACACTAATCCCGAAAGTATAGGGAGTATGTGATGATGATCATATCAATCTTGGAACCACTTCCAACACACATCGTCACTTCACCCTTAACTAGTCTCTGTTTATTCTGCAACTCCCGTTTCGAGTTACTAATCTTAGAAACTGAACTAGTATCTAATAATGAGGGGTTGCTATAAAGACTAGTAAAGTACACATCAATAACATGTATATCAAATATACTTATGTTCACTTTGCCATCCTTCTTATCCGCCAATCACTTGGGGCAGTTCCGCTTCCAGTGACCAGTCCCTTTGCAGTAGAAGCACTTAGTCTCAGGCTTAGGACCAGACTTGGGCTTCTTCACTTGAGCAGCAACTTGCTTGCTGTTTTTCTTGAAGTTCCTCTTTTTCCTTTGCCCTTTTCTTGAAACTAGTGGTCTTGTCAACCATCAACACTTGATGCTCTTTTTTGATTTTTACCTTCATCAATTTCATCATCATGACAAGCTCGGGAGTCGTTTTCGTCATCCCTTGCATACTATAGTTCATCATGAAGTTCTACTAACTTGGTGATGGTGACTAGAGAATTCTGTCAATCACTATCTTATGTGGAAGATTAACTCCCACTTGATTCAAGCGATTGTAGTACCCAGACAATCTGCGCACATGCTCACTAGTTGAGCGATTCTCCTCCATCTTTTAGCTATAGAACTTGTTGGAGACGTCATATCTCTCAACTCGGGTATTTGCTTGAAATATTAACTTCAACTCCTGGAACATCTCATATGGTCCATGACGTTCAAAACGTCTTTGAAGTCCTGATTCTAAGCCGTTAAGCATGGTGCACTAAACTATCAAGTAGTCATCATATTGAGCTAGCCAAACGTTCATAACGTCTGCATCTGCTTCTGCAATAGGTCTGTCACCTAGCGGTGCATCAAGAACATAATTCTTCTGTGCAGCAATGAGGATAAACCTCAAATCACGGATCCAATCCGCATCATTGCTACTAACATCTTTCAACACAATTTTCTCTAGGAACATATCAAAATAAACATATGAAAGCAACAACGCGAGCTATTGATCTACAACATAGATATGCTAATACTACCAGGACTAAGTTCATGATAAATTAAAGTTCAATTAATCATATTACTTAAGAACTCCCACTTAGATAGACATCCCTCTAATCCTCTAAGTGATCACGTGATCCAAATCAACTAAACCATGTCCGATCATCACGTGAGATGGAGTAGTTTCATTGGTGAACATCACTATGTTGATCATATCTACTATATGATTCACGCTCGACCTTTCGGTCTCCGTGTTCTGAGGCCATATCTGTATATGCTTGGCTCGTCAAGTATAACCTGAGTATTCCGCGTGTGCAACTGTTTTGCACCCGTTGTATTTGAACGTAGAGCCTATCACACCCGATCATCACGTGGTGTCTCAGCACAAAGAACTTTCGCAACGGTGCATACTCAGGGAGGACACTTCTTGATAATTAGTGAGAGATCATCTTAAAATGCCACCGTCAATCAAAACAAGATAAGATGCATAAAAGATAAACATCACATGCAATCAATATAAGTGATATGATATGGCCATCATCATCTTGTGCTTGCGATCTCCATCTTTGAAGCACCGTCATGATCACCATCGTCACCGGCGCGACACTTTGATCACCATCATAGCATCGTTGTCGTCTCTCCAATCTTATGCTTCCACGACTATCACTACCATTTAGTGATAAAGTAAAGCATTACATCGCAATTGCATTGCATACAATAAAGCGACAACCATATGGCTCCTGCCAGTTGCCGATAACTCGGTTACAAAACATGATCATCTCATACAATAAAATTTAGTATCATGTCTTGACCATATCACATCACAACATGCCCTGCAAAAACAAGTTAGACGTCTTCTACTTTGTTTGTTGCAAGTTTTACGTGGCTGCTACGGGCTTAAGCAAGAACCAATCTTACCTACGCATCAAAACCACAACGATAGTTTGTCAAGTTGGTGCTGTTTTAACCTTCGCAAGGACCGGGCATAGCCACACTCGGTTCAACTAAAGTTGGAGAAACTGACACCCGCCAGCCACCTGTGTGCAAAGCATGTCGGTAGAACCAGTCTCGTGTAAGCGTACGCGTAATGTCGGTCCGGGCCGCTTCATCCAACAATACCGCCGAACCAAAGTATGATATGCTGGTAAGCAGTATGACTTATATCACCCATAACTCACTTGTGTTCCACTCGTGCATATAACATCAACACATAAAACCTAGGCTCGGATGCCACTGTTGGGGAACGTAGTAATTTCAAAAAAATTCCTACGCACACGCAAGATCATGGTGATGCATAGAAACGAGAGGGGAGAGTGTTGTCTACGTACCCTCGTAGACCGACAGCGGAAGCGTTATGACAACGCGGTTGATGTAGTCGTACGTCTTCACGGCCCGACCGATCAAGCACCGAAACTAGGGCACCTCCGAGTTTTAGCACACGTTCAGCTCGATGACGATCCCGGACTCTGATCCAGCAAAGTGTCGGGGAAGAGTTCCGTCAGCACGATGATGTGGTGACGATCTTGATGTTCTACCGTCGCAGGGCTTCGCCTAAGCACCGCTACAATATTATCGAGGAGTATGGTGGAAGGGGGCACCGCACACGGCTAAGAAAACGATCACGAGGATCAACTTGTGTGTCTAGAGGTGCCCCCTGCCTCCGTATATAAAGGAGCAAAGGGGGGGGTGCGGCCGGCCCTAGGAGGAGGCACGCCGGAGGAGTCCTACTCCTACCAGGAGTAGGACTCCCCACCTTTCCCTAGTTGGATTAGGACTTGGGGGGAGGAGGAGAGGGAAGAAAGGAAAGGGGGCGTCGCCCCCCTCCTTGTCCAATTCGGACTTGGGGGGGAGGGGCGCGCGGCAGCCCCTAGGCCTCCTCTCCTCTTCCTCCACTAGGCCCATTAAGGCCCATTAGGTTACCGGGGGGTTCCGGTAACCTCCCGGTACTCCGGTAAAATGCCGATTTCACCCGGAACACTTCCGATGTCCAAACGTAGGCTTCCAATATATCAATCTTTATGTCTCGACCATTTTGAGACTCCTCGTCATGTCCGTGATCATATCCGGGACTCCGAACAAACTTCGGTTCATCAAAATATATAAACTCATAATGAAACTGTCATCGTAACGTTAAGCGTGCGGACCCTACGGGTTCGAGAACAATGTAGACATGATCGAGACACGTCTCCAGTCAATAACCAATAGCGGAACCTGGATGCTCATATTGGCTCCTACATATTCTATGAAGATCTTTATCGGTCAGACCGCATAATAACATACGTTGTTCCCTTTGTCATCGGTATGTTACTTGCCCGAGATTCGATCGTCGGTATCTCAATACCTAGTTCAATCTCGTTACCGGCAAGTCTCTTTACTCGTTCCGTAATACATCATCTCGCAACTAACTCATTATTTGCAATGCTTGCAAGGCTTATGTGATGTGCATTACTGAGAGGGCCCAGAGATACCTCTCCGACAATCGGAGTGACAAATCCTAATCTCGAAATACGCCAACCCAACATGTATCTTTGGAGACACCTGTAGAGCTCCTTTATAATCACCCAGTTACGTTGTGACGTTTGGTAGCACACAAAGTGTTCCTCCGGCAAACGGGAGTTGCATAATCTCATAGTCATAGAAACATGTATAAGTCATGAAGAAAGCAATAGCAACATACTAAACGATCGGGTGCTAAGCTAATGGAATGGGTCATGTCAATCACATCATTCTCCTAATGATGTGATCCCGTTAATCAAATGACAACACATGTCTATGGTTAGGAAACATAACCATCTTTGATTAACGAGCTAGTCAAGTAGAGGCACACTAGTGACGTTTAGTTTGTCTATGTATTCACACAAGTATTATGTTTCCGGATAATACAATTATAGCATGAATAATAAACATTTATCATGATATAAGGAAATAAATAATAACTTTATTATTGCCTCTAGGGCATATTTCATTCAACGAAGGACGAGCCGGGCGACATTTTCGGGCAGGAACTCGTCCCCCCAGTTGGCGCGGGCGAGATCGAACCCCTCAAGGACCGGCGTCTCCCTCAGCATCCTGTGGACGGCGTCGCTGCAGGCCCGGCGGCTCCCGAAGGTGGCCTTGGGGTCGTGGATCGGGAACACCTCGTAGATCCCCTGCGGGCGCCTCGTGCTGGACGCTTGCGCCTGCCCTGGAGCCTGTCTTGCCCAGCTCATAGCTCGCGACCAACTTACCTAGCAGTTTCACGATGCACCGCTTGTTTGCGTGGGTTTTGGCCCGCCTGTGGACGGTGGCTTCTCCGCGGACTCGGCACTCCGCGGCGCAGGACGACATGTTCCTGAACGGCGAAGGCAGCACCGCCGCCATTGAATCGAGGTCTCCCCGTGGAGTCTAACCTATTGCTAGATTCGCTGAGCTCCGTTAGGGAATATAAGGAAAGGTGGTACCGTGCATATATAGAAAGACTATAGACGCTCGTCGTGTCAGACTTTAACCCTATACTCAAATTATGTACTCCCTTCGTTCGAAATTATTTGTCGCAGAAATGGATGTATCTAGACGTATTTTAGTTCTAGATACATCCATATCCGAGACAAGTAATTCCGAACAGAGGAAGTACTTCATTGCTCCTCAAAATTTACTAGATTATTAATCATATACCTTTTTGTCGATTCAGATATGACGTGAACAAGGCAAACTCTATCTACACGACTACACGTATTGGTAATCAGCAACGCAACGGCTTCGAAAAAGCGGCATCTACCCAGTCGTATACGGGACGTACATGTAGGGTACGTACTACATATATTGCCAACTGCCCTAGACTCGGGTCGAGACGTCCAAACTGCAAATCCCCGATTTAGTTCGCTTCGCCACAACACCCCGCCGCCGGAAACCCACCAAGAAGCCGATCGATCCATGGACACGACGAGACCGACGGGCTGGGAGATGCCGGCACCGAACATCTTCGACCAGGTGCGCGACGAGGCCATCGTTGGCGCCACTTTCGGCTCCATCTACTACTTCGTCAAGGGCGTCTGCACCTCCCCAAACGGGAACCGTCTTGCCGGCGGCTTTCTGGCGGTCCCATGAACGCGCTCTACGTGGGCCGTTGGGCAGCCTGGTTTGGCGTTGCCCAGTCGACCAAGTGCACCGTCCAGCACGTGTCACCGGGATATCCCTTCGGAAACACGGCCGCCTTAGGAGTCGCCCAAACCCTCTTCGCCATGCATCACCGGTCACGCGTGGCCCTTCGCACCGGGCTCATAGCTGCGGCGATGGGCGGGGTCCTTGACATGGCCGTTTATAGCCAAAAACGCTCTGCTTGCACATCTGGGGTTCCTGCCAGCCCATGTCGTGTTTGATTGATGTTAGCTTGTGTTTACTTTGCTTGTACACTGTAATTTTTCATTTGTAGATTGGAGTGTAAAACAAATACTATTGTAATGTTAACTCTTACTTTCTCCGTCACAGAATAAGTGTTGCTGATTTAGTACAACTTTAGTGAAAAAGTTGTAGTACTATACAAGGCACGGGCAAGTAGCCTTTTCAATGGAAAACTCGGTGCAATAATAAAAAAAATGCTAGAAAGTGCATGTGATTTGGCCTCTCCGAGCAGCCTTTTGTGGACTGTTGGATTTGAGCTTGTATGATCTTCTCTCTCCACTCAACACGAAGCCCCGATTCTCAAATCTCACTCACCCATCTTCATGTGATCTGGCTGTCTTTGCGTGGCTCCCTAACAACCAACTCCCAAGCAGTGGCGCCCATTGAAGCCGTTCATGTTGTCGATCAACACGAGCCAGGGAACAAGAGAGTGGCGGCATCCTCTCGATCCACCACAACGACGACATAGACGGGTCAGGAGGGTATGAGCTTCATGGATGTGGCAGATCTGGAGCTGGTGAATCAGCGGTGGCGTGGAGGAGCATGCTTAACACATTCTCCTCTCATTAACAACTTCACCAATAAGATCCTCCATGCTAGGAGAGTGAAGATGCATGAATGGTGGGTGTTGGTGGGTGTGCGAGATGTTGGAGTGTATATCACCAATGTAGGAGGACGAGGCCCGGAGTTGCACACTCCTCCAAGATGCCTAGCTCCAAAGCATCCAAATAATCCAAATCTACCATTTTGATTCCTAGACAGTTGGTCGAGGCAGCAGACAAAGTTGCACATCTCACTGCCAAAGTAGTTGGGGCAGGGCTCAGCAGTGAAAATTGCACATCCACGAGTAGAGGAAAAGTTCCCCGAAAAAAAAGAGTAGAGGAAAAATTGCACACTGACTTCTAAATAGTTAGCTGGGATAGTAGACGAAGTTGCACATCTCACTGGTAGGATTGTAGACGAAGTTGCACATCCTAGCTAGTGTCACCATCGTTCTACGAAACCATGGCGGTCGGCGTCGAGCAACCTGGTCAGCGAATGCGACGAAGAGAGCAGGGGAGAGAGAGAGAGGGGGGGGGGGTGGCACTTCTGTCTGATAAGGACCAACCGCGTCGTTTTGATCGGTTTTGTCCAAACGGTGCCGTTAGGCCACGTCATCATTTTCCTTAACAGCGAAGGCAGCGCCGCCGCCACCATTGAATGGAGGTCTCTTCGAGGAGTCTAACCTATTGCTCGATTCGCTGGGCACCGTTAAGGAGTAAGGAAAGGTGGTACCGCGCGCGCGTATGTAGAAAGACTAGACGCTCGTCGTGTCAGGGTTTAACCCTATACTCAAATTCTGTACTACATTGCCCCTCAAACTTTACTAGATTGAGCCCTGCACGGAGCGACACCGGAACGTTCTTTGTACAAAGTCCTTGCCTTCTGTAGTAGGTATACATTGAAAAATCTATTTGCCCTTGGAAACTCTATCTACAGTTCTACACGTATACGGGACGTACAGGGCACGCACTCCATATATTGCCAACTGCCCTAGACTCGGGTCGAGACGTCCAAACTACTTCTACAAACCCCCGATCTAGATCGCTTCGCCAACTTGTAATCCAAGCCACAGCCACCCCACCTCTGCCGCCGGAAACCTACCAAGAAGCCGATCGATCCATGGGCACGACGAGACCGACGGGCGGGGAGATGCCGGCACCGAACGTCATCGACCAGGTGCGCGAGGAGGCCATCATTGGCGCCATTTTCGGCTCCGCTGTCCACTTCGTCGAGGGCGTCTGCACCTCCCTAAACGGGAGCCGCCTCGCCGGCGGCTTTCTGGCCGTCCCCGAGAACGCGCTCGCCGTCGGCCGTTGGGCAGCCTGGTTTGGCGTTGTCTAGGCGACTAGGTGCACCGTGCAGCAAGTGTCCCTGGGTTACCCCTTTGAAAGCACGGTCGCCCTGGGAGTCACCGACACCCTCTTCTCCATGCATCACGGGCCACGCGTGGCCCTCCGCAACGGGCTCAGATTTGCGGCCATAGGCGGGGTCTTTGACATGGTCATGTATAGCCTAAAACGCTCTGCTCGTGCACCTGAAATCCCGGCCACCCAATGTCGCGTTTGATTGATGTCAGCCTCTGTTTACTTTTCTTGTTGAACTATAATTTTTCCTCTATCAATTAGAGTGTAAAACAAATACTCGAGTATTGCTACTGTTACAAGCCTTACAAGGCGGCTTAAATGGCTGTTCCAATGAAAAAGTCGGTGCGATAATAAAAATATTCTAAATGTTAGAAAGGGGTGCACACACGATTTGGCCTCTCCTAACGGCCGACCGTTGGATTTGAGCTAGTATGATCTTCTGTCTCCACTCAACTCGAAGACTCGATTCCCAAATCTCACTCATCCACCTTCCTGTGCGGCTCATCGAAGGCCATCCCCTTGATTTTATGCTTATTTTGTTCTTAAAAAGGACAAACAATTTTTAGATAATTGTGCTTTTTATGTACTCACTAGTAGAAAACAGGGCTTTGGTCCAGGCCGGGTCAGCCCATTAGTCCCGGTTCAGTCCAGAACCGGGACCAATGGAGGCATTGGTCCCGGTTCGTGAGCCCAGGGGGCCGGCCGGGCCACGTGGGCCATTGGTCCCGGTTGGTGGGATGAACCGGGACCAATGGGCCTCGCTCCTGGCCCTCGCTCCTGGCCCACAACCATTGGTCCCGGTTCGTGCCTCAAACCGGGACTAAAGATTAGACCTTTAGTCCCGGTTTGAGGCACGAACCGGGACTAATGGGGTTGAGACCTTTAGTCCCGGTTCGTGCCACGAACCGGTACTAAAGGTCCCATTTTCAAACTCTACCCCCCCCCGGTGGATCGCCTTTTTAGTTTTAAAAAAAATAAAAGAAAATGATGGAAATGTCAAAAAAATAAAAAAAATAAGTTTCCCATGTGATATGTGGTCTAGTTGTTGGGAAAATTTGCAAATGTGAATTTTGACTTTATTTGCAAAATCTCTCTGAAATTTGTAAAAATGGGCATAACTTTTGCATACTAACTCGGATGAAAAAGTTTTTTATATGAAAAATCATCTACTCGAAAAGTTACATCCGAACGTTAAACATTTTCAAAATCCTCAAAAACCTAATAGAAAAAAAGTTACGGTGCTTTTAAGATCTAGATTGAAAAAAATTCAAACAGTGGGCAAACTGTGGTCAAACAATGGTCAAACTAATTATTCTAGAATATTAGTGCTACTAAATAATTATTTCTGTTATTTCAATTTTGGTCAAATCTGGTCAAACCGTGGTCAAACAATGGTCAAACTAATTATTCAAGAAATATTAGTGTTACTAAATAATTATTGTTTTTTAAAACAATAGTTTCAAAATAAAACTATGAAATGTGTCACTTCATGCTCAAGCAAAATTCCTGAAGGTTAATAGGATCGACATCTTAATATTGTCAGGAAAACAACAAGTGCAGACTTGGAGCGAGGGAGAATAGAACCCGGAAGTTAAGCGTGCTCAGGCTGGGGGAGTGGGAGGATGGGTGACCGTTTGGGAAGTTAGATGATTTGGAATGATGAGGGTGATTAGAGGATAAATTGAGAAGTGATGAGGGGTGGTGATTATAGACTAGAGGTTAAAATAATTTAGAAATTTGAAAATAAAAAAATTTCAAAAAAAAATTTCAAAAAAAATCGTAAAATTTCCTTTAGTCCCGGTTTGTGTTACTCTCTGCGAGTTATTTACTCGAAACCACCACATTATGGGTTAGGGTAACAGATCGGTACCACATTTGAGGCAGTTCATAAAAAACCACCAACAATGGGGCTAATCTGTAACGCGGAGCACTGACGCTGCGTTTTAGCCCAGAAAACAGCGAATCCGATAGGTGGGTCCCGCCTGTCGGGCTGACGTGGCGCGTGTTAAGTTGCCATCAGCAAAAAGACTACTTTTAGGGATGACACAAGTCTGTTTTGGAGTTAGTCCAGCATATATTTATGCATTTGCTCAAGGTAGCAACTAAAATTGCACATCAACTGCTAAGTACTCCCCCCGTTCCGAATTATTTGTCGCAGGTATAGATGTACCTAGATATATTTTCGTTCTAGATATATCCATTTCCGCGATGAGTAATTTGGAACAGAGGGAGTAATTGGTCGTGATAGTTGGGGTAGGGTGCCAACAGTAGTGGAGAAAGTTGCATGTCAACTACTAGGTAGTTGGTCGTAGCAGCAGAAGAAGGTACACATCTCACTAGCATAGTACTTGATAGGGGTGCCAGCAAGGAAAAATGCACATCCACGAGTAGGGGAGGCTAAGTTGCACAAGAGAGAGAGCGCCGGCTTCCTCTCGACCCACCATTACCACAACCATGACGGAGATGTACCTGCAGGAGAAGATGTCAATATCCAAGAAGAAGAAGAAGAAGAAGAAGAAGAAGAAGAAGAAGAAGAAGAAGAAGAAGAAGGTATAGTCCAGTTAGATCTGCACATATACTCCAAATAAACATATCCTAATGTAAACATGATCATCGGTGCTCCAAATAAAGTGCAGTCCTAGATTATTACCAGGGGACCGAAATACAGTAAACCTAACATATCCTGGAGTAATTATGCACCATAATTTATTCAGTTACTACAGCAACTACTCGAGGTTTTGCAAATTTCAAGTTTCTTGTTTGCAAGTTTCAGTACTCCAAATAAACATATCATGGGAGACAGCAAGTAGTTTGAGTAGTCAACTACAGTTTCCTTAAACTGAATTTAGTGAACTTTTACTTCTAGGACTGAACAAATACTCCAAAAATTTAGCTGAGCACTTAAAAATTTGCACATACTCCAGGAGTACAAACTTGTTGCGAACTTACAAGTAAAGCTAGGAATATCTGTGCAAGTTAAGCCACATCAGATATTGCACTTACAGTAAAAAATTATGCTACTCCAGCATATTGCAGTTAAAGTAACTACTCAAGAGTACTGGGGCATTGGAGTAACTTGCACTATACTCCAGGATATTGCACTTACAGTAAAGCCACTAACAGTAATATACTGCAAGTTCAGTATACAGTACAGTAAATTACTTGTACAACTACTACTCCTACTGTTGCTGCTACTTTAAATGGACAAACAATTGGTACTACAATACACCTCTGCTACAACAGAGGGGGTACTTCTTAGCTAAATGCAGCTTTGCTATTTCTCAAGACACAGATTGGTGCTACAACAATTGGCTAACATCTGGAACATTATATTATGCATTTTTGCCTTGTACTGTGTTCTGAATGATTAAAGCTATATGTGATCAGTGCAATGGTTACTTGCATGACTTCAAGCTACTGACACTGTAAGCCCTGAAACCATGCATCATCGACCCATGATGATCTTGAAAATTCTTTTTTCCCGATATTTTTGACCCTCCTTTATTCCCATAAAGCTGCGCAATTCAAGTCCCTATTTGGATGCTTTAAGCTTTGGGAATCGAAATGTTTTCAAAGACTGTCAAGCTACTATTGTTTCCCCCCTTTTCCTTTCTTACTTTTCATGAAACCAAAGTTTCAGTCAAGAATCTTCGAACAGATGATTACTAGACCCTCACATGACAAAATTGCCTCAAGTAATACAAAAAGCTGTGTAGTAGTACTGCTAGTACACATTTCAGCATGAACAAGAACTAGTGTAAAGGAGATGACAATGGATGGTGGCTGAAGATTACCAGGAGATTACAAAGGGCCAAAGCCATGATGGAGATGACTATTACATTGGACAGCACAAACCCCTAGATGATGGTACGTAGTAGCATATGATCAAACCCTATACACCTTTGATGAAAAGAAAAGAAGATATAGTAGAAAAGAAGATGAGAATTAGGAGAAAAACAAAGTTACATGTTTATTGCTCTTCCCCATCCCCTGTCACCCTCACTGTCGATCTACCCAAGAAACTGTAGAATGCTAGCCCCAATTAGTAGTAGTGCTGTAATTCGGCCCTGAGTACTCTGTAGTAGCAACGTCAATTTGCTGCATGATTTGTTCTGCCGGACTTAGTTCAGCAGGTCCGGGAACAGCTTGTAGCAGTTGGGCCCCTTGTCCGGCTCCGGCGCCGACGAGGACGACGCCGACGACGGCGAGGGCTGGGTGGACGCGTGGCGGGGGAACTCGGACAGCATCTGCACCACCTCCCTCATGGTCGGGCGCTCCACGCTGTTCTCCTGGACGCAGAGCATGGACACGAAGAAGAGGTGGGACACCTCGTCCATGGGCACCGTGCTGAGCCGGCGGTCGACGACCTTGGGCACGCTCTCCCGCCGGCCGTCGGTGACCCGCTTCGCCCACTGCACGATGTCCACCCCTTCCCCGAAGTCCCCCACCGGCCGCCGGCCGGTGACGAGCTCCAGCAGGACGACGCCGAAGCTGTACACGTCGCTCTTCTCGTCCACTCTCAGGGTGTACGCGTACTCTGCAAACAAACAGGACCACAATCAGCATGCCTGCTAATCACATCATCATGGCAACATTTCAACCAGTGTAACTTCTCTTCTCGTCAAAGAACACAATGATTAAATCAATGGGTAGTAAAAGAGAAAGCTATGGACGTAAACCTAGGAGGAGTGTTCTCAACGTGCACCACCGCACTGATCAGTATAAGATAATAATACTACTAGCCTGATCTCAAATCTAAGCGCGATCGTTATAAATTATGTTCAAAACCTAGCGTACGCTAGGATGGCGAGCTTGGCATGCTAGGAAAAGCGAGCCTGTGCTACGGTGCTGATTTGAATAGTACAGAAACTGGCTATGTGCGCCTAGGACAGAGGCGAGTGCGTACAACATTCTGCGACGAATCCCAAGAGAAACCGCCTACCCTACCCTTTGCAGATCCACCGGAATCTTTCCCATACATACGCGCATAGTATATTCTATCGACCAAGTTCGTCAAATCCAAGGAAAATTCTTCGCCGGGATCAAGAAGAGGAGCTCTGTCAGTTAATCCAGCCCATGCCTGCCCTGAGATCTTGCCAAATCCCAAACCCGGAAGAGCAGAAAGGAAAAGCAGAGAGAGAGGGAGAGAGGGGAAAACTTATACTACAAACTTCGTGACCGTAACAGTGAGGGCGCCCGTGCCGTTCGAAAGGGTAGGAACAGCGTGCCGGGGGCGCCCCGGCTTTGGCTTTGGCGACGTAACGGCGGCAAAGCGGGAGGCTGCTTTGGCGAGGCCCCAGGAGCGGGACGGAGGAGGAGGATGACGAGGCTTTTTTTTTTTACCGGAGGGAGTGAGTGTGTCCCATGCCGGTCAAAGATACAGCAGCGCAACCGAGTCGATCCTGACCTAAAGGGCCGTGCCGGGCTGGACCAGCCGGTACTGGTACCCAGTAATACCTACCGTGTCATACGGGAGGTCCGTATCCTACTGCTACAGACCTCACCAGGCTGACGAAGCCTCGTACTACCACTACGAGAAAATTACCGAGTCAGAGGGATACGGGTGACGAGAAGATCGGGCGGGCTCAAACTCAAACCCCCTTTTGCCATGCCCGATGCTGCTGCTCTGGCGCACGCACTGGCCCGGCCTGACACGACGCGGCCCACACTGCGCGCTGTGGTACACGGGAGGTCTCGGCTCATGCACTGCATGGCACGGAGTTTTTGTTTGGCATACACGACGCATGGCATGGCCGTGTCGGGTTCGCGACTTGTGTTGGCCAGCGTGCGGCCGGCGTCCGGGCGCGCCCACAGGGGCGGCATCGTGTGGTCGTAATCGCGCGGGGTCGGGGGCCCGCGGGAAAATAATTGGGTGCTCGAGTGCGAGCCTGAGCAGAGCACCCCTTTTCGGCCGCTTTCGCCGAGGGCCCGCCGGCGCCCGCAGTGCTGCTGGCCGCTGCTGATGTGGTGTAAAGTCAGACCGGATCGGATGGCCTTCTACTGCCACTGCGTGTCATGTGCATACACAGAGCCGGACCGGACCGGACCGGACGGGCAGCCGCAGCTCAGCTCGGGTCGGGTCGGCGCTCAAAGTAGCCCTCCGCCCTGCCCTCCCGTCTCCCCATTTCAAAACTACACACCTTGTTTCTCCTCCTGACATATTCTTACTAAGGATTTGAAATGTAAAAACATCCTAGTATACAGCTTGATTTCGAGGTGTAAACGTACTGGGAGGGACCAAAAGTTTCCGTGCGATTGATCTGAAACAGTGAGGCAGTGAGCTACACCCACTGTGGCTCTGCGCCTGCGGTCTGGGCAGACAATGAGACATAGTAGTACTAACCAGTAACCACTATCACTATCTGCGTGCATGTGGTCAATCGTACGTGATGGTTTTTAACTCGCGACAAACCTAATCAGGCGCTCACTTGTCCTGGCGCAGTACCACCACTGGCTATTGACTTCGGAAGAGCGGGTCCCACGGCCCAGAGACGGGGGCCATCCCCGTGCAAGGCGGCGACAAGCAGACGAGCTCGGAAAACCGATGGATCCTAAACCAAATCTGATTGACCCCTCATCGGCAGGCACGCAAGGCGATAAGCGACTAGAGACAAAACACCAGCACATGTGTATGTAACGAGACGTGTTCGTACGTACCTGGCGCGATGTAGCCGTAGGACCCGGCGACGGCGGACATGCACTCGGACGCGCCGGCGTTGGCCGCGCCGGCGCCGGCGCCGGAGCGGAGGAACTTGGCCAGCCCGAAGTCCGCCACGTGGGCCTCCAGGCCGTCGCCGAGGAGGATGTTGTTGGACTTGACGTCCCGGTGCACGATCATCGGGCTGCAGTCGTGGTGCAGGTAGCAGAGCCCGCGCGCCGCCTCCAGCGCGATCCGGTACCGCCGGTCCCACGCCAGGAACCCGCCGCCCTTGCCGTGGAGCACCTCGCCGAGGCTGCCGCCGCCCATGTACTCGTACACCAGCACGTTCGCCTCCTGGTCGTTGGTGCAGAAGGCTAGCAGCCGCACGATGTTCCGGTGCCGGATGCTGCCCAGCGTCCGGATCTCCGCGCGGAACCCGTGGTCGTGCCGCCCGCCGCCGTTCAGACGCTTCACGGCGATCGCGCCGCCCGACCGGGCTCGTCCCGCGTACACCACGCCGGCGCCGCCGCGGCCCACCACGTTGCCGTCCTTCATGCACTCGATCACCTCCGCGATGCCGAAGTCCACCTTGTGGAACGCCGTGAACCGCCACGCGCCGTCCGGCCCGCCGCCGGGGTACGACCGAGCGCGCAGCACGGCCGCCGCGGCGAAGATCACCGAGCACGCCAGCAGACCCAGCGCGAACACCAGCTTGTAGTCCCCCGCCGTCGCCCGCCGCGGGCTCACGGCCGTCGACCCGCCGGCGTCGCTGCTGATGTTGCAGGGCCGGTTCAGCACCGGCCCGCACAGCCTCGGGTTGCCCGCGAACGCCGTCTCGTTCAGGTACCGCAGCTGGCCCGTGTCCGGCAGCTGGCCGGACAGGTCGTTGTAGGAGAAGTCGGCCGCCGTGAGGCTGCTCATCGCCCCGATCGCGGCGGGGATCGACTCCTCGAGCTGGTTCCTCGACAGGTTGAGGTAATTCAGCACCCGTATCCCGGCGATGGCCTCCGGGATCGGCCCAGACAGCTTGTTGGTGCTGAGGTCAATGTACGTGAGCTGCCCGCACCGGCCGATGGCCTCCGGTATCGGCCCGGACAACTCATTGCCGCTGAGGTCGAGCTTCACGAGCAGCCGGAGCTCCCCTACCTCCGGCGGCACGGCGCCGGCGAGACGGTTGTTGCTGACCAGCAGCGTCTGCAGCGCGGAGAGGTTGGCCAGCGCGGCAGGCAGCGGCCCGGACAGCAGGTTGTTGGACAGGTTGAGCTGGGCCAGCTGCGACTCCGAACCGGTCAGGGTCGGGCTCGGGTTCGACGGGACCGGACCGGAGAGCAGGTTGTTCTGCAGCTCCAGCAGGTTGAGCCGCGGGAGGTAGAGGAAGCCGGCGGGAATGCTGCCGTTGAGGTAGTTGTGGCCGAACCGGACCCGGGTGAGGCTCGCGCACGAGCCGAGCGCCCCGGGGATGGGGCCGAAGAGGAAGTTGTTCATGAGGATGGCGGTGTGCAGCTCGCCGGAGGAGCACAGCATCTCGGGGATCATGCCGGTGAGCCGGTTCGACGACAGGTCGACGAGCCGGAGCGCCGCGCTGGCGCCGAGGCCCGCCGGGACGCGGCCGGTCAAGTTGTTCATGAAGAGCTGCAGCGTCTCCAGCCGCGGCATCGCGGCGACGAAGTCAGGGACCGGGCCGTGGAGCCGGTTGAGGAACAGGTTGAGCAGCCGGAGCGAGGTGAGGGACGCCAGGGTGCTCGGCACCTCGCCGGTGAGCGCGTTGTTGGACAGGTCCAGCCTGGTGAGCGCCGTGAGGTTGCCGAGCTCCGGCGGGATTTCGCCGGTCAGCTGGTTGGTGTGGAGGAACAGCGTGTCGAGGGAGGCCAGCTCGCCCAGCTCCGACGGGATGCTCCCGGTGAGGCCGCAGTTGGAGACGTCCAGCATGGTGAGGTTGCGCAGCCGGCCGAGCTCCGGCGGGATGCCGCCGTCGAATGCGTTGTAGTACCCGAGATACAGCTCCCTGAGGCTCGTCAGGTTGCCGAGCTCCGGCGGGATGGTGCCCTGCAGGTTGTTGCCGTTGAGGGACAGGTACTCCAGAGCCAGCATCCCGCCGTACGACGCGGGTATCACCCCGGAGAAGTAATTGCCGCCGAGGTCAAGGTATCGGAGCCGCGGCAGCGCCGTCACGCCGGCCGGGAGCGAGGAGGAGAAGTTGTTGTCGTAGGCGTCGAACACCTCGAGGCTGGGGAGCGACGGGAAGTCCCAGCCGTCGAGGCCGCCGCCGAGCTGGTTGCCGGAGACATTGACGTAGCGGAGCTCCGGGAGCGCGGACACGGCCACCGCGCCCACGATGCCGTTCCCGGAGAGGGAGAGGCTCGCGAGCGCGGCGAGCCCAGTCACCTCGGCCGTGACGGGCGCGCCAGTGGACACGTTCATGTTGGCGATGTCGACGGAGACGACCCTGCCGCCGGCGCAGCGGACGCCGGTCCACTCGCACACGGAGGCGACATTGCCCGGCAGCCACGAGCGCAGCACGTGGGGGCGGCAGCTGAGGGAGGCCTTGAGGGAGAGCAAGGCCAGCGCATCTCCATGCAACGCCTCGCCGTGTCCATAGCCATCGACACTACCGATGGATAGTGGTAGAAGAAAAATCAAGGAGAGCAAGACAAAAGGATGGAGAGCCTTCATCTGGCCTACAATTCTTGCGGCTTGCGAACTGTGGTGAGAAACTAGCTAGAATACGCAGCCATTGGCAATGCCATTGCTGCTGTTTCAGTGAGCTTATAGACACTTGGAGTGACGGATGGATGGATGGATGTTGAGATGGTAGAGAGGTAGATGGGTAGATAGAGGGAACGGCAAAGGCATGCAAGAATCTTGAGAAGCTTCACATGAAAATGGCGGCGAGAGGCGTGAGCTTCACACCGAAGGTGAAGGGGAGGGGAATATGTTCTCTGTGTGACAAGAATGGCTTTGTCTTTTGAGCTATTTATGCCTTGTGGGAGAAGGGTGTCCGGTGCATCGGGCGGGCTCTGCTTTGGGTGTCTCTGTGTTCTATCTTCTCCTCCTCCTCTCTCTGGTCCTCTTCATCTCTCTCTCCATTGCTTCTCTTTTTGCTTTATCTTTCGGAGCAGAGAAACTAACTGTTAAAGGCTTGTAGTGGGCGAGGAAGCAGCCGTGGCAAGTGATGGGGAGTTTCCAGCTTTGGCGTTTTTTATCAACAAATTGTTCCATTGGCTTTGGGGAGTATTTAGAAAGGCTTCGGGCAATTATGGCATGGCGCCCGACAGAGAAAGGGAAATGCACTCTGGTCTCCGTCCGACTACAGGGCCCGTGATTGAATTTGGGCAATGATGAAAGAGAGCAATCAAACTACTCCAGTGTGTTCGATATGTGTATGTGTGCCATCCGATAGGTTCCGGGCTACAAGGAGGAAAGAAGGTTTTGGCCAAGTCATATTTTTTGGGTTCTTCCATGATACTCAGCTTACATCGTATGCCATGTGGTTTTTGGTAAGCAACTCTTAACTAATTGCCGAAACTTAACCCCCAAAACCCACTCTTAAAGTTTAACGCCTACAAATTATGAGGGTGAAATCTAAACCATCCTGATAATTGTAACTTCAATAATTTCTACAGAAATGGCAAATGGCTCCACCATTTTTCGATAAAGAATGCTTTATTGCTTAAAAGGTTTAAGCATTACACCCGGCCTCTGTGTAACTGAGATGCACACAGCCAAACAAGTCCAAGATCCAAAACGGAATACAAGTAGTCATGGAGAGACTGCATAACGCCTAAGACGTGGGAGGGCCAATCCGAAGATCATGCTGCCATACATGTCGGGTAAAAGTATCCCTGAAAGTGCTAGTTATCTACTAGAGGGGGGTGAATATGCGAATTTTATGAAAGCCTTCAAAACACGAGGTCTTTGAAGACAGACAGTAGAAATGAACCTATTAATATGCAGCGGAAGGTAGACTACACTACACTAGACAAGCCATAGTCAAGTAATCAATGAAGTAAAAGTACGAAGACTATCAACAGCTAGGTAGTATGGATCGGGATGAAAGACAGTATGAAGCCAATAGTAAATAGTCTTCACTCAGTTAAGTCAATCAGATCAGAGAAGCAGGCAATGACTTCACAAAGACAAACTATAAAGTAAAGGGAAGTGAAAGATAGAACTAGTTGCTTGGTGAAGACAATGATTTGGTAGACCAGTTCCAGTTGCTGCGACAACTGTACGTCTGGTTAGGGAGGCTGCGATTTAACTCAGAAGACCACGTCTTCACCTTAGTCCCCTTGAGCTAAGGACACCCAGTCCTCGCCCAATCACTCTGGTAAGTCTTCAAGCTAGACTTCCAAACCTTCACAGACTTCGTTCACTAGCGATCCACAATGGCTCTTGGATGCTCAGAACGTGACGCCTAACCGGCTGGAGGATTCACAGTCCTCAAGTGTAACAAGTCTTCAGGTCACGCGGACAGAAAGACTTCAGTGATGCCTAACACTCTTTGGCTCTAGGTGTTTTGGGCTTTGGCCTCGCAAGGATTTCTCTCTCAAATGCTTCGGAGGTGGGTTGCTCTCAAACGACAAAAGCCGTGCACTGACTCTGAGCAGCCGCCAATTTATGGTGTAGGGGGTGGGCTATTTATAGCCAGGAGGCAACCTGACCTGATTTGTCCGGAATGACCCTGGGTCACTAAGGAACCAACACGTGTCCAATGGTCGGATTTCAAACACACGCTGCAGCTTGATTTGGGCTACAAGTAAAGCTGTCTCATCCAACTCTGGATAAGATTTGCTCTCATTGTCTACGTTCGAAGACATAGGATTTTGGTTGAGCATCACATCAGTCACTCTGACTTTGTTCACTTGGACCCCACTTAACAGTACGACGGTTCCTATGACTCAACAAAGAAGAAAAGGAAACTACGAAACAACTATGTCTTCGCACTCCACTTCTCCGGGTTTCAGGTGAAGGAATTAGCATTGAAAACGGACTTAATGTTTGTCTCTGTATCTTCTGCTGACAAGGACGCAGAGAAGATATTCGACAGTTTCAATAGAATGCATATGATTTGGAGAGATAGAGTTTGAGATAGAAAACATAGAGAGGTTAGGGTCTGATCACATTCACTTAGTTCAAAAGATTCAACAAGAAGACATAGCTATAAGTGAATGCTGTAGAGGACAGAACACTAGTATATATATATATATGATCAACATAATGAAGATAATCATGAAGACATGTTGAGATTGAAGCCAAACCAAATGTGAAGACACAGCAAATGTAACACCATGGGTAAAACACTTCAAACAGACGAATTTTGTGGTGGCGTTACCCACCGTATAGGAAGTATTAGACCCAGACATGGCGCACAATTATCGTGGCGCTCCGAAGTCAAATTCCACATTAATGTATTCACACTTAGAATGTATGTCTTCATTGATTGAAGATATACTTTACTTCGTGTGTTGCACATCTAAGTCATCAATATGCATAAGTATTAGGATGTGTGCCTGATCACAGGACATTTGAGGATTCCAAGATATTTAGCTCACACCATAACTTGCAAAATCTCTTCTCATTCAAGGGCTTGGTGAAGATATCTGCCAATTGCTCTTCAGTGTTGACGTATATGATATCAATATCTTCCTTCACAACATGATCTCTGAGAAAGTGATGACGAATTTCAATGTGCTTTGTCTTCGAGTGCTGAACTGGGTTGTTGGCAATCTTGATGGCGCTTTCGTTGTCACAGTAGAGTGGCACTTGCTTCAGATGAATGCCATAGTCTTTGAGTGTTTGCTTCATCCACAGAAGCTGAGTGCAGCAAGATCCAGCAGCAATGTATTCAGATTCAGCAGTGGAGAGAGATACACAGTTCTGCTTCTTTGAAGACCAACATACAAGTGATCGTCCCAGAAAATGACATGTGCCTGATGTAGACTTGCGATCCACCTTGTCACCAGCATAATCAGCATCCGAGAATCCAACCAGATCAAACTCTGAGCCCTTTGGATACCATAATCCTAGAGTTGGGGTGTAAGGCAAATATCAAAGAATTCGCTTCACAGCTAAGTGATGCGATTCCTTTGGTGCCGCTTGGAATCGAGCACACATGCAAACACTAAGCATAATATCTGGCCTAGATGCACATAGATAAAGTAAAGAACCAATCATGGAGCGATATACCTTTTGATCGAACTCTTTACCATTGTCGTCGGGACCCAGATGATGTTTGGCTGGCATTGGTGTCGTGAAGCCTTTGCAGTCTTGCATACCAAACTTCTTCAGGCAATCTTTGAGATACTTCTCTTGTGATATAAAGATGTCGTTGCGTTGCTGACGTATTTGAAGACCAAGGAAGAACTTCAGCTCACCCATCATGGACATCTGATATTGCTCTTGCATCATATATCCAAACTCTTCACTGTATTTCTGATTGGTGCAGCCGAAGATAATGTCATCCACATATATTTGGCAAACAAACAGTTCACCATCATATGTCTTCATGAAGAGAGTGGGGTCGAGGGAACCAGATTTGAAGCCTTTGCTCTTCAGGAAGTCTTTGAGTGTGTCATACCAAGCCTGAGGGGCTTGTTTGAGGCCATACAGTGCCTTGTTGAGCTTGCATACCATGTCAGGATGTTTTGGATCTTCAAAGCTAGGTGGTTGTGCGGCATACACTTCTTCTTCAATCTTGCCATTGAGAAAAGCGCTCTTCACATCCATTTGATATAGAAGTATGTTATGATGATTTGCATAGGCCAGCAGTATGCGTATGGCTTCAAGTCTAGCCACAGGAGCAAATGTTTCATCGAAGTCAATCCCTTCAACTTGAGTGTATCCTTGAGCAACGAGACGAGCTTTGTTTCTGACAACTTGACCATGCTCATCTTGCTTGTTGCGATATATCCATTTGGTGCCTATTATATTGTGCTTCCGAGGATCAGGACGCTTAACCAGTTCCCATACATTATTCAGCTCAAACTGTTGAAGCTCTTCTTGCATAGCTTGAATCCATTCAGGTTCCATGAAGGCTTCTTCAACTTTCTTGGGTTCTGTTATTGAGACGAATGCGAAGTGCCCACAGAAATTTGCTAGCTGAGTTGCCCTTAAATGAGTGAGTGGACCAGGTGCATTGATGCTATCGATTATTCTCTCAATCTGCACTTCATTTGCAACACAAGGATGTACAGGACGAAGATTTTGCTCTTGCTGATCATTGTCGTTGTTAGAGGGATTGTCTTCAGATTGTCTTCAGGTTGATCAGGTGCGGAGATGATAAGTTCTTCTTCAGGTTGAGCTTCAGAAGGTATGATTTCTCCAGTTCCATAAGTTTGATTGATTCACTGGATGGAACTTCATTTAGCACATTTGGCAGTTGCTCTCGTTGTGAGCCGTTAGTTTCATCGAACCGCACATCCACTGTTTCAACCACTTTGTAATGAAAGAGATTGAAGACTCTGTAGGAGTGCGAATCCTTTCCATATCCTAGCATAAAACCTCATGTGCTTTTGGTGCAAATTTTGAAGTGTGATATGGATCCTTGATCCAGCACTTGGCGCCAAATACTTCTGAAGTAACTGACATTTGGCTTCTTGCCAGTAAGGAGCTCATAGGATGTCTTGTTCAGAAGCTTGTGAAGATAAACACGATTGATGATATGGCATGCAGTGTCATGGCTTCAGGCCAGAATTTTCTTGGAGTCTTGTATTCATCAAGCATCGTCCGAGCCATCTCAATAAGTGTTCTGTTCTTGCGTTCGACGACGCCATTCTGCTGTGGCATGTACGGAGCTGAGAATTCATGTGTGATGCCCAAAGTATCAAGATATGTATCAGGCCAGTGTTCTTGAATTCAGTGCCATTGTCACTTCTGATGTGCTTTATTGGTGCCATAGTTGTTCATTGCTCGATTGGCGAAGCGTCTGAAGACATCCTGCACTTTCAGTCTTGTAAGGATTATATGCACCCAAGTATATCTTGAATAATCATCAACAATGACAAAGCCAGCCATAGAGACAAGCAGTAGTAGTAAGAGTTGAGTAATGAGTGGGACCGAAAAGATCCATGTGTAGCAGTTCGAAGGGTTGAGTTGTTGTCATGATTGTCTTCGAGGGATGCTTGGCCCTCGTCATCTTTCCTGCTTCACAGGCACCGCATAAGTGATCCTTCTTGAACTTGACGCCCTCGATGCCTATGACATGCTTCTTCCTTGCAAGGGTGTGGAGGTTCCTCATGCCAGCATGCCCTAGCCTTCGATGCCAGAGCCAGCATTCAGAAGCTTTTGCTAGAAGACATACTGCAAGTTGTGGTCCTGCTGAGAAATCTACAACATACAAATCATCTTTTCGATACCCTTCAAACACTAGAGACTTGTCAGATTCCATTAGTACAAGGCAACGATATTTTCCAAACATCACGATCATGCTTAAATCACAAAGCATTGAGACAGACATTAAGTTGAAACCAAGGGATTCAACAAGCATGACTTTATCCATGTGTTGATCCTTTGAGATTGCAACTCTACCTAGACCCAATACCTTGCTTTTACCAGTGTCAGCAAATGTGATGTGACTTTTGTCTGATGGACGTAAAGTTGAGTCCATGAGAAGGCTTCGCTTGCCAGTCATGTGATTTGTACACCCACTATCAATAATCCATTTTGAAGCAGCTGGTGTCGTACCCTACAGTGCAGTTAGGGGGATAGGCTTCATGAAGAGAATTGTGAAGCAAAAACATTTGACGAACCGGTGGATTATTAAAGCTTAAATCGAGATTAGGACAGATAGAGCAAGTTTCAAGTGATTCAGAAACAAAGTACATAGTAAGACTATTTGGGCATTTGATCTTGCGCTCTACAAGATGTTTAAGGTCCCCAGCAATAGTGTCAGACGATTTTGGTTTTCGGCTGGAGACCTTTCCCTGCAAAAGAGAGTTAAGCTTTCTTAGCCACCCACATCTTCAGGGGTGGCTTTGAAGCAATAAGTCTAAGTGCAGCATCTAAGAACTTTGGCTTTGGAGCCCTAGCAAAAAGTCTTGCAGGTGGACAATAGTATTCATAAAAATAAGCAAAATAGTTCTTGGTCTTATGAACATGGCGGTTTGATGAACCGCGCTCATATTCATAGGCCTGAGTATGGCTTCCCTGCAAAACATTTGCGTTAGTGTGACTCAGGTGAGTCCTCTGTCTGTATGAAGCCTTTGGACCGTATGAGGCCTGTGGTCTTGGGTTTGTCTTCTTCACCTATGGTGTCATGATGACATTCACAGGAAGATTCTCCAAACACCTTTTCGGCACCCAGATCTTCTTCATAGGCGGTCCATTCCTACAGTTAGTACCAATATACCTGGCAAACACTTCACCATTCTGATTCTTAAACAGTTTATAGTTTGCATCAAAGGATTCATCAATAACAATGGTGTTAGCACAAGTGAAGCCAGATAGAGTGGATGGATCTGCTGAAGGTTCCTTTGCAGCCACCCATGTGGTTTTGGGGTACTGCTCAGGTTTCCAGTAAGAGCCATCAGCATTTATTTTCCTTACGAACCCAACACCCTCTTTCCTAGGGTTTCGGTTCAGGATCTGCCTTTTGAGGACATCACATAGTGTCTGATGCCCTTTGAGACTTTTGTACATCCCTGTTTCAAGCAGTGTCTTCAACCTAGCATTCTCATCAGCAATAGCAGTGGTGTCCTCAGCAGAGGGGTTAGTTTCCACATCAACAGTTGAAGATATTGCAATAGTAGTAGCAGTAGAACATTCAGCAACAGAAGTAGCGTTATCACGCTCAATACATTTAAGACATGGTGGTTCAAATCCTTCCTGAGCTGAACTAATTTGTTCGGCGTGAAGTGACTCGTTTTCTTTTTGAAGATCTTCATGAGCCGCTCTCAATTTCTCAAGATCTTGCTTCCTTTGAAGATAATCATAGGAAAGCCTTTCATGAGTTGTTGAGAGCGTTTCATGACGACTTTCAAGTTCCTCATACTTAACGTGAAGATTTTTTATGTCTTCAATTAAGGACTGAGATCGAGTCATTTCAGCGTCTAACAGATCATCGCTTTTTTCTAACGTTTTTGAATGTGTTCCATGGTTTTTTGTTGTTCAGTTGCAATTTTAGCAAGTGTTTTGTAGCTGGGTTTGGAAACACGATCAGAGTTATCGTCACTAGATGTTTGATAGTGAGTAGTGCGTGTGTTTACCTTGGCACCACGTGCCATGAAGCAGTAGGAAGGAGCGGAGTAGTCCTTGTCATTTGCATCGGTGTCGGTGATGAAGTCATTTTCTTTAGTGTTGAAGATGGACTTGGCAACGTATGCTGTAGCCAGACTTGCAATGCCAGAATCGGACTCCTCCTCAGACTCCACCTCCGCCTCCTCAGAAGAGGACTCATCCTCAGAGTCCATTTCCTTGCCAACAAACGCACGTGCCTTGCCAGATGAGCTCTTCTTGTGTGATGAAGACTTGGAGGAAGACTTGGAAGAAGATTTTGAGTATTTCTTCTTCTTCTTGTCGTCAGAGTCATACTCCTTGCTCTTCTTCTTCTTCTTCTTCTTCTTCTTCTTCTTCTTGTTCTCATTGTCCCACTGTGGACACTCAGAGATGTAGTGGCCAGGTTTCTTGCACTTGTTACATGTTCTCTTCTTGTAGTCATGAGCAGAAACTTCATCATTCCTTGAGCTTGATCGTGAAGACTTTCTAAAGCCTTTCTTCTTGGTGAAATTTTGGAACTTCTTCACAAGCATAGCAAGCTCCCTTCCAATGTCTTCAGGATCATCAGAACTGCTGTCAGACTCTTCTTCAGATGAGGAGACAGCCTTTGCCTTCAAGGCACGAGTTCGTCCATAGTTGGGACCGTAGATGTCTCTTTTCTCAGAAAGCTGAAACTCGTGTGTGTTGAGCCTTTCAAGTATGTCAGACGGATCGAGTGTCTTGAAATCAGGACGTTCTTGAATTATCAGGGCTAGGGTGTCAAACGAACTGTCAAGTGATCTCAGGATTGTCTTGACGACTTCATGCTTGGTGATCTCAGTAGCGCCAAGGGCTTGAAGTTCATTTGTGATGTCAGTGAGTCGATCAAACGTGAGCTGGACATTCTCATTGTCATTTCTCTTGAAGCGGTTGAAGAGGTTGCGAAGGACACTGATTCTCTGATCTCTCTGGGTTGAGACGCCTTCGTTGACCTTGGATAGCCAGTCCCAGACTAGCTTAGATGTTTTCAAGGCACTCACGCGGCCATACTATCCTTTGGTCAGATAACCACAGATGATATTCTTGGCAGTAGAGTCCAGTTGAACGAACTTCTTGACCTCAGCGGCAGTGACACCTTCTCCAGCCTTGGGAACGCCGTTCTTGACGACATACCATAGGTCGACATCAATGGCTTCAAGATGCATGCGCATCTTATTCTTCCAGTAGGGATATTCAGTTCCATCGAAGACGGGGCACGCAGCGGAGACTTTAATTATCCCTGCAGTCGACATAGCTCAAACTCCAGGTGGTTAAACCGAATCACACAGAACAAGGGAGTACCAGGCTCTGATACCAATTGAAAGTGCTAGTGATCGACTAGAGGGGGGGTGAATAGGCGATTTTTATGAAAGTCTTCAAAACATGTGAGTTTCGAAGACAAACGATAGAAATAAACCTATTATCATGCAGCGGAAGGTAGACTACACTAGGCAAACCATAGTCATGTATTTAATGAAGTGAAAGCACAATGACAAATAGCAGGTAGGCAGTAAGGATCAGGTAGGAGGATGTTGAGAAGCCAATCAGTACACATAATCACTTAGTGAAGTCAAATGGTGATGCTATCGTACAATGACTTCACAAGAACCAACAGTAAGTAAGGGGAAGGGAAGGATGAAACCAGTGACTCGTTGAAGACAATGATTTGTTGGACCAGTTCCAACTGCTGTGACAGTTGTACGTCTGGTTAGGGCGGATAGGTATTTAAACCTGAGGACACTCAGTCCCGGACACTTAGTCCTAAGCACACAACTCAGAACACTTAGTCCTCTCTGTATTCCCCTTAAGCTAAGGTCACACAGACCTCGCCCAATCACTCTGGTAAGTCTTCAAGGTAAACTTCCAAACCTTCACAGACTTCATTCACCGGCGATCCACAATGACTCTTGGATGCTCAGAACGCGACGCCTAACCGGCTGGAGGATTCACAGTCCTCAAGTGTAATAAGTCTTCAGATCACACAGATAAGAAGACTTAAGTGATGCCTAACACTCTTTGGCTCTAGGTGGTTAGGGCTTTATCCTCTCAAGGAATTCTCTCTCAAAGGCTTCGAGGTGGGTTGCTCTCAAACGACAAAAGCCGTACTTTAACTCTGAGCAGCCAACCGTTTATGGTTGTAGGGGGTGGGCTATTTATAGCCACTAGGCAACCCGACCTGATTTGTCCGAAATGACCCTGGGTCACTAAGGAACTAACACGTGTTCCAACGGTCAGATTTCAAACACACACGACAACTTTACTTGGGCTACAAGCAAAGCTGACTTGTCCAACTCTGAACAAGATTCGCTCTCATAGTCTTCACTCGAAGACATAGGATTTTGGTTAAGCATCACTTCAGTCATTCTGACTGGTTTTCTTGGACCCCACTTAACAGTACGGTGGTTCCTATGACTCAACAAAGAAGAAAAAGAACTACGAAAGATCTAAGTCTTCGCGCTCCATAGTCTTCATGCGATGTCTTCTCTTGTCATAGTCTTCAAGGTGAATGTCTTCACTTACCACCTTTGACTTCAATGTCTTCATACATTTTTAGGGGTCATCTCTGGTAGGAAAACTGAATCAATGAGGGACTTCTACCTGTGTTATCCTGCAATTCTCACAAACACATTAGTCCCTCAACTAGGTTTGTCGTCAATACTCCAAAACCAACTAGGGGTGGCACTAGATGCACTTACACATCACCTGCCATTCACTCAAGGATCAAAGTCTTCAGATCCCTGTTGTAGCCTCGAATATGGAGAGTAGCATAGAATTACAGCAGAAGCTCTTCGTTTCAATGTTCCTTGTCGGTCACAAAGGGCAGAAGACCAACTTTCCTAAAGCTGTCAAGGGCCTCTTCAAGACACGGCATCCCAGCCATAGCATCACAATCCAGACGCTTGTGCGGAAAAATCCGGTCTTGGTTGTACAGGATGCAAGAGTAATAGCTTTGCTGTAGATGGCTCCAAAATATGTCAGAGGTGATCTTGGGCTTCGTGTATGGGTCCTTGGTGCTGTCAAAGAAAGTATTGTGCTCTCTCAAGCTGAGCATGCTGAATGAACCCTGGGTTGTGACGGCACTTGGAAGCCTTGGCAGACGCGGCTTTGGCTTCTGAACTTGAGGCCTCTGCTCCACATGATAATCGTACTGTGGCCCGGGAGCAGTGGGTGGAACCATAACTGGCCATCTAACAGTCACCAATTCGCCACGATTGAACGCACGTTCCATAGTATGTGGCCTTGGAGGAGGAACGATGCCATCAGAGGTGATTGGCGTCACAGCGGTGTCAGCATTCACATTGGCTTCCGGCTCCACATTATCTTCAGCCATGACGGAGTCAGTGGCTTCAGTGGCATTGTTGGTGGCAGCCTCAGTGTTTTCAACCTCCATCTGTTCAACGACAGGAGGGTGATATGTCCATTTTGCATCATGCTTTTATATCGATATTTATTGCATTATGGGCTGTTATTACACATTATGTCACAATACTTATGCCTATTCTCTCTTATTTTACAAGGTTTACATGAAGAGGGGGGAATGCCGGTAGCTGGAATTCTGGGCTAGAAAAGGAGCAAATATTAGAGACCTATTCTGCACAACTCCAAAAGTACTGAAACTTCACGGGAGCACGTTTCAGAATATATATAAAAATTGGGCGAAGGAAGTACCAGAGGGGGGCCACCCACCATCCACGAGGGTGGGGGCGCGCCCTACCCCCCTAGGCACGCCCCCTGCCTCGTGGGCCCCTGGCAGGCCTCCGGTGGCCATCTTCTGCCATATGAGGTCTTTTTCCCTGGAAAAAAAATCAAAAGCTAACTCACGGGACGAAACTCCGCCGCCACGAGGTGGAAACTTGGCGGAACCAATCTAGGGCTCCGGCGGAGCTGTTCTGCCAGGGAAACTTCCCTCCGGGAGGGGGAAATCATCACCGCCGTCATCATCATCGTTCCTCTCATCGGGAGGGGGAAATCATCACCACTGTCATCATCATCGATCCTCTCATCGGGAGGGGGTCAATCTCCATCAATATCTTCACTAGCACCATCTCATCTCAAACCCTAGTTCATCTCTTGTATCCAATCTTTGTCCCAAAACCTCAGATTGGTACCTGTGGGTTGCTAGTAGTGTTGATTACTCGTTGTAGTTGATGCTAGTTGGTTTATTCGGTGGAAGATCATATGTTCAGATCCTTTGTGCATATTAATACCCCTCTGATTATGAACATGAATATGATTTGTGAGTAGTTACTTTGTTCCTGAGGACATGGGAGAAGTCTTGCTATAAGCAGTCATGTGAATTTGGTATCCGTTCGATATTTTGATGAGATGTATGTTGTCTTTCCTCTAGTGGTGTCATGTGAACGTCGACTACATGACACTTCACCATTGTTAAGGCCTAGAGGAAGGCATTGGGAAGTAATAAGTAGATGATGGGTTGCTAGAGTGACAGAAGCTTAAACCCTAGTTCATGTGTTGCTTCGTAAGGGGCTGATTTGGATCCGTATGTTTCATGCTATGGTTAGATTTACCTTAATACTTATTTTGTAGTTGCAGATGCTTGCAAGAGGGGTTAATCATAAGTGGGATGGTTGTCCAAGGAAGGGAAGTACCCAAGCACTGGTCCACCCACATATCAAATTATCAAAGTACCGAACACGAATCATATGAACGTGATGAAAACTAGCTTGACGATAATTCTCATGTGTCCTCGGGAGCGCTTTCTTATATAAGAGTTTGTCCAGGCTTGTCCTTTGCTACAAAAAGGATTGTGCCATATTGATGCACCTTATTTACTTTCATTACTTGTTACCCGTTACAAATTGCCTTATCACAAAACTATCTGTTACCGATAATTTCAGTGCTTGCAGAGAATACCTTACTGAAAACATCTTATCATTTTCTTCTGCTCCTCATTGGGTTCGACACTCTTACTTATTGAAAGGACTATGATAGATCCCCTATACTTGTGGGTCATCAAGACTCTTTTCTGGCGCCATTTCCGGGGAGTGAAGCGCCTTTGGTAGGTGGAATTTGGTAAGGAAAAATTTATATAGTTTGCTGAAATTTACTGTCACTTGTTACTATGGAACATAATCCTTTGATGGGCTTGTTCGGGGTATCTTCAACCTGACCAGTAGAGCAAAGAGTTGCTCCTCAACCTACTGAACCTACTGAAAATGTTTACTTTGAAATTGCTTCAGGTATGATAGAGAAACTGCTAGCTAATCCTTTTACAGGAGATGGAACATTGCATCCCGATTTGCACCTAATCTATGTGGATGAAGTTTGTGGATTATTTAAGATTGTAGGTATGCCCGATGATGTTATCAAGAAGAAGGTCTTCCCTTTATCTTTGAAGGGAAAGGCATTGACATGGTTTAGGCTATGTGATGATATGGGATCATGGAACTACAACCGATTGAAATTGGAATTTCACCAGAAGTTTTATCCTATGCATCTTGATCACCGTGATCGTAATTATATATATAATTTTTGGCCTCGTGAAGGAGAAAGCATCGCTCAAGCTTGGGGGAGGCTTAAGTCAATGTTATATTCATGCCCCAATCATGAGCTCTCAAGAGAAATTATTATTCAAAAAATTTATGCTCGGCTTTCTCTCGATAATCGCTCCATGCTCGATACTTCTTGTACTGGCTCTTTTATGATGAATACTATTGAATTCAAATGGGATTTATTGGAAAGAATTAAACGCAACTCTGAAGATTGGGATCTCGACGAAGGTAAGGAGTCAGGTATAGTACCTAAGTTTGATTGTGTTAAATCTTTTATGGATACCGATGCTTTCCGTGAATTTAGCACTAAATATGGACTTGACTCTGAGATAGTAGCTTATTTCTATGAATCCTTTGCTACTCATGTTGATTTCCCTGAGGAGAAGTGATTTAAATATAATCCTCCCATTGAAGTAAAAGTAGTCGCACCTATTGAAGTTGAAGAAAAGACTATCACTTATAATGATTCTGTTGTTCCTATTACTTATATTGAGAAACCACCTTTCCTTGTTAGAATAAAGGATCATGCTAAAGCTTTAACTGTGGTTCGTCAGAGTAATGCTAGAACACCTACACCCTCTGAGCAAATTAAAGTTGAACCTAGTGTTGCTATGGTTAAAGATCTCTTGGCCGATAATATTGATGTGCATGTTATTTACTTCTGTGATGAAGCTGCTAGAATTGCTAGACCCGATACTAAAAATAAACATAGACTTGTTGTAGGCATGCCTGTTATTTCTGTTAAAATAGGAGATCATTGCTATCATGGCTTATGTGATATGGGTGCTAGTTCAAGTGCAATACCTCATTCCTTATATAAAGAAATTATGCATGATATTGCAACTGCTGAGATAGAGGAAATTGATGTTACAATTAAGCTTGCCAATAGAGACACTATTTCACCAGTTGGGATTGTTAGAGATGTTGAAGTCTTGTGTGGGAAAGTTAAATATCCTGCTGATTTTCTTGTTCTTGGTTCCCCACAAGATACTTTTGTCCCCTTATATTTGGTAGACCCTTCTTGAATACTATTAATGCTAGGATAGATTGCAAAAAGGATGTTGTTACTATTGGTTTGGGGGATATGTCTCATGAGTTCAATTTTGCTAAATTTCGTAGACAACCGCATGATAAAGAATTGCCTAGTAAAGATGAAATTATTGGTCTTGCTTCTATTGCCGTGCCTCCTAGTGATCCTTTAGAACAATATTTGCTCGACCATGAAAATGATATGTTTATGAATGAAAGAAGGGAAATAGATGAAGTATTCTTTAAACAGGGACCTATTTTGAAACACAACTTGCCTATTGAAATCCTAGGGGATCCTCCTTCACCCAAGGGTGATCCCGTGTTTGAGCTCAAACCTTTACCCGATACTCTTAAATATGCTTATCTTGATAAGAAAGAGATATATCCTGTTATTATTAGTGCTAACCTTTCAGAACATGAAGAACAAAAATTATTGAAAACTCTGAAGAAGCACCGTGCTGCTATTGGATATACTCTTGATGATCTTAAGGGCATTAGTCCCACTCTATGCCAGCACAAAATAAAATTGGAGAAAGACACGAAACCGGTTATTGATCACCAACGATAGTTAAATCCTAAGATGAAAGAAGTGGTAAGAAAAGAAATACTAAAGCTTCTGGAGGCAGGTATAATTTATCCCATTGCTGATAGTCAGTGGGTAAGTCCTGTCCATTGTGTCCCTAAGAAGGGGGGGGGGTATTACTGTTGTTCCTAATGATAAAGATGAATTAATCCCACAAAGAATTGTTACAATTTATAGAATGGTAATTGATTTCCGCAAATTAAATAAAGCTACTAAAAAGGATCATTACCCGTTACCTTTTATTGATCAAATGCTAGAAATATTATCCAAACATACATTTTTTTGCTTTCTAGATGGTTATTCTGGTTTCTCCCTGATGACCCACAAGTATAGGGGATCGCAACAGCTTTCGAGGGTAGAGTATTCAACCAAAATTTATTGATTCGACACAAGGGGAGCCAAAGAATATTCTCAAGTATTAGCAGCTGAGTTGTTAATTCAACCACACCTGGAAACTTAGTATCTGCAGCAAAGTGTTTAGTAGCAAAGTAATATGATAGTGATGGTAGCGGTAACAAAAGAGTAATGAAAGCAAAGTAATGTTTTTGGTATTTTGTAGTGATTGTAACAATAGCAACGGGAAAGTAAATAAGCGTAAACCAGTATATGGAAAGCTCGTAGGCATTGGATCAATGATGAATAATTATGCCGGATGCGGTTCATCATGTAACCGTCATAACATAGGGTGACACAAAACTAGCTCAAATTCGTCAATGTAATGTAGGCATGTATTCCGAATATAGTCATACGTGCTTATGGAAAAGAACTTGCATGACATCTTTTGTCCTACCCTCCCGTGGCAGCGGGGTCCTAATGGAAATTAAGGGATATTAAGGCCTCCTTTTAATAGAGAACCGAAACAAAGCATTAGCACATAGTGAATACATGAACTCCTCAAACTACGGTCATCACCGGTAAGTATCCCGATTATTGTCACTTCGGGGTTAACGGATCATAACACATAATAGGTGACTATAGACTTGCAAGATAGGATATAGAACTCTCATATATTGATGAAAACATAATAGGTTCAGATCTGAAATCATGGCACTCGAGCCCTAGTGACAAGCATTAAGCATAGCAAAGTCATATCAACATCAATCTCAGAACATAGTGGGTACTAGGGATCAAACCCTAACAAAACTAACTCAATTACATGGTGAATCTCATCCAACCCATCACCGTCCAGCAAGTCTACGATGGAATTACTCACGCATGGTGGTGAGCATCATGAAATTGGTGATGGAGGATGGTTGATGATGATGACGGCGACGAATCCCCCTCTCCGGAGCCCCGAACGGACTCCAGATCAGCCCTCCCGAGAGGTTTTAGGGCTTGGCGGTGGCTCCGTGTCGTAAAACGCGATGATTTCTTCTCTCCTATTTTTCTCCCCGAAAGCAGTTATATAGAGTTGGAGTTGGAGTCGGGGGGTCTCCAGGGGGCCCACGAGGTAGGGGGGCGCGCCCTAGGGAGGGGCGCCCCCACCCTCGTGAGAAGGGTGTGGCCCCCCTGGTCTTCATCTTTGGTGAGGATTTTTTATTATTTATTGTAAGGTATTCCGTGGAGTTTCAGGTCATTCCGAGAACTTTTGTTTTCTGCACATAAAACAACATCATGGCAATTCTGCTGAAAACAGCGTCAGCCGGGTTAGTTCCATTCAAATCATACAAGTTAGAGTCCAAAACAAGGGCAAAAGTGTTTGGAACAGTAGATCCGACGGAGACGTATCACTCCCAAATACTTGTGTCAAAAGAGGATCAAGAAAAGATAGCTTTTACTTGCTCTTTCGATACCTTTGCTTATAGATGTATGCCTTTTGGTTTATGCAATGCACCTTCTACCTTTCAAAGATGTATGACTGCTATATTCTCTAACTTTTGTGTAAAGATTGTCGAGGTTTTCATGGATGATTTCTCCGTTTATGGAACTTCTTTTGATGATTACTTAAGCAACCTTGATCGAGTTTTGCAGATATGTGAAGAAACTAATCTTGTCTTGAATTGGGAGAAGTGCCACTTTATGGTTAATGAAGGTATTGTCTCGGGGCATAAAATTTCTGAAAGAGGTATTGAAGTTGATAAAGCTAAAGTTGATGCTATTGAAAAGATGCCGTGTCCTAAGGACATTAAAGGTATAAGAAGTTTCCTTGGTCATGCCGTTTTTTATAGGAGGTTCATTAAGGACTTCTCTAAAATTTCTAGGCCTCTGAGTAATCTCTTACAAAAAGATGTTCCATTTGTCTTTGATGATGATTGTGTAGAAGCATTTGAAATACTTAAGAAAGCCTTGATTTCTGCACCTATTGTTCAGCCACCTGATTGGAGTTTACCCTTTGAAATTATGTGTGATGCTAGTGATCATGTTGTAGGGGCTATTCTAGGACAAAGAGTTGATAAGAAATTAGATGTTATCCAATATGCTAGTAAGACTCTGGACAGTGCATAGAGAAATTACGCTACTACTGAAAAAGAATTTTTAGCAGCTGTGTTTGCTTGCGATAAGTTCAGACCTTATATTGTTGATTCTAAAGTAACTGTTCACACTGATCATGCTGCTATTAAATATCTTATGGAAAAGAAAGATGCTAAACCTAGACTTATTAGATGGGTTCTCTTGCTACAAGAATTTGATTTACATATTATTGATAGAAAGGGAGCTCAGAACCCCATTGCAGACAACTTGTCTCAGTTAGAGAATGTTTTTGATGACCCATTACCTATTGATGATAGCTTTCCTGATGAACAATTAGCTGTCATAAATGCTTCTCGTACTACTCCATGGTATGCTGATTATGCTAATTACATTGTTGCTAAATTTATACCACCTAGTTTCACATACCAGCAAAAGAAAAAGTTTTTCTGTGATTTAAGGCATCACTTTTGGGATGACCCACACCTTTATAAAGAAGGAGTAGATGGTGTTATTAGACGTTGTGTACCTGAGCATGAACAGGAACATATCCTACGCAAGTGTCATTTCGAGGCATATGGAGGACACCATGCTGGAGATAGAACTGCACATAAGGCATTGCAATCCGGTTTTTATTGGCCTACTCTCTTCAAGGATGCCAGTAAGTTTGTCTTGTCTTGTGATGAATGTCAAAGAATAGGTAATATTAGTAGACGTCAAGAAATGCCTATGAATTATTCACTTGTTATTGAACCATTTGATGTTTGGGGCTTTGATTATATGGGACCGTTTCCTTCCTCTAATGGGTATACACATATTTTAGTTGTTGTTGATTACGCTACTAAGTGGGTAGAAGCTATTCCAACTAGTAGTGCTGATCATAACACCTCTATTAAGATGCTTAAAGAAGTTATTTTTCCAAGGTTTGGAGTCCCTACATACTTAATGACTGATGGTGGTTCACATTTTATTCATGGTGCCTTTTGTAAAAATGCTTGCTAAGTATGATGTTAATCATAGAATTGCATCCCCATATCATCCATAGTCTAGTGGTCAAGTAGAATTAAGTAATAGAGAGCTTAAATTAATTTTGCAAAAGACTGTTAATACATCTAGAAAGAATTGGTCCAAGAAACTTGATGATGCATTATGGGCATATAGAACTGCATATAAAAATCCTATAGGTATGTCTCCATATAAAATGGTTTATGGAAAAGCATGTCACTTACTTCTCAAACTAGAACATAAGGCATATTGGGCCATTAAAGAGCTCAATTATGATTTCAAACTTGCAGGTGAGAAGAGGTTATTTGACATTAGCTCACTTGATGAATGGAGAACCCATGCCTATGAGAATGCCAAACTGTTTAAGGAAAAAGTAAAAATATGGCATGACAAAAGGATACAAAAACGTGAGTTCAATATAGGTGATTATGTATTGTTATACAACTCTCGTTTAAGATTTTTTGCAGGCAAACTCCTCTCTAAATGGGAAGGTCCTTACATTATCAAGGAGGTCTATTGTTCCGGTGCCATAAAAATCAACAACTTCGAAGGCACAAATCCGAGGGTGGTGAACGATCAAAGAATCAAACATTATATCTCAGGTAATCCAATAAATGTTGAAACTAATGTTATTGGAACCGTAACCCCGGAGGAATACATAAGGGACACTTTCCAGAACGTTCCAGACTCCGAAAAGGAAGAGGTATGAGGTACGGTAATTAAACCGACTCCAAAACAGTTCTAACAACATTTTTTCTCCGTTTTGGAATATTTAAGAAAATAGGAAACTAAGAAGCAGTCCAGGAAGACCACGAGGTGTCCACGAGGGTGGAGGGCGCGCCCACCTGCCTCGTGGGCACCTCGTGCGCTCTCCGGACTCTGTTTTCTTGCATGATACTTCTTTTCGTCGGTAAAAATTCATTATATAATCTCCCAAAGGTTTTGACCACCGTATCACGCAAATATCTTCTGTCTTTGTTTCAAGCTATTTTTCTGACAGATCTAGATCGCCATGACGTCTCCAAGTGCCCCCAAGGACACATTCTTCGAGAAGGTCATCAACCCCTACCTCGCGGAGGTGTTGCAACACCCTGAAACCATTGAGATGCGTGAGGGGTTGCTGCACATCCGTGATGTTGAGGGACCAAGGAGGACCGGAAGCGTGGAGACATGACTCGAGGCAATGGAGCAACAAGTTTTCAAGTGCCAGGAGATGGTAGAGCGTGGACTCGACGCCAACCACATAATGATCACGGAGTTCACCAACAACACCAAGCAAGATGCCAGGAACATCGGGGAGACCATCTTCAAGCTTCACGAGAAAATCGAGCATCTCCAAGCCCAGATCTATGACCTGCAAAACCAAAACCGTGAGTATGAATATAGATTCAAGAGGATGTGTTTGGCTGTAGATTTGAGGATCCCGGAGAATCGATCATCCTTCTATGATGGTGAGCCTATGCCTTGGAAGATGAACGACAAGCCCACATCATCAACAACTCCATCATCACCACCTCCGAGGAAGGAGGCATAAACTCATGGGTATGGGCACTCCCCTTGGCAACTGCCAAGCTTGGGGGAGTGCCCCGGTATCGTATCATCATCACACTTTTATCTTTACCATTTTTCTTAGTTTGATCCTTTTGGTAATATCTTGATATAGTAGAATAAAGTTTTAATATGATCTAGTTTTGAGTTTTGCTCTATGATCCTCCTATGTAATCGAATCTGTGAGCTTTATATAATAAAGATTAGTGTTGAGTCAAGGGTTTTGCCATCTTGCTATGATCTTGAGGGAATAAAAATAAAAGAAAAGAGGAAGAATAAAAAGAAATAAAGAGATCATATGGATCTTATAGAGAGTAATGACTTCACATATAAAGAGTATGATGAATAAAAGTTGTTGAGAGTTGACAAACATAGTTGTGGTCATCGTTGCAATTAATAGGAAGTAATAAAGCAAGAGAGGTCTTCACATATAAATATACTATCTTGGACATCTTTTATGATTGTGAGCACTCATTAAAATATGACATGCTAAAGAGTTGATGTTGGGCAAGGAAGACAACGTAATGGGCTATGTTTTCTTACATCCGAAATAAATTATATTGTCATAGATCATCCAACATGTTGAGCTTGCCTTTCCCTCTCATGCTAGCCAAAATAGTTGCACCAAGTAGAGATACTACTTGTGCTTCCAAATATCCTTAAACCCAGTTTTGCCATGAGAGTCCACCATATCTACCTATGGATTGAGTAAGATCCTTCAAGTAAGTTGTCGTTGTTGCAAGCAATAAAAATTGCTCTCTAAATATGTATGATTTATTAGTGTGGAGAAAATAAGATTTATACAATCTTGTGATGTGGAATAAATAAAAGCGACGGACTGCATAATAAAGATCCATATCACAAGTGGCAATATAAAGTGACATTCTTTTGCATTAAGATTTCGTGCATCCAACCATAAAAGCACATGACAACCTCTGCTTCCCTCTGCGAAGGGCCTATCTTTTATTCTTGTCTTATACTTCATACAAAAGTCATGGTGATCTCCACCTTTCCTTTTTACATTTTATCCTTTGGCAAGCACAATGTGTTGGAAAGATCATGATATATATAGCTAATTGGACATGAGTTTTCATGAACTATCATTGTTGACATTACCCTTGAGGTAAAAGGTTGGGAGGCAAAACTATAAGCCCCTATCTTTCTCTGTGTCCGATTAAAACTTCATACCCATAAGTATTGCGTGAGTGTTAGCAATTGTGAAAGACTAAATGATAGTTGAGTATGTGGACTTGCTGAAAAGCTCTTATATTGACTCTTTCCAATGTTATGATAAATTGCAATAGCTTCAATGACTGAGATTATAGTTTGTTAGTTTTCAATGAAGTTTATGATTCATACTTGAAACTGTGAATGAATTGTTACTTTAGCATAAGAGATCATATGACTTCCTCTAGGCCCAAACAATGGTGAAATATCAACTACATGAGACTTCACCATTGTTTGGGCCTAGAGGAAGGCATTGGGAAGTAATAAGTAGATGATGGGTTGCTAGAGTGACAGAAGCTTAAACACTAGTTTATGCGTTGCTTCATAAGGGGCTGATTTGGATCCATATGTTTCATGCTATGGTTAGGTTTACCTTAATACTTCTTTTGTACTTGCGGATGCTTGCAAGAGGGTTTAATCATAAGTGGGATGTTTTTCCAAGGAAGGGCAGTACCCAAGCACCGGTCCACCCACATATCAAATTATCAAAGTACCAAACGTGAATCATATGAACGTGATGAAAACTAGCTTGACGGTAATTCCCATGTGTCTTCGGGAGTGCTTTCCTTTATATAAGAGTTTGTACGGGATTGTCCTTTGCTACAAAAAGGATTGGGCCATCTTGTTGCACCTTATTTACTTTCATTACTTGTTACCCGTTACAAATTGCCTTGTCACAAAACTATCTGTTACTGATAATTTCAGTGCTTGCAGAGAATACCTTACTGAAAACTGCTTATCATTTCCTTCTGCTCCTCGTTGGGTTCGACACTCTTACTTATCAAAAGGACTGATAGATCCTCTATACTTGTGGGTCATCAGAGGGTCGAGCACGATCACATTCTCTTCAAGAATGACTGGATCATGATGACCCACAAGTATAGGGGATCTATCGTAGTCCTTTCGATAAGTAAGAGTGTCGAACCCAACGAGGAGCAGAAGGAAATGATAAGTGGTTTCCAACAAGGTATTCTCTGCAAGTACTGAAATAAGTGGTAGCAGATAGTTTTGTGATAAGATAATTTGTAACGAGCAACAAGTAACAAAAGTAAATAAGGTGCAGCAAGGTAGCCCAATCCTTTTTGTAGAAAAGGACAAGCTTGGACAAACTCTTATATGATGTAAAGCGCTCCTGAGGACACATGGGAATATTGTCAAGCTAGTTTTCATCACGCTCATATGATTCGCGTTCGGTACTTTGATAATTTGGTATGTGGGTGGACCGGTGCTTGGGTGCTGCCCTTACTTGGACAAACATCCCACTTATGATTAACCTCTATTGCAAGCATCCGCAAATACAACAAAAGTATTAAGGTAAACCTAACCATAGCATGAAACATATGGATCTCAGCCCCTTACGAAGCAATGCATAAACTAGGGTTTAAGCTTCTGTCACTCTAGCAACACATCATCTACTTATTACTTCCCAATGCCTTCCTCTAGGCCCAAGCAATGGTGAAGTGTCATGTAGTCGACGTTCCCATAACACCACTAGAGGAGAGACAACATACATCTAATGAAAATATCGAACGAATACCAAATTCACATGACTACTAATAGCAAGACTTCTCCCATGTCCTCAGGAACAAAAGTAACTACTCACAAAGCATAAACATGTTCATAATCAGAGGGGTATTAATGTGCATATAGGATCTGAACATATGATCTTCCACCAATTAAACCAACTAGCATCAACTACAAGGAGTAATTAACACTACTAGCAACCTACTAGCACCAATCCCGGACTTAGACAAGAATTGGATACAAGAGATGAACTAGGGTTTTGAGATGAGATGGTGCTGATGAATATGTTGATGGAGATTGCCCTCTCCAGATGAGAGGAGCGTTGGTGATGACGATGGCGATGCTTTCCCCCCTCCGGGAGGGAAGTTTCCCCGGCAGAACAGCCCCGCCAGAAGCCTAGATTGGCTCCGCCAAGGTTCTGCCTCGTGGCGGCGGAGTTCCGTCCGAGAAGATGGCTTATGATTTTTTTACATCGAAAGAGTCCATATAGCAGAAGATGGTCACCGGAGGGCCACCAGGGGGCCCACGAGGTAGGGGGCGCGCCCCCACCCTCGTGGGTGTTGGGGAACGTTGCAGAAAACAAAATTTTTTCCTATGGTTTCACCAAGATCCATCTAGGAGTTCATCTAGCAACGAGTGATCGGATTGCATCTACATACCTTTGTAGATCACGCGCGGAAGCGTTCAAAGAACGGGGATGAGGAAGGCGTACTCGACGTGATCCAAATCACCGGAGATCCTAGCGCCGAACGGACGGCACCTCCGTGTTCAACACACGTACGGTCAGCGTGACGTCTCCTCCTTCTTGATCCAGCAAGGGGAAGGAGAGGTTGAGGAAGATGGCTCCAGCAGCAGCACGACGGCGTGGTGGTGGTGGAGCTGCAGTACTCCGTCAGGGCTTCGCCAAGCTCTACGGAGGAGGAGGAGGTGTTGGAGAGGGAGAGGGAGGCGCCAGGGCTTAGGTGTGGCTGCCCTCCCTTCCCCCCACTATATATAGGGCCAAGGGAGAGGGGGGGGGGCGCAGCCTTGGACCTTCCTCCAAGGAAGGGTGCGGCCAGGGAGGAGTCCATCCTCCCCAAGGCACCTAGGAGGTGCCTTCCCCCTTTAGGACTCTTCCTTTCCCTCATCTCTTGGCGCATGGGCCTCTTGGGGCTGGTGCCCTTGGCCCATATAGGCCAAGGCGCACACCCCTACAGCCCATGTGCCCCCCCGGGGCAGGTGGACCCCCTTGGTGGACCCCCGGACCCCTTTCGGCACTCTCGGTACAATACCGATAATGCGCGAAACCTTTCCGGTGACCAAAACAAGACTTCCCATATATAATTCTTTACCTCTGGACCATTCCGGAACTCCTCGTGACGTCCGGGATCTCATCCGGGACTCCGAACAACATTCGGGTTACTGCATATACATATCCCTACAACCCTAGCGTCACCGAACCTTAAGTGTGTAGACCCTACGGGTTCGGGAGACATGTAGACATGACCGAGATCGCTCTCCGGTCAATAACCAACAGAGGGATCTGGATACCCATGTTGGCTCCCACATGCTCCTCGATGATCTCATCGGATGAACCACGATGTCGAGGATTCAAGCAACCCCGTATACAATTCCCTTCGTCAATCGGTATGTTACTTGCCCGAGATTCGATCGTCGGTATCCCAATACTTTGTTCAATCTCATTACCGGCAAGTCACTTTACTCGTACCGTAATGCATGATCCTGTGACCAGACACTTGGTCACTTTGAGCTCATTATGATGATGCATTACCGAGTGGGCCCAGTGATACCTCTCCGTCACACGGAGTGACAAATCCCAGTCTTAATCCGTGTCAACCCAACAGACACTTTCGGAGATACCCGTAGTATACCTTTATAGTCACCCAGTTACGTTGTGACATTTGGTACACCCAAAGCACTCCTACGGTATCCGGGAGTTACATGATCTCATGGTCTAAGGAAAAGATACTTGACATTGGAAAACTCTAGCAAACGAACTATACGATCTTGTGCTATGTTTAGGATTGGGTCTTGTCCATCACATCATTCTCCTAATGATGTGATCTCATTATCAATGACATCCAATGTCCATAGTCAGGAAACCATGACTATCTGTTGATCAACGAGCTAGTCACCTAGAGGCTTACTAGGGACATGTTGGTGTCTATTATTCACACATGTATTATGATTTCCGGATAACACAATTATAGCATGAATAAAGACAATTATCATGAATAAGGAAATGTAATAATAATGCTTTTATTATTGCCTCTAGGGCATATTTCCAACAGTGGGCAGGGTGTGGCCCCCTGGTGAACTTCTTGCGCTTAGTATTTTTTATATAGTCTGAAAATGACTTCCGTGAAGTTTCAGGACTTTTGGAGCTATGCAGAATAGGTCTCTAATATTTGCTCCTTTTCCAGCCGAGAATCCCAGCTGCTGGCATTCTCCCTCTTTATGTAAACCTTGTAAAAATAGAGAATAGGCATAAGTACTGTGACATATTGTGTAATAACAGCCCGTAATGCAATAAATATTGATATAAAAGCATGATGCAAAATGGACGTGTCAACTCCCCCAAGCTTAGACCTTGCTTGTACTCGAACGAAAAGCCGAAATCGAAAAATATGTCCACATGTTTAGAGATGAAGGTGTCGATAAAAATAAAATACGGACATGAGGGCATCATGATCATTCTTAGAACAACAACTTATATAATTCTTGTCATATGATATCTTATGCTAGAGTAATAATTCAATCACAATATCAAGTATGAATCGTAAACTTCATTGAAAACTAACAAACTATAATCTCAGTCATTGAAGCAATTGCAATTTATCATAACATAGGAAAGAGTCAATGTATAAGAGCTTTTCAGCAAGTCCACATACTCAACTATCATATAGTCTTTCACAATTGCTGACACTCACACTATACTTATGGGTATGGAGTTTTAATTGGACACAGAGAAAGATAGGGCCTTATAGTTTTTGCCTCTCAATGTTTTACCTCAAGGGTAATGTCAACAGTAATAGTTCATGAAAACCCACATCCAATTATCCATATATACTGGGATCTTTCCAACATATTGTGCTTGCCAAAGGATAAAATGTAAAAAGGAAGGGTGAGGATCACCATGACTCTTTTGCAGTGTAGGAGATAAAAGTAAAAGATAGGCCCTTCGCAGAGGGAAGCAGAGGTTGTCATGCGCTTTTATGGTTGGATGCACAAAATCCTAATGTGAAAGAACATCACTTTATATTGCCACTTGTGATATGGACCTTTATTATGCAGTCTGTCGCTTTTATTACTTCCATATCACACGATCTTATAAAGCTTATTCCGTCCACACTCATCAATCATACATATTTAAAGAGCAATTTTTATTGCTTGCACCGATTACAACTTACTTGATGGATCTTACTCAATCCATAGGTAGGTATGGTGGACTGTCATGGCAAAACTGGTTTAAGGGTGTTTGGAAGCACAAGTAGTATCTCTACTTGGTGCAATGAATTTGGCCAGCATGAGGGAGAAAGGCAAGCTCAACATGTTGGAGGATCCAAGACAATATAATTTATCTCGGATGTAGGAAAACATAACCCATTATGTTGTCTTCCTTGTCCAATGTCAACTCTTTAGCATGTCATATTTTAATGAGTGCTCACAATCATAAAAGATGTCCAAGATAGTATATTTATATGTGAAGACCTCTCTTTCTTTATTACTTCCTATTAATTGCAACGATGACCAAAACTATGTTTGTCAACTCTCAACAACTTTTATTCATCATACTCTTTATATGTGAAGTCATTACTCTCTAATAGAAAGGATCGAACTAAGAGAAACGGTAAAGATAAAAGTGATGGTGATACGATACCGGGGCACTCCCCCAAGCTTGGCAGTTGCCAAGTGGAGTGCCCATACCAGATACTCAATTCTTCTTTGTTGGAGGAGATGGTGGTGATTTTGTTGATGGCGTAGGCTTGTCGTCCTTCTTCCAAGGCATAGGCTCACCATCATAGAAGGATGACCGAGTCTCCGGGATCCTCAAATCTGCAGCCAAACTCATCCTTTTGAATCTCTATTCATACTCACAGTTTTGGTTTTGTAGGTCATAGATCTGAGCTTGAAGGTGCTCGATTTTCTCGTGAAGCTTGAAGATGGTCTCCCTGATGTTGTCGGCATCCAACTTGTGTTTGTTGGTGAACTCTGCGATCATCATGTAGTTGGAGTTGAGTCCACGCTCCACCATACCCTGACACTTGAAAACTTGTTGCTCCATTGCTTCGAGCCTTGTCTCCACGCTTCCGTTCCCCTTCGGTCCCTCAGCATCTCGGATGTGCAGCAACCCATCACGCATCTCAATGGTTTGAGGGTGTCGCTGCACCTCCGTGAGGTAAGGGTTGATGACTTTCTCGAAGAACTTGTCCTTGGGAGCACTTGGAGACGTCATGATAATCTAGATCTGTCAGAAAAACAGCTCAAAACAAAGACAGGAGATTTTTGCATGATACGGGAGTCAAAACCCCCGGGAGGTTATATAATGAATTTTTACAGACCAAAATATGTGTCCTGTAAGAAAACGGAGTCCGGGGAGCACACGAGGTGCCCACGAGGTAGGGGGCGCGCCCAGGGGGGTAGGGCGCGCCCTCCACCCTCGTGGAGCCCTCGTGTCCTTTCCGGACTGCTGCTTATTTTTCTATTTTTCTGAATATTCCAAAACGGAGAAATATTGTCTTAAAAACTGTTTTGGAGTCGGTTTACTTACCGTACCACATACCTATTCCTTTTCGGAGTCTGGAATGTTCCGGAAAGTGTCCCTTATGTATTCCTCCGGGGTTATGGTTTCAATAACATTGGTTTCAACATTTATGGGATTGCCTGAGATATAATGTTTGATTCTTTGACCATTTACCACCTTCGGATTTGTGCCTTCGAAGTTGTTGATTTTTATGGCACCGGAACGGTAGACCTCCTCGATAACGTAGGGACCTTCCCATTTAGAGAGAAGTTTTCCTGCAAAAAATCTTAAACGAGAGTTGTATAGCAATACATAATCACCTACATTAAACTCACGCTTTTGTATTCTTTTATCATGCCACCTTTTAACTTTTTCTTTAAACAACTTGGCATTTTCGTAGGCTTGGGTTCTGCATTCATCAAGTGAGTTAATATCAAATAACCTCTTCTCACCGACAAGTATAAAATCATAGTTGAGTTCTTTAATAGCCCAATAAGCCTTGTGTTCTAGTTCGAGAGGTAAGTGACATGCTTTTCCATAGACCATTTTATACGGAGACATACCCATAGGGTTTTTATATGCAGTTCTATAGGCCCATAATGCATCATCAAGTTTCTTGGACCAATTCTTTCTGGACCTATTAACAGTCTTTTGCAAAATTAATTTGAGTTCTCTATTGCTCAAGTCTACTTGACCACTAGACTGAGGGTGATAAGGGGATGCAATTCTATGATTAACATCATATTTAGCAAGCATTTTACGGAAAGCACCATGAATAAAATGTGAACCACCATCAGTCATTAAATATCTAGGGACTCCAAACCTTGGAAAAATAACTTCTTTAAGCATTTTAATAGAAGTGTTATGATCAGCACTACTAGTTGGAATAGCTTCTACCCACTTAGTAACATAATCAACAACAACTAAAATATGTGTATAACCATTAGAGGAAGGAAAAGGTCCCATATAGTCAAAGCCCCAAACATCAAATGGTTAAATAACAAGTGAATAATTCATAGGCATTTCTTGACGTCTACTAATATTACCAATTCTTTGACATTCATCACAAGATAAGACAAACTTACGGGCATCCTTGAAGAGAGTAGGCAAATAAACCAGATTGCAGTACCTTATGTGCAGTTCTATCTCCGGCATGGTGTCCTCCATAAGCTTTGGAGTGACACTTGCATAGGATCTGTTCCTGTTCATGCTCAGGTACACAACGTCTAATAACACCATCTACTCCTTCTTTATAAAGATGTGAGTCATCCCAAAAGTAATGCCTCAAATCATAAAAGAACTTTTTCTTTTGCTGGTATGTGAAACTAGGTGGTATAAACTTAGAAACAATGTAATTAGCATAATCAGCATACCATGGAGCAATATGAGAAGTATTTATGGCACTTAATTGCTCATCAGGAAAGCTATCATCAATAGGCAGTGGGTCATCAAGCACATTTTCTAACCTAGACAAGTTGTCTGCAACGGGGTTCTCGGCTCCTTTTCTATCAACAATACGTAAATCAAATTCTTGAAGCAAGAGAACCCATCTAATAAGTCTAGGTTTAGCATCTTTTTTCCATAAGATATTTAATAGCAGCATGATCAGTGTGAATAGTTACTTTAGAATCAATAATATAAGGTCTAAACTTATCACAAGCAAATACAACTGCTAAGAATTCTTTTTCAGCAGTAGCATAATTTCTTTGAGCATTGTCTAGAGTTTTACTAGCATATTGAATAACATTTAGTTTCTTATCAACTCTTTGTCGTAGAACATCACCTACAGCATAATCACTAGCATCACACATAATTTCAAAGGGTAAATTCCAATCAGGTGGCTGAACAATAGGTGTAGAGATCAATGCTTTCTTAAGTATTTCGAATGCTTCTACACAGTCATCATCAAAGACAAATGGTATATCTTTTTGTAATAAATTAGTCAGAGGCCGAGAGATTTTTGAGAAGCCCTTAATGAACCTCTTATAAAAACCGACATGACCAAGGAAACTTCTTATACCTTTGCTGTCCTTGGGACATGGCATCTTTTCAATAGCATTAACCTTGTATTTATCAACTTCAATACCTCTTTCAGAAACTTTATGCCCCAAGACAATACCTTCATTAACCATAAAGTGGGACTTCTCCCAATTCAGGACAAGATTAGTTTCTTCACATCTCTGCAAAACTCGATCAAGGTTGCTCAAGCAATCATCAAAAGAAGATCCATAGACGGAAAAGTCATCCATGAAAACCTCACAAATCTTTTCACAAAAGTTAGAGAATATAGCCATCATGCATCTTTGAAAGGTAGCAGGTGCATTACATAAACCAAAAGGCATACGTCTATAAGCAAAAGTACCAAAAGGGCATGTAAAAGTAGTCTTTGATTCATCTTTGGCTGACACAGGTATTTGAGAGAAACCAGAATAACCATCTAGAAAGCAAAAATGTGTATGTTTAGATAATCTTTCTAGCATTTGATCAATGAAAGGTAAAGGGTAATGATCTTTTTAGTGGCCTTATTTCACTTGCGGAAATCAATTACCATCCTATAACCAGTAATAATTCTTTGAGGAATCAATTCATATTTATCATTAGGAACAACAGTAATACCTCCCTTTTTAGGGACACAATGGACAGGGCTTACCCACTGACTATCAGCAACAGGGTAAATTATACCTGCCTCAAGGAGCTTTAGTATCTCCTTTCTTACCACCTCTTTCATTTTAGGATTCAGACGGCGTTGATGATCACAAACTGGTTTAGCATCTTCTTCCAAATTAATTTTATGTTGACATAGAGTGAGACTAATGCCCTTAAGATCATCAAGAGTATACCCAATAGCAACACGGTGCTTCTTCAGAGTTTTCAATAATCTCTCTTCTTCATGTTCTGAAAGGTTAGCACTAATAATAACATGCTATATCTTTTTCTCATCAAGATAAGCATATTTAAGAGTATCCGGTAGCGGTTTAAGCTCAAACACGGGATCACCCTTGGGTGGAGGAGGATCTCCTAGGATTTCAACAGGTAAATTGTGTTTCAGAATAGGTTCCTGTTTAAAGAATACTTCATCTAATTCTCTTCCTTCATTCATAAACATATCATTTCATGGTCTAGCAAATATTGTTCTAAAGGATCACTAGGAGGTATGACAATAGAAGGAAGACCAATAATTTCATCCTTACTAGATAATTCTTCTGCACGGTGTTGTCTACTAATTTAAGAAAAATTAAATTCATGAGTCATATCATCTAAACCGACAGTAACAACATCTCTTTTGCAATCTATGGTAGCATTAACAGTATTTAAGAAGGGTCTACCAAATATAATGGGACAAAAACTATCTTGTGGGGAACCAAGAACAAGAAAATCAGCAGGATATTTAATTTTCCCACACAATACTTCAACATCTCTAACAATTCCCATTGGTGAAATAGTATCTCTATTAGCAAGTTTAATTGTAACATCAATATCTTCCATCTCAGCAGGTGCAATATCATGCATAACTTCTTGGTATAAAGAATAAGGTATTGCGCTAGCACTAGCACCCATATCACATAAGCCATGATAACAATGATCTCCTATTTTAACAGAAATAACAGGCATGCCTACCACAGGTCTAGGTTTATCTGTATCACGGGGTTTAGCAATTCTAGCAGTTTCATCATAGAAATAAATAACATGCCCATCTATATTATCAGACAAGAGATCTTTAACAATAGCAATATTAGGTTCAACTTTAACTTGCTCAGGAGGTGTATATGTTTTAATATTGCTTTTACGAACCACAATTGAAGCTTTATCATGATCTTTTATCCTAACAGGGAAAGGTGGTTTCTCAACATAAGAAGTAGGAATAATAGGATCATTATAAGTAATTGTCTTTTCTTCAACTTTAATAGGTGCAGCTACTTTTACTTCTATGGGATGATGATATTTAAACCACTTCTCCTTGGGGAGATCAACATAAGCTGCAAAAGATTCACAGAAAGAAGCTACTATCTCAGAGTCAAGTCCATATTTAGTGCTAAATTTACGAAAAATATCGGTATCCATAAAAGATTTAACACAATCAAAACTAGGTGTCATACCTGACTCCTTACCATTGTCGAGGTCCCAATCTTCAGAGTTGCATTTAATTCTTTCCAATAAATCCCATTTGAATTCAATAGTCTTCATCGTAAAAGAGCCAGCGCAAGAAGTATCAAGCATGGTGTGATTGTTATCAGAAAGCCAAGCATAAAAATTTTGAATAATCATTTCTCTTGAGAGCTCATGATTGGGGCATTAATATAACATTGATTTGAGCCTCCCCCAAGCTTGAGCGATGCTTTCTCCTTCGCGAGGCCAAAAATTATATATATAATTGCGATCACGATGAACAAGATGCATAGGATAAAACTTTTGATGAAATTCCAATTTCAATCGTTTGTAGTTCCAAGACTCCATATCATCACATAGACTATACCATGTCGATGCATCTCCCCTCAAATATAAAGGGAAGACCTTCTTCTTAACAATATCTCCGGGTACACCTGCAAGCTTAAATAATCCACAAACTTCATCCACATATATTAGATGCTCATCAGGATGTTTTGTTCCATCTCCCAAAAAAGGATGAGCTAGCAGTTTTTCTACCATACCCAAAGGAATTTCAAAGCAAGCATTTTCTTTTTCAGTAGGTTCAGTAGGTTGAGGAGCAACTCTTTGCTCTACTGGTCGGGGTGAAGATACCCCGAACAAGCCTCTCAGAGGATTACTTTCCATAGTAACAAGTGACAGTAAATTTCAGCACACTATATAAAATTTTCCTTACCAAATTCCACCTACCAAAGGCACTTCACTCCCCGGCAACGGCGTCAGAAAAGAGTCTTGATGACCCACAAGTATAGGGGATCTATCATAGTCCTTTCGATAAGTAAGAGTGTCGAACCCAACGAGGAGCAGAAGGAAATGATAAGTGGTTTCCAGCAAGGTATTCTCTGCAAGTACTGAAATAAGTGGTACAGATAGTTTTGTTATAAGATAATTTGTAACGAGCAACAAGTAACAAAAGTAAATAAGGTGCAGCAAGGTGGCCCAATCCTTTTTGTAGAAAAGGACAAGCCTGGACAAACTCTTATATGATGTAAAGCGCTCCCGAGGATACATGGGAATATCATCAAGCTAGTTTTCATCATGCTCATATGATTCGCGTTCGGTACTTTGATAATTTGGTATGTGGGTGGACCGGTGCTTGGGTTCTGCCCTTACTTGGACAAACATCCCACTTATGATTAACCTCTATTGCAAGCATCCGCAAATACAACAAAAGTATTAAGGTAAACCTAACCATAGCATGAAACATATGGATCCAAATCAGCCCCTTACGAAGCAATGCATAAACTAGGGTTTAAGCTTCTGTCAATCTAGCAACCCATCATCTACTTATTACTTCCTAATGCCTTCCTCTAGGCCCATACAATGGTGAAGTGTCATGTAGTCGACGTTCACATAACACCACTAGAGGAGAGACAACATACATCTCATCAAAATATCAAACGAATACCAAATTCACATGACTACTAATAGCAAGACTTCTCCCATGTCCTCAGGAACAAAAGTAACTACTCACAAAGCATAAACATGTTCATAATCAGAGGGGTATTAATGTGCATATAGGATCTGAACATATGATCTTCCACCAATTAAACCAACTAGCATCAACTACAAGGAGTAATTAACACTACTAGCAACCTACTAGCACCAATCCCGGACTTGGAGACAAGAATTGGATACAAGAGATGAACTAGGGTTTTGAGATGAGATGGTGTTGATGAAGATGTTGATGGAGATTGCCCTCTCCCGATGAGAGGAGCGTTGGTGACGACGATGGCGATGATTTCCCCCTCCGGGAGGGAAGTTTCCCCGGCAGAACAGCCCCGCCAGAACCCTAAATTGGCTCCGCCAAGGTTCCGCCTCGTGGCGGCGGAATTTCGTCCGAGATGATGGCTTATGATTTTTTTCCATGGAAAGAGTCCATATAGCAGAAGATGGTCACCGGAGAGCCACCAGGGGGCCCACGAGGTAGGGGGCGCGCCCAGGGGGTAGGGCGCGCCCCCACCCTCGTGGGCAGGGTGTGCCCCCCCTGGTGAAGTTCTTGTGCTCAGTATTTTTTATATATTGGGAAAACATCATCCGTGAAGTTTCAGGACTTTTGGAGCTATGCAGAATAGATCTCTAATATTTGCTCCTTTTCCAACCAGAATCCCAGCTGCCGGCATTCTCCCTCTTTATGTAAACCTTGTAAAATAAGAGAGAATAGGCATAAGTATTGTGACATAATGTGTAATAACATCCCATAATGCAATAAATATTGATATAAAAGCATGATGCAAAATGGACGTATCAGATCACTAGCAGGGGGTGTGGCTTCTCTTTCTTCTTCTCTTTCTTCTTCGACTGATTTAGCCGGAATGTCTTTAGCAGTCTTGGCTTCAGACTCAGATGCAGTCACAGAAGGAGTGGCTTCAGGAAACACTTGATGTGCTACTGAGCTAGTGTGTTGCGCTTCTTCTTCTGGAATGCTTGACATGGAGACCTGTGGCCTGAGGCCCTCGTGAAGCCTGCGAAACACTGGTGACGCCTTTTGAGAAGGAGTGGTCTATTCCATGTAGTCTTCATCATCAAGCACCGAAGAAGTAACTTGAGCAGGGGGTACATGGTGTCTCCTCTTGCATTGGGGTTTCTTGTTGTTGGTTCTCGGCCCATGAGTCATCTTGAGCAATTGGCGTTAATGGACGACCAATGCTAATAATTTCACTGCTCGTGGGAGCAGGCGATGATACCGACTGGGGCTCGAGCTGAGGTAGGACTTCATCATCATGCACATTTTCTTCATGACCAATGTCTTCAGCTGCGTTGGGGTCAATAGCTGGAACCCCTTCACTCTCTGGAGCCTCCGTGCAAGCAGGCTCATGAATCACAAGGCGGCGTTCTTGGTTGGTTGAAGCAGGGAGAGCAACTAAGATAGGTTCAACTATGAGGGGCTCTATGGAAGAAGCACACTCTTTCTTCGAAGATTTTGAAGGCTTTGTCTTCAATTTCTTCTTGGAGGGAGTATCATCAGAGGTGTGCTCGAGCTTCCTCTTCCTGGCTTCGGCCTCGGCTTGCCTTGTCTTCATTTCTGAAGCTGCTGAGGGGACCTTTGGCTTCAAGCCAGTCATGCTAGCAGGGAAGACAATGCTTGGTCGTTCCTGCCGTTGAGCTTCGGTTGAGCTTTAGCAGTCTTCTTCTTTTGCTTGGCAGCCATCCTGGGGTCGATGCCAGGACGCCCAAGAGCATTTCGCTTCTCAGCCTCATTGTGCGCTTGAACGCATTTCTACGCATAGTACTTCATGCGCTCGCGTGAGCCTTTGGCTTCTTCACGCTTCTTAGTGAACTCTGCCTTGAGGTCATTCATCATTTTCTGGAAGATTTGCACATCTGCTACACTGAGCTTGGCCATGTTCTTCTTGAAGTGTGCCTTCTCATAATCAATCTTGTTCTTGATTTCGATGATTTTCTAAGCCAAGGCCAGTTCATTAGCAATGGCTCCGTGAAACGTGATGCTGATGTCCACCGGCAGCTGCAGATCATCATTGTTGATGCTTTGGTCCTCAAACCAATCATCGATGAAGTTGTTCAGAATATCAACATCAAATAGAGGCAGATCTTGAAAGATCTCAACCTCTTGCTTGTTCTTGATCAGCATCTCTAGAGCTTCATCACCAAGATCTTCATCACTGGACAGATCAATGGTGGCTTCCTTGTTGCGCAGCACGACATAAGGAGTCAGGTCATGCCCTAAAGACTTCTTGGGCTTCTTGGTCTTCTTGGTCCTCTTGGAGACACGAGACAAGTCTTCAGACTCCATACAGGATTCAAGAGGTGCATCCTTCAATGGCTTCACAGTCGAAGCGGTTGGTGCAGCAAAGGGCTTTGAAGCTTTTGACTTCTTCTTCTTCTTCTGCTGCTGCTTTGGTGGTGCAGGAACATCTTCAGAGTCTGCATCATCAGCAGAGTGATCCACGGTGGCCCTCTGAGCAGCAATGTGAGAGAGGAGCCCATCAAAGCTAGTGAATGGGCTAATGACATTGGGATTGGCTTCACATGAGCCATCCTATCTTAGAGCAGACGGACCAGGGTTGAAGTTGAGTCGAAGCTCCTTCCTGTTCTTGGCGGCTGACTCCTTTACGATTTGATAGTTGCACTTGAAGAGATTGTTGTCACGACACCATAACAAAGATGATGGGTCAGCATTTTCAGGTTGTGGTCCTCTGACCATGCAAGGATAGAAGCCTTGGGAAATAGCTTCAGGCTTGGACTTGGGTTGTAGATTCTTGTAGAGAATATTGGCCCACGGGCGCTTGATGGCATTCTTCTCAGCATATTCTGTAGTGACGAAGTTGTACTTGAACCACTGTTCTGAAGGAAATATGCCCTAGAGGCAATAATAAAGATGTTATTTATATTTCCTTATATCATGATAAATGTTTATTGTTCATGGTAGAATTGTATTAATCAGAAACTTGATACACATGTGAATACATAGAAAAACAAAGTGTCCCTAGTATGCCTCTACTTGACTAGCTCGTTAGTCAAAGATGGTTAAGTTTACTGACCATAGACATGTGTTGTCATTTGATGAACGGGATCATATCATTAGGAGAATGATGTGATGGACAAGACCCATCCGTTAGCTTAGCATAATGATCGTTTAGTTTTATTGCTATTGCTTTCTTCATGACTTATACATGTTCATTTGACTATGACATTATGCAACTCCCGAATACCGGAGGAACACCTTGTGTGCTATCAAACGTCACAACGTAACTGGGTGATTATAAAGATGCTCTACATGTGTCTTTGATGGTGTTTGTTGAGTTGGCATTGACCGAGATTAGGATTTGTCACTCCGTGTATCCGAGAGGTATCTCTGGGCCTCTCGGTAATGCACGTCACTATGAGCCTTGTAAGAAATGTGACTAATGAGTTAGTTATGGGATGATGCATTACGGAACGAGTAAAGAGACGTGCTGGTGACGAGGTTGAACTAGGTATGAAGATACCGATGATCGAATCTCGAGCAAGTAACATACCGATGACAAAGGGAACAACATATGCGGTTTGGGGCCCTTTGGGATGCCCCCTCCCACGTATATAAAGGAGGGGGAAGAGGAGGCCGGCCCTAGAGGGGGCGCGCCAAGGGGGGTGTCCTACTTGAACCATACCGTTGTTATGTGGTTTGACTGATAAAAATCTTCGTAGAATATGTAGGAAGCAATATGAGCATCCAAGTTCCGCTATTGGTTATTGACCGGAGATATGTCTCGGTCATGTCTACATAGTTCTCGAACCCGTAGGGTCCGCACGCTTAACGTTCAATGACGATTTGTATTATGAATTATGTGATTTGATGACCGAAATTTGTTCAGAGTCCCGGATGAGATCACGGACATGACGAGGAGTCTCAAAATGGTCAAGAGGTAAAGATCGATATATTGGAAGGATATATTCGGACACCGGAATGGTTCTGAAGTGTTTCGGTTATTTTCTGGAGTACCGGGAGGTTACTGGAACCCCCCAGGGAAGTAATGGGCCTTAATGGGCTTTAGTGGAAAGGAGAGAAGGGACTCAAGGGTGGTCGCACCCCCTCAAGGGCTGGTCCGAATAGGACTAGGAGGGGGCGGCGCCCCCTCTCTTTCCTTCTTCCCTCTTCCTCCTTCCCTCCTTCTCCTAGTTGGAATAGGAAAATGGGGGCCGAATCCTACTTGGACCGGGAGTCCAAGTAGGACTCCCCCCTTGGCGTGCCCCCTCTAGGGCCGGCCTCCTCTTCCCCCTCCTTTATATATGTGGGAGGGGGGAACCCAAAGGCACACCAAGTCTTCTCTTAGCCGTGCGCGGTGCCCTCCTCCACAGTTACACACCTCGGTCATATCATCGTAGTGCTTAGGCGAAGCCTTGCGTCGGTAACTTCATCATCAGCGTCAACACGCCGTCATGCTGACAAAACTCTCCCTCGTGCTCAACTGGATCAAGAGCTCGAGGGACATCATCGTGCTGAGCATGTGCTGAACGCGGAGGTGCCGTACGTTCGGTGCTAGGATCGGTTGGACCGCGAAGACGTTTGACTACATCAACCGCGTTACTTAAGGCTTCCTCTTTCGGTCTACGAGGGTACGTAGACACACTCTCCCCTCTCGTTGCTATGCATCTCGTAGATAGATCTTGCATGATTGTATGATTTTTGTGAAATACTGTGTTCCCCAACAGTGGCATCTGAGCGAGGTCTATGGGTAGATGTTATATGCACGAGTAGAACACAAAGAGTTGTGGGCGATAATAATCATACTGCTTACCAGCAACGTCTTACTTTGATTCAGCGGTATTGTTGGATGAAGCGGCCGGACCAACATTACATGACCGCGTTCATGAGACTGGTTCTACCGACGTGCTTTGCACACAGGTGGCTGGCAGGTGTCTATTTCTCCAACTTTAGTTGAATCGAGTTTGACTATGCGCAGTCCTTGTTGAAGGTTAAAACAACACACTTGACGAAAAATCATCGTGGTTTTGATGCGTAGTTAAGAACGGTTCTTGCTATAAGCCTATAACAGCCATGTAAAACTTGGAACATCAAAGTAGAGGACGTCTAACTTGTTTTGCAGGGCATGTTATGATGTGATATGGTCAAGACGTGATGAGATATAAATTGTTGTACGAGATGATCATGTTTTGTTAAAGTTATCGGCAACTGGCAGGAGCCTTATGGTTGTCTCTTTATTGCATAAGATGCAAGCACCATATAATTGCCTTACTTTATCGCTATGCGATAGCAATTGCAAATGCAATATTTGGCGAGACGACCATGTGACGACACGTTGATAGAGATCAAGATGATGGAGATCATGGTGTCATGCCGGTGACGATGGAGATCATGACGGTACTTTGGAGATGGAGATCAAAGGCACAAGATGATGATGGCCATATCATGTCACATATTTTTGCATGTGATGTTTATCCTTTATACATCTTATTTTGCTTAGTACGGCGGTAGCATTATAAGATGATCTGTCACTAAATTTCAAGGTATAAGTGTTCTCCCTGAGTATGCACCGTTGCTATAGTACGTCATGCCGAGACACCACGTGATGATCAGGTGTAATAAGCCCTACATTCACATACAACGGGTGCAAGCCAGTTTTGCACATGCGGAATACTCGGGTTAAACTTGACGAGCCTAGCATATGCAGATATGGCCTCGGAACACTGAGACCGAAAGGTCGAATGTGAATCATATAGTAGATATGATCAACATAGAGATGCTCACCATTGAAAAGTACTCCATCTCACGTGATGATTGGACATGGTTTAGTTGACATGGATCACGTGATCATTTAGATGACTAGAGGGATGTCTATCTAAGTGGGAGTTCTTAAGTAATATGATTAATTGAACTTTAATTTATCATGAACTTAGTCATGATAGTATTTGCAAATTATGTTGTAGATCAATAGCTCACGTTCTAGCTCCCCATTTATTTTTGATATGTTCCTAGATAAAAATAAGTTGACAGATGATAGTAGCAATGATATGGACTAGGTCTGTGATGTGAGGATTATCCTCATTGCTGCACAGAAGTATTATGTCCTTGATGCACCGCTAGGTGACAGAACTATTGCAGGAGTAGATGCAGAAGTTATGAACGTTTGGCAAGCTCGATATGATGACTACTTGATAGTTTGGTGCACCATGCTTTACAGCTTAGAACCAGGACTTCAAAAATGTTTTGAACGACACGGAGCATATGATATGTTCCAAAAGTTGAAATTGGTATTTCAGACTCATGCCCGAGTCGAGAGGTATGAGACCTCTGACAAGTATTTTGCCTACAAGATAGAGGAGAATAGCTCAACCAGTGAGCGTGTGCTGAGAATGTCTGAGTACTACAATCGCTTGAATCAAGTGGGAGTTAATCTTCCAGATAAGATAGGGATTGACAGAGTTCTCTAGTCACTGTCACCAATTTATTGGAACTTCGTGATGAATTATAATATGCAAGGGATGACGAAAACGATTGCCGAGCTCTTCGCAATGCTAAAATCGGCGAAGATAGAAATCAAGAAAAGCATCAAGTGTTGATGATTGACAAGACCACTAGTTTCAAGTAAAAGGGAAAGGGAAAAAAGGGAACTTCAAGAAGAATGGCAAGCAAGTTGCCACTCCCATGAAGAAGCTCAAAAGCTAGACCCAAGCATGAAACTAAGTGCTTCTATTGCAAAGGAAATGGTCACTAGAAGCGGAACTTCCCCAAATACTTGGCTGATAAGAAGGATGGCAAAGTGAACAAAAGTATATATGATATACATGTTATGGATGTGTACTATACTAGTGTTCATAGTAACCCCTGGGTATTCGATACCGGTTTAGTTGCTAAGATTAGTAACTCAAAACAGGAGTTACAAAATGAACAAAGACTAGTTGAGTGCGAGGCAACGATGTGTGTTGGAAGTGATTCCAAGGTTGATAAGATCACCATCACATAATCCCTCTACCTTCGGGATTAGTGTTGAACCTAAATAAATGTTATTTGGTGTTTGCGTTGAGCATGAATATGATTGGATCATGTTTATTGCAATACGGTTATTCATTTAAGTCAGAGAATAATTATTGTTCTGTTTACATGAATAAAACTGTCGGCATGACGAAGGTCACCGTGGAGCCCAAGACGGCGCCACCACTAGAGCCTTTGGTAGGCAAAGACCACCTTTAGTCAGGATAACTTGTACTAGTTGTCTCCCTTCGAAATTGGCCGTTGTGGGATCCCTTCCCGCTCAATATTTGGGGAGAGGATCAGGGCCTCTATAAATAGGATTAGCCACCACAGTAGAAGGCAAGTGAGATTGGATCCAGGCCATCCTCAGCCACTCAAGTTCGCCAAGCACAAGAACACCTCCCCTTAGGAGGTTGTTCTTCCCTTGTAACTGTTCATCCTCAGCCCAAGAGGCAATCCACCACACCACACTGGAGTAGGGTATTACACCACATCAGTGGCCCGAACCAACATAAACTCTTGTGTCTCTTGTTCTTTAGGTTTGTCGAGCTAGGCCGTGAGATCATGATGTGTGCGCGCTAGAGGGGGAGAGATCTCCGTGCACACCCTAGTGTTAGAACCTCAAGGGTTTTGCTGGACCCCGAAATCCGACATTTGGCGCACCAGGTAGGGGTGCGCTGAAGCTTCCCCGTTTGTCAATCTGCGCTTCCCCACTCCACCAAGCCATGGCCGACGCTCACCGGGCCCGCACTGAGCGTCAGGCTGCTCTTGCCACCCGCGTTGCTCCGACAGCCCCTGTCGGCGGGCCTCCCCGTCGTTCTCCATCACCCGTCACCAACGCCGCTACCGGCCAGACAGCAAACGAGTAGCAAGCCTCCTCACTGCACCCCTCCATGCGGCGAGACGTCCTAACCGCCACCTCATCGCTGACTCCGGCCGGCTCATCGTCTCACGCTCGCTACGCACCGACGGACGCGAAGGACACGCTGCTAATGGCACGCAGGCTCCTGCATTACCGCCCGATCAACGACCTCTATGAGGACTGGTTGGACCGCATTGATGTCTACTACACAACCTTCTTCTTGTAGACGTTGTTGGGCCTCCAAGTGTAGAGGTTTGTAGGACAGTAGCAAATTTCCCTCAAGTGGATGACCTAAGGTTTATCAATCCGTAGGAGGCGTAGGATGAAGATGGTCACTCTCAAGCAACCCTGCAACCAAATAACAAAGAGTCTCTTGTGTCCCCAACACACCTAATACAATGGTAAATTGTATAGGTGCACTAGTTCGGCGAAGAGATGGTGATACAAGTGCAATATGGATAGTAGATAAAGGTATTTGTAATCTAAAATTATAAAAACAGCAAGGTAACTAATGATAAAAGTGAGCGTAAACGGTATTGCAATGATAGGAAATAAGGCCTAGGGTTCATACTTTCGCTAGTGCAAGTTCCCTCAACAATGATAACATAATTGGATCACATAACCATCCCTCAACATGCAACAAAGAGTCACTCCAAAGTCACTAATAGCGGAGAACGAACGAAGAGATTATGGTAGGGTACAAAACCACCTCAAAGTTATTCTTTCCAATCAATCCATTGGGCTATTCCTATAAGTGTCACAAACAGCCCTAGAGTTCGTACTAGAATAACACCTTAAGACACAAATCAACCAAAACCCTAATGTCACCTAGATACTCCATTGTCACCTCAAGTATCCGTGGGTATGATTATACGATATGCATCACACAATCTCAGGTTCATCTATTCAACCAACACATAGAACCTCAAAGAGTGCCCCTAAAGTTCTACCGGAGAATCACGACGAAAACATGTGCCAACCCCTATGCATAGGTTTATGGGCGGAACCCGCAAGTTGATCACCAAAACATACATCAAGTGAATCACGTGGTATCCCATTGTCACCACAGATACGCATGGCAAGACATACATCAAGTGTTCTCAAATCTTCAAAGACTCAATCCGATAAGATTACTTCAAAGGGGAAACTCAATTCATTACAAGAGAGAAGAGGGGGGGGGGTGAAACATGGGATCCAACTATAATAGCAAAGCTTGCGATACATCAAGATCGTGCCAAATCAAGAACACGAGAGAGAGATCAAACACATAGCTACTGGTACATACCCTCAGCCCCGAGGGAGAACTACTCCCTCCTCGTCATGGAGAGCACCGGGATGATGAAGATGGCCACCGGAGAAGGATTCCCCCTCCGGCAGGGTGCCAGAACGGGTCTAGATTAGCTTTCGGTGGCTACGGAGGCTTCTGGCGGCGGAACTCCCGATCTATTGTCTCTCCTGGAAGTTTTAGGATACGTAGGTATATATGGGTGAAAGAAGTACGTCGGTGGACCAAGGGGGGGCCATGAGGCAGGGGAGCGCGCCCCCACCCTCGTGGGCACCTCCCTTCTTTCCTGACGTGCACTCCACGCTTTTCCAGTTGTTTTCCTGCCAAAAATAACTTCTCCAGTTGATTTCATTCCGTTTCGACTCCGTTTGATTTTCCTTTTCTTCGAAACACTGAAATAGGCAAAAAAACAGCAAATCTGGGCTGGGCCTCCGGTTAATAGGTTAGTCCCAAAAATAATATAAAAGTGGATAATAAAGCCCAATATTGTCTAAAACAGTAGATAATATAGCATGGAGCAATCAAAAATTATAGATACATTGGAGACTTATCAAGCATCCCCAAGCTTAATTCCTGCTCGTCCTCGAGTAGGTAAATGATAAAAACAGAATTTTTTGATGCGGAGTGCTACTTGGCACAATTTCAATGTAATTGTTCTCAATTGTGGTATGAATATTTAGATCCAAAAGATTCATGACAAAAGTTCATATTGACATAAAAATAATAATACTTCAAGCATACTAACTAAGCAATCATGTCTTCTCAAAATAACCTGGCCAAAGAAAGTTCATCCCTACAAAATCATATAGTTTAGTCATGCTCCATTTTCATCACACAAGAATGCTCTCATCATGCACAACCCCAATGACAAGCCAAGCAAATGGTTCATACTTTAGTAATCTCAAACTCATAAACCTTCACGCAATACATGAGCGCGAGCCATGGATATAGCACTATGGGTGGAATAGAATAATGAGGGGGGTTATGTGGAGAAGACAAATAGGAGAAAGTCTCACATCAACGAGGCTAATCAATGGGCTATGGAGATGCCCACCGATTGATGTTAATGCAAGGAGTAGGGATTACCATGCAACAGATGCACTAGAGCTATAAATGTATGAAAGCTCAACAAAAGAAACTAGTGGGTGTGCATCCAACTTGCTTGCTCATGAAGACCTAGGGAACTTGAGGAGGCCCATTGTTGGAATATACAAGCCAAGTTCTATAATGAAAATTTCCCACTAGTATATGAAAGTGATAACATGAGAGACTCTCTACTATGAAGATCATGGTGCTACTTTGAAGCACAATTGTGGTAAAAGGATAGTAACATTGTCCCTTCTCTCTTTTTCTCTCTTTTTTGGGCCTTCTCTTTTTTATGGCCTCTCTCTTTTTTGGGGGCCTTCTCTTTTTTATGGACTTTCTCTCTTTTTTTATTCCTCACTTGGGACAATGCTCTAATAATGATGATCATCACACTTCTATTTATTTACAACTCAATGATTACAACTCGATACTAGAACAAGGATGACTCTATGTGAATGCCTCCGGCGGTGTACCGAGATATGCAATGAATCAAGAGTGACATGTATGAAAGAATTATGAACGGTGGCTTTGCCACAAATACTATGTCAGCTACATGATCATGCTAAGCAATATGACAATGATGAATGTGTCATGATGAACGGAATGGTGGAAAGTTGCATGGCAATATATCACGGAATGGCTATGGAAATGCCATAATAGGTAGGTATGGTGGCTGTTTTGAGGAAGATATAAGGAGGTTTATGTGTGATAGAGCGTATCATATCACATGGTTTGGATGCACCGGCAAAGTTTGCACCAACTCTCAATGTGAGAAAGGGCAATGCACGGTACCGAAGAGGCTAGCAAGGATGGAAAGGTAAGAGTGCGTATAATCCATGGACTCAACATTAGTCATAAAGAACTCACATACTTATTGCAAAAATATACAAGTCATCAAAAACCTTGGTACTACGCGCATGCTCCTAGGGGGATAGATTGGTAGGAAAAGACCATCGCTCGTCCCCGACCGCCACTCATAAGGAGGACAATCAAATAACACCTCATGTTTCAAATTTGTTACATAACGTTTACCATACGTGCATGCTACGGGACTTGCAAATTTCAACACAAGTATTTCTAAATTTCACAACTACTCAACTAGCACGACTTTGATATTATTACCTCCATATCTCAAAACAATCATCAAGCATCAAACTTCTCTTAGTATTCAACACACTCATAAGAGAATTTTATTATTAATCTTGTATACCTAGCATATTAGGATTTTAAGCAAATTACCATGCTATCAAGACTCTCAAAATAATCTAAGTGAAGCACGAGAGTTCATCTATTTCTTCAAAATAAAACTACCACCATGCTCTAAAAGATATAAGTGAAGCACTAGAGCAAATGACAAACTACTCCGAAAGATATAAGTGAAGATCAATGAGTAGTTGAATAATTATGCAACTATGTGAAGACTCCCTCTCATTTAATAATTTCAGATCTTGATAATTTATTCAAACAGCAAGCAAAGAAAAATAAGATGACATTCTAAGAATGGCAAACATCATGTGAAGAAGCAACAACTTAGGATCATCCGAGACTAACCGATAGTTGTTGAAGAAGAAAGGTAGGATGCCAACCGGGGCATCCCCATGCTTAGATGCTTGAGACTTCTTGAAGTATTATCTTGGGATGCCTTGGTCATCCCCAAGCTTGAGCTTTTGTGTCTCCTTAATTCCTCTCATATCACGGTCTCCCTAAATCTCAAAAGCTTCATCCACACAAAACTCAACAAGGACTCGTGAGATAAGTTAGTATAAACCATTGCCAAAACCTTATCATACTCTACTGTAGCAAATCACTAAAATTATTATTCAACATTTAATACTAAATGCCTCTGCATATTTAATATTCCTATCCTCAAATAGAATCATTAAAGAAGCAAACATATGCAAACAATGCAAACATAACAGCAATCTGCCTAAACAGGACAGTCTGTAAGAAATGCAGCAACATCCATACTTCCCTAGCTTCAAAAATTATGAAAGAAAATTCCCACTGTAGTAAATTTATCAGATCTTAATATGCAAAAGGTTTTAAAATTTTATCACATTCTGACTTTTCTAGGGAATTATTGCAACAGCGGTAAACTTTCTGTTTTCAAACAGCAACATGTGGACTTCTAAAATAGGCATAGTAAAGACTATCAATGCCACTTTTATTGAAATAAAATATGCAAAACATTGTTATAAATAACAGCAAACAAATCCTAACAAAATAAATTGACGCTCCAAGCAAAACACATATCATGTGGTGAATAAAAATATAGCTCCAAGTAAAGTTACCGATGAATGAAGACGAAAGAGGGGATGCCTTCCGGGGAATCCCCAAGCTTAGGCTCTTGGTTGTACTTGAATATTACCTTGGGGTGCCTTGGGCATCCCCAATCTTAGGCTCTTGCCACTCCTTATTCCATAGTCCATCGAATCTTTACCCAAAACTTGAAAACTTCACAACAAAAAACTCGTAAGCTCCGTTAGTATAAGAAAGTAAATCACCACTTGAAGGTACTGTAAAGAACTCATTATTTATTTATATTTGTGTTAAACCTACTGTATTCCAACTTCTCTATGGTTTATAAACTATTTTACTAAACATAGATTCATAGAAATAAGTAAACAACACATGAAAAACATAATCTGTCAAAAACAGAACAGTCTGTAGTAATCTGAATCAAAAATATACTTATGGAACTCATAAAATTATCAAATAAATTGATGTACCTGAGGAATTTATCTATTAATAATGTGAAAAAAATTTAACTAAATAGCACTCTCCAATAAAAAATGGTAGCAATTCTCATGAGCGGTAATGTTTCTGTTTTTTACAGCAAGATCAACAAGACTTTCCCAAAGTCTTCCCAAAGGTTCTACTTGGCACAAACACTAATTCAGAGCATAAAACCACATCTAAACAGAGGCTAGATGAATTATTTATTACTAAACTGGAATAAAAATAAAGTTGGGTTGCCTCCCAACAAGCGCTATCGTTTGACGCCCCTAGCTAGGCATGATGATTTCAATGATGCTCACATAAAAGATAAGAATTTAAACATAAAGAGAGCATCATGAAGAATATGACTGGCACATTTAAGTCTAACCCACTTCCTATGCATAGGGATTTTGTGAGCAAACAACTTATGGGAACAAGAATCAACTTGCATAGGAAGTTAAGACAAGCACAACTTCAAAACTTTAAGCACATAGAGAGGAAACTTGATATTATTACAATTCCTACAAGCATATGTTCCTCCCTGATAATAATTTTCAGTAGCATCATGAATGAATTCAACAATATAACCAACACCTAAAGCATTCTTTTCATGATCTACAAGCATAGAAATTTTATTACTCTCCACATAAGCAAATTTCTTCTCAATCGGAATAGTGGGTGTATCATAAGAGACTTGAATACTATAAATTGTTTCCACATTAAAAGAGTGATGTTTAGAAAAAGGGTAATCATAATCATGACAAGTTTTATAAATATAATCATCACTACTTTTTATAGCATATGTATCATCACAATAATTATCATAAGTAGGAGGCATGCTATCATCATTATAAATTTGCATATCAAAACTTGGGAGACTAAAAAGATCATCTTCATTAAGCGTAGCATCCCCAAGCTTGGGACAAACATTAATTGCAGCAAATATATTCTCAAAAACATCATCTTCATCAAACATAGCATCCCCAAGCTTGGGTCTTTTCATATCATAAGCATAATCACTCTCATCATTAATAGTATAGATAGCACCAATAGTATAGCAATTATCATATTCTTCCAAGCAAGTGCCAAAAATATTTTCAAGATCATAGGAAGTATCATTATCTTTCACAATTATATTTTCATGAGGCACAATAGTAATAGGAGCTGCATTATTTGGGAGAGATATGTTTTTACCTCTCTTCCTTTTTCTTTTCTTCTTCACCACATCATGTGTGGGTTCAATCCTCTTTTTGGAGCTCCTTATTAACGCAATTGGTTGAATAGCAGGCTCCTCCTCGTTACCTGATTCATCATAAGAAATAATAGGAGGGTATTGTGAAGTCTCTTCCCTTTCATTAATATTTTCTTCATCTTCTATTTGTTTCCTTTTATTTATGTAGTTGGCAATATAAGGATTTTCAATACAATTCACCGCACAATACATATAAGTTTCCTCTAGATCAAATTCAAGAAGTTTATAATGGGCAAATTCTGGAAGACAATTAGTTATACGTTTCATTTCTTCGTAACCCATAAGCAAACTAAGCTCATTATGATGTGCAAGGGAAATCAAGTCATCACAATTTTTGGACACGATACGATCATGAAATAATTTGCATTGGGTATTGAAATGATCATCACTACAGAAAAATACACTTCCCGATGATACGTGTTTGTCATAGTAGGTCGCTTTTTTTGTCATGAATGTACATCCATGACAAATTTATGACAGAATCAAGATAGTCATACATGTGCTGTCGTAGAGGTGTTCCGTGACATTACCAAAATTATCATCACGGAAGTGTCCACTTCCATGACGATAAATCGCACATCACAGAAGTGCTTTCGTCAAGGGTGACCGACACGTGGCATCCACCGTAACGGAATGCCCTTAAGCTATCGGGTCGGGTTTTGGATCCGATAACCCGTTAACAGCCCCGACCAATGGGAAATTTCCACATGTAAAATTCTTATTGGCCGGACGAAACACGTGTCAGCTCGTCAGTGGGTCAGATAGGCGCCTATGATATGTCGACATGTGGCACGGCCCAACAAGTTTAAATGGGCCGGCCCAACTGAAGACCCACAAGATTTTGCGGACCATAATGGGCCGGCCCAGCTAAAGGCCCACGAGATTTTGCGGACCGTAATGGGCTGGCCCAGCTAAAGGCCCACAAGATTTTGCGGGCCATAATGGGCCGGCCCAGGTAAAGGCCCACAAGATTTTTGTGTGCCATAATGGGCCGGCCTAGGTAAAGCCCACAAGATTCTTGCGGGTCATAATGGGCTGGCCCAGCTAAAGGCCCACGAGATTTCACCGACATTAATGGGCCGACCCAGCTGTAGGCCCACAAGATTTTGAGGACCCTAGTAGGCCGGCCCAGCTATAGGCGCACAAGATTTTGAGGACCCTAGTAGGCTGGCCCATTAACTGGCTGCCATGTTTTGGGCCAAATGCCGGCCCATATTTGATCCGGTCCATTAATGGCCTGCCACGCTCCGGGCCTAATAGTGGCCCATATGAGATCCGGCCCATTAAAAGCCTACCATGTTCTGCGCCAAATTACGGCCCAGATCAGGTCCGGCCCTTTAAGAGGCTTTGGGCTCAATTATGGCCCATATCAGATTCGGCCCGTCAACTGGACACTATGCTTTTGGGCCCACTTGCTAAAGGCCCACTTAGTAATTCGGCCTGATATTAGTTTTGGCCTGTTAAGGGCCCGTTTAACATTTCGGCCCTATATTAATTTCAGCTGTTAAAAGCCAGTCATATAGTTGGGCCTAACCATGGCCCTGTTTGCATCTGGCCTGCTCACAGCCGATATTTGATTGGGCCAAACAAGGACCGAGACAATTTTGGCCTGTTAAAAGCCCGTGATTTGATTCGCACAATCATGTGCCGGGGTTCATTTCATGCTGCTGCGTAACTAGTATGAATTAAGAACAAAGCTACTCTATACAATAAAGAAATTACGGCATAGTAACTTAGAATAAACCTACACTATACAATAAAGGGTTTAAGGTATATTACATCCACTGGGCATCGAAGTTCGCCACCAGTGATCATAAAGCGCAATGTAGAAGCAGATTACAAAAACTGGGCACCATTGCAGCGTAACAAAATAATACTGAACCGAGACCACTTCCAAGACAGTTCAAGAAAGGTTAGCCTTGCAGGGAACTGCTGCGCAAGCTGCTGAGCAAGGCTGTGAGACCGGCCTAGCATGTCGGTCATAGCTTCCAGGTGTAGCTGTTTAGCGATGATGTTCTCATTGGTGTTCTCCATAATCTTTCTTAGAGATAGGACTTCAAGTCGAAGTTGATTTGCAGAATGCCTTTCTGCTAGAACTTGGGACTGAAGAAGTCGAACTGATTCAGACAACGAATTCTGTGAGCTTGTCTAGGCAATGCAGTTGACGGGTGACCTTGACGAGCGGCGACCGAGGGAATTGAACCGTGCTCGGCACGGTAGGTAATGTTGTCTAGTTACTAAAGCATCCCTCCGTTGTTCATCGGTAGTCATTATGGACTGGGGACATGATGGGAATTTCCTAGGGCTAGAATTCTGGCCGCCAGATATTTCGACTTGAAACGCTGAGGCTCGACTGGTTGGGGTAATGGGGTTGCCTAATGTGCATACCACGCACGCCACCAAAGGACACGAGCCCGCCTTTTTTTAGGATCAACACGAGCCAAGGTCTGGCTGGTACGCCGTTGGGTCCTACCATTCGAGAATACGAAAGGAACCTTTTAAATTGCCGAACGAATCTATGTGTATTACAATACCCGTATTTTCCTTGCAAATACTAATCTCAACATGGTAATTGATTTATGACGAGTTGTAGATTTAGAGTGAGTTTGTGATATAGTGATCTCAACGTGGATTTCACATTTCACGGTATCCCTATTAAGTTTTTCAATGCAAATTCAAATTTAAAAGATGAACAACATGGAGGTGAGAAAACTTTGTATGTATCAAGCATATGACCACACACACACACACAGAGAGAGAGACACACACGCACGAACACAATAACAATCCAATAAGTATAGTGCATCTATTTTTCCAAACCATGCATGTATGACATGAATTCAAAAATACTCCTTCTATTCCTAAATATTAGTCTTTTAGAGAGTTCAACAAGTGACTACATACGGAGCAAAATGAGTGAATCTAGACTCTAAAATATGTCTATATACATACGTATGTGCCAGTCCATTTGAAGCCTCTAAAAAGACTAATATTTGGGAACAAAGGGAGTAAAATGTAAGCCATCCATGGTCCTCAGTTCAATATTTAAAATGAACATGAAACTGAAACATGAATATTAAGTCTATTACTAACAGTACATGCAAATGTTCTATTTAGCCGGAGCTATGATTGTCGGGGGTCAACCCCTCGACCATAGATAAAATTGTGGAGCTCTGTTTAGGGTTGTTTAGATTATATTTGTCCCCACCCTCCCAGCCACCGATTGGTTGTGCACCCCCACCCCTCCTCCCCGGGAGAATATCATGTGCCCCCATACCTTAGATGCTACATGCCGATACGAGTTGCTTGGAGCTTGTAGATATGAGATATAGCAGCTCACATGATGTGTCTTAATATTTCTGCAGGAAACCTTGATGAGTTTGAGAATTGCACACAATTTGTACAAAAACTACTTAGATGCCCTTTGATCCCATATCCAATGACCTCGAAGCTCGTATCACCGTAGCATCTAAGATGAAGGAGGACATCATATTCTCCTGTATGTAAGAATATCATGTGCTACCACACCTTAGATGCTTTGGTGATACAAGCTCTTCAGAGGCGTTGGATTTGTGACCCAACACCTCCTCGGTGGTTCGAATGGTATTTTGCAGAAAAGCCCCAAAAGAGTTCGGCCACTGCTTACAAGCACAAAGACTGCTCAGATGCCATTGGATCTCAGATCAAACGACCTCCAAGCTCGTATCACTGTAGCATCCAAGCTGCGATAGCACCTTATGTTTTCTCGCACGGGAGAGTATGAGGTGCTCCCGCACCGTAGATTCTATGGTGATACGAGTTCACTGAGATCTAACGGCCCACAATAGGAGGTTTGATTGTTTTTGCAATATATGACTGATAGAGTTTGGGAAATGCGCAGAAAGTACAAGTACTACACATGTGCCATCCGATCACTGATAATACGACCTAGATGCTCATATCACCGTAGCGGGTAATTAAGCTACGCGGAGCACCTAATATGAGCACTAGGGAGCCGTTGGATCGAAGATGCAGCTGCGCACACGAGGCCTGAATGTTTTATTTGCGAAAAAAACCTTTGGAGAGTTTGGAAATTGCACATAATTACAAAGACTACTCCCAAGCCATTGGATCTCACTTCCAACGGTGTAAAAACTCGTACCACCATAGTATCTAAGATGCGGGGTGGATGTGATATTCTACGCCGCTGTCATTTTTGTTCGTAAACTTGCAAAATACGTGTAACTCGTGCCGCTACTTGTCTAACCGCGCAAAGTGTTTGTTCAAAAAACCATCCTACACTGAAATATCGGAACAACACACGGGGGTCCCACTTGTCATTAATCAAATTTGGACCTAAAACTAACAAATCTGAAAGACGAGATTCGAACTGGCAACCTGGACTACAAAGGGTAAGTCGATAGCCTGAAAAAATGAATAGTTGTTGGCTTTGTCCCATAACTTGATTTTATTTATACAGTACTTTCATTGAGTAGAGTAGAGGGAGTGCCTCGTTAACACGTGGATGACCGTTGTCTCACTTACTAGTGGGTCCCAGGTCTGCGATCTCAATCTCTCTTCTCTCCATCGTCTAACCTTTGCACGGGCACACACGAAGAGCGGCGCTAGCTTGCAGTGGTGTTATTACAACTAAAAAAAGCTTGGAAAATAGAAGAATCGCCTAGAACAAGAGACGTTGTGGCTGGTCGAGATGGAGCTAAGCACATCTATCCTCCGTGCCACGTTTGCATGATGAAGCTGTGTGGCTAGTGGGGTGTTTTCGACCGACTGGCTGGGTCCCGAGGTCGAACCATAGGTACTACGTCTGATACAGTATATTTTTACACGCACATTTTTCCTCCGTGCCGAGACGTGGCACAACCTACCGCGCGGTTTCGGGGTCCTCCCGGGTGGTGCACGCATATATTCTTCCTGACGTGGGACGCCCTACCACGCGTTTTCTGGGTCCTCCTCGGTCGTAGCGCCGAAGCAAGTAAATGAGTCATCAAATCACCAAAGACCACCTTTCTCGCCGAGTACATCAGTGAAGCACGGTGGCTAGCTAGTTGGGCTAGTTCGACCGATTAGCTAGGCCGCCGCCACATTTGTTTTTTCACCCCTTTTTTATCTACTTGCCGGCAGGTAAATATAAATATCCACCATGGTGTTGCTTTGGGTTTTGGGTGCACCAGGATTTTTATTTTTTTGATTGACGGGAGCAGGCACATCAGGATTTTTAATTTTTTGATTGATGGGTGCAGGCGCAGCAGCAATTAGTCACGATGACTCCACCTATAAAAACCCACCGCTCCCTGATGTGAGAAGTCGTCGACTGGTGTTTTACCGTGGTGAAACCCAAAATATTCCCCTCTCCCTCCGCCTTCCCGTAGATTGCATTGCCTTTCAGCCGTTTCGCCCCCTTTGCTTCCTCTCCCCATTGCTTCTACCTGGTGCCATGGTAGCGCATCAGATCATGGAGTCCGAGGTGAGGCTCCTGACACAGGAGCTCCATGCCAAGGATGCGGAGCTCAGGGCCAAGAACGTGGAGCTCCGTGAGCTCAAGGAGGAGATGAGTGCCATGCTCCTCCGTTATGTGCGGGAGTTCACGGAGCTTCAAAAGCGGCAGGTGTCCACCACAAAGATGCTCGAGGCGTCGGCGGCGTTGCTGCATAAAGCAGGAGATACGATAGGCCGTCAGGGGAGCCGGCTGGAGCGCGAGCGGGCCGATCGTGACGAGGTCTAGGATCGCCTCAGCCACTTGGTGAACCAAGTTGCCACACACGTGTTGCGGCTGCGCGATGCCTACCGTCGTGCCAGTGTGACGATGCCGGCCGTCGGGCTAAACCCGTTCGACCACCCGGTCGACTTCAATGAGCTGCGGCTTCCTGACCTGGTCTCCTTCTTCACCTATATCTCCGAGGAGCTGAGCCGTCTCCGCGTGATGGTGGGGGCTGAGCTGGACAAGGAGGGGTTGCGGGCTGCCGTCGCCATTGCTGGGAGAATCCTTTGAGGGCTCCGTCACCGGAATCCATTCGTGCCATTGGATGCCGTCTTTGACGAGCTGGCTCCCGTCGACCGGGAGCGGGCTCTGCGGGCGGTTGCACCCTGCATCACCAACGTCATGCGCCTCGAGAAGCAGAGGGACTTCGGTGGTGTTTAGGCACCCTCTGCATGGGCATGTCCATGTCTCGGCGCAACATGACCGTTGGATCAAACTCAAGCGTGTGGGTGTGTTTGGTTGCATTCTCATCTCAATATAGTTGTTTCCTCTTCGTGTATTTGTTACATATAGGAGTAGTTGACATGCGCACAACATCATTTGTTATCGTCATATCTTACTACACTAGCAACAAGATTGTGTAGTACTGACGTATGAACCACATCACATGCCTAGTAGTAGGAGCACTATGTATGTTCAAGTGGCTGCCGTGTTTCGCACTCCTCCGTCGCAAGAGTGGAAACGCTTGCTGTAATCATTTTTTATTTTGAAAAATAGTGGACACGCTCTACCGTGCGGATCCTCCTCCAGCCATGCACTAAATTACTCACTTTCGCCGACGTGCGGGACAGCCAGCATCGGGGTCCACCAGCCATGGACTAAATTACTCCGTAGTAGAGTGACGGTAGACTACCCTGATCGAAGCGCCGCAGTAATGCCCAATGAGTCGTCAAATCACAAAACCCCCTCCTTTCCAGCAGTAAGTTGGACGGACGAAGCAACCATCATTTCACTCTTCTCTCTCAGCTTCCTCTCTACCCAACCCTCGCTTCTTCCTCATCTTGTTCCTCATTTCTTCAAGAAAACCCCGACCTGGTTCTACCATTGTTCTTCTCTCCCAAAGAAGGAAAGGTGAGCGCATCAATGGTGTTGATTCTGGCCAAGGCCCGGTCTTGAAACCCCGAGACTGATCCTATAACTCCCTCTCTTTTCTTCTTTTGGGTTTGTGATTATGGTTTCTTTTCTTTTATTTCTATTTGACAGTTTCTTGACCGGCCAAAGTGATGTCTATGGCTCCAGCCAAAACCGTCAAGGCTCATGGTACGAAGAAGCGCAAGCACCCCACCGAGACTACCGCAGACAAGCTCAAAGCCATCGCCCTGTCCAAGCCCCCCTCTCCAGGATCCCTCATTAAGCAAGTCCAGGTAATATCTCTTCTTGACGATCTTTTTCTCGATCTTGATCGTGTTTTTTCATCTAACACGCAGTACTAGTACTAGTAGTACAACTTTCTGGGTGATCTTGCATGTGATTTTTGTGTGCCAAATGACGGTTCTAAATTCCTCTTTTGACCAAAACATGCAAGAGGTTGACACTGATTTCTTATAGATTACTTTCAACTACTCCCTCTGTCCCAAATTACTTGTCTTAGATTTGTCTAGATACGGATGTATCTAATACTAAAATGTGACTTGATACATCCGTATCTAGACAAATCTAAGACAAGAATTTTGGGACGGAGGGAGTACTTTATGAACATCAATGCTACCTTTTAAGAGGGTATATTTGCCTCAGTAACTTGTGTTATGGATGGAAAGCTTTCCAACAAATCTGATGTGTATATGTAATCCCTCTGCTCTCATGCCTTTGAAGACATGTTCTAGTGTCTTTGTTCACTCATTTCTATGTGTATATGTAGTCATATATGGAGTATAATATTGAAAATCATCTTATATTTCTGAACGGAGGTAGTAATAAAATATGGTTTCTGTTTGAATTAGAACCAGGTCCACGGTGGAGATGAAGTTCTCAAAGTCATGCCGTGTGAACTGGAAGACCTGATGATGAGTTCTACTGTTGAACTATCCAACTGTTGTGTCCTTGTCGCCACGTGTCCTGAACTAGTGTTTTCCTGTAGCATTGTTGTCAGGCGTGTTCTCGAGGCTGTACTTGACCATAACAATTTCCTGGCTGTGCCTTCGATTACAAAGGGTGTGGTTCTTGTAAAGCTTTCCAACAAATCTGATGCGGCCTGTCTTCATCATCATGTTTATGAGTGGAAAGACCACTCTATTAGGTTCTCCAAGGTTGACAAGATGGTGATGGTGTGTGTAGACATCTCACACGAAGTACATGGCCTAGTCAGTTATGCGGGGTTCATCCTGTAGGTCGGTGGCAAGAAATAGTCTGCAGAGTTTAGTTAGTGCAACTTTGCTTGTCTGTAGTAAGTACTATTGTTCAGTACTTGATTTGTGTTTGTGAACCCTATATTGTTTATTAGTACTGCCGCTTTTGTTGTGTGGTCAGTCCTGAGAACAGTCTATGTTAATGTCTGTTCACTCAATTCAGTCTGTATATTTTGAAGTATCCAGATCATATTTTTTGTGAGGATGGTTTATCAACTATGGTTACACTCCAGTATCTGTATGCATTGCAGGGTTTATCGCACCCACCAGGATTTCCAGTCCCATGGATGTTCGGTCCATATGATTTGTCACGACCTTTGGACTGTCCTGCTTGTGGGAGTAGGCAGGGCCCCTGCATGCCATGCGTAGTTGGACGATCAATCTTCTGTTTAGTACTTCAACATAGTGATTTCCTGGTAAGGATTCACTCGTGTCACATCAAGTAAATCTTATTGATTTACTGTCTAAATCTTATTGATTTAATGTCATGTTTTCTTTCTTTTCCTGCAATTTTACGATGCAGGTTTTGCCATGTGACATTCATCACAGAATAAACCGTTTGGTTTGGTCTACGATGGCTATTTTTGCAGGTTTCACTTCTTATGTCATGTCAGTAACGAAGGCACTGTCCATCACTTATATTACTGGAAAAAATTGGATCAGTCTGTTGTCTGAGTACAAGCTGAATCCCTATGATGAACTGCAGTTTGGTTTAACAAAAATACCACAATTAGTCATTCTCGCATTTAAAAGAAATGAAGAAGAAAACTGGATCATGGTCACGAATCCTAATCAAGTTAGAAAGCTGATCATAGCAGACCAGACACGATCGCCGCTGTCTCGCACAGATCGAGCACCAGCAGTTGCTCTAGCACTGACAGCGGCAGCAGCTCAGTCTGATCCAGCTGAGGATTGGGCACTGACCGCGTCAGCGGATCAGTCTGATCTACCGGAGGATCGGGCATCGACACCGGCACCTGCTACGACACCGGCACCAGCTCTACAAGGAGCACCATCTCCGATAGAGCAGCGGCTTCGGCACCTGCACCAACACTTGCACTTGCATCTGCTCCGGCCCATGTAGTTGCACCGGCAACAGACTGGGCTGCAGTTCGCACTTCATATACCAAAGTCCTTACAAAAACCGACATGTCCACCTTCTTGGTAAGCATTGGCCGCCCAAGTGCTTCATTCTTTTTTCTTTCCATGTTGTTTCACATGATTCACTATGTTGATCTAACTGTTTGGGTATGTCTTCTTGTTTGCAAACAGAGAATTCCTAGAGCAACGAGGGAGTCGTTCAACAATCCGGGCGACCGCGGCCAAATTTCTCTTACCATGCGCAGCCTTGGTGTGAATGAACCTGCTCAATATACCGTAAGTACAAAGGATGGTCGCATGATGATTGATGCTAAAGGATGGTCAAGGTTCAAATCTAAATCATATCTTGTGGTAGGGGATGATGTCAAAATCGAACTTTCTCGGCAAGGAGAGCTGGTCCAAATCAACTTTGAAATTAGCAGCACGCAACTGCCGAACTGATCTATCCTCCGAGAGATTTTGATGTAATAACCTGGCATGGTGAAACAAGTGTCCTGTGTGTATAAGTAGTACGACAATATTATTTATCACATGGTATATCGTTGATAGAATTGCAACTCTGATTGCTGGTTAGGAACTGTCGTTCGATTTCATTCCAACAGCTGCCGTGCTTTATTCAATTTTGTGTAATCGCCTTGCGACAGCATCTAAAACCAACGCCGTACCGATTGCTTGCAATATGAAAAGCGCTGAGGTAGAACACATGGGCCCCCAAACATGCAAGGTCGGCCTGCAGCCCAAAGTCCAAAACCGTGAGCCTATCTGAGTATTATATTCTCAGCTGAACCCCCATAATGCCCATGCGTTGCAGAGGGAGTATATTTTTCGGCAAGGTGAGCCTGTGATATAAAGATTTGTATATTTCTTTACAGAGGGAATATCTCTCTGTCAAAAAATATATTTATGTGTAACTAGTTAGTCCTGTCTTTCTACTTCCTTTCGCTGATATGTGGCGCAACCGGCAACGGGGTCCACGTGCCATATGCACAAATTAGAGTGCACAACTTTACGGTAGACACACCCCAGTCGTAGTGCCGCAGTAATGCCCAATGAGCCGCCAAATCACAACCCCCCTTTCCAGCTTTAGCAGTAAGTTGGACGGACGACGCAGCAATATTTCACTGGGCCAGAATCGCCTTCTCCCTCGTATGCTTGTTTAGAGAAAACTCCCTCTCGGCGATTTCATAGGGTTTTCTCATGGAGAACCAGGTACGAATTCTTCATCCATCCCCGATAAACCCAAGTCCCTTGGTCGCAGGTAATCCTAGGATGGCAGCCGCCGCCATTGATGCATTTTTCTTCCTACTGAATCTAGTGTGTTTCATTTGCAGTGCCCAAAGTGCGAGTACCCTACAGGTTTCTGCGCCCTCGGTGAGACGCCACACTTGTTCCTTCTCATCCTAACACAGCATTTTGAAATGTGCACAGTATGTTCCTAGAATCCTCTTTTCTATCCAGGAGGGTGGTTTTTTTTTGAACATGCTGTGTTCTCATATTATTTTTCCCGCGGTGTATTATTTGCTCTGCCAGAACACATGTACTCAAGATGCTCGGCCTTGCCATAACTGAATACACTAGTTTAATGGTCACAGTGAAGACAAGCCATGTATATAAGTTCCGAGTTGGGTTCATGAACCAAGAAGATCGCTGCTTTTTTATGGCTGAACTTGGATAAACTTTCTCAAGTGTTACGGACTGAAAGTTGGCGCATGAATGTTGATGGAAATAGCAGAACCTGGTCTCATCTTCACTGCGATCTTCCACCCCGACGTCGTTCCAATTGTTCATCCATGTTAGTTTTGTATCTGGTTCTTGCTTGTTTCCTCGATTACTTCTTAATCCACCTATTCTGTCTAACTAATCACAATTTAACTTTAGAAGTAGCAACGAATCTCTCATGAAGATGCTACTTCTAACTAATATTTTCTTATAATTGGTGGCATGTGTAGGTTTTTTCAGAGTTAAGCAGTCTGCTCATTTGTTACTCTGTAATAACTCGGCTGTTACTAATGGCACTGAAGTTGACTGGATCGACATCCACAAGTTCCTACACTTTATTGATCGTCTTGAGGTCCTTGTGGGGCGTTTCAATGGTGGAAGGCCACGTGGGATATGTGTGCCACTACTGCACTCGTTGAACAGGTCCAACTGTGTCGAGAAACTTATGGTACGAGCTGTTTTCTGTTATATATGTTGTTCATAAACTATTGCTTATACACAGTTTTACAGCTGTGATCTTCTTGAAACAGGAACTGCCGAGTTCTATTGTTCCTATACAGATGCCTGACCATGGTCGGGTCAGACTTGCGCTTGGTCACAACATGATGTATATGTCGACCTACTCAATTCCCCTTGGAGGTGAAAAGATACTTATTCATGGGTGGTCTCAAATAATGAAGGCCCGTCCATCTTGGAGAATAGGACAAAAGATTATGTTCATGCTTTTCCATGGCTCTAAAGCGAATATCCTATTTATTGACCACGTTGCGTGATGAAGACGCTTTCAGAAGGTTGTGGATGCGCGGGGTGGCGCCTGGGCCTTGTCCTGGGGTTTGGCAGCCTCACCCTTGGTTAACTGTAGGCAAAGTAGCATTGTTCGAGGCGTGCTTTGTACGGTTGAACCTGTATAAGTACTCATACTGCTTTCAGCTTTGGTTGTTAAGTGCCCCTGCTGGTTTCAATTAAGGTTGTTAAGTACTCCTGCTGCTTTTACAGTCTATTGTGTTTCTTCAGTCCTATCTTCATCCAGCCGCCAAAACCAAACCAGCGCCGGCGGGGCCGCCTGCTTCCGCCTCCCACGGCTGGCTGCGTCTCAGCGCACGCATCGCCGCCCCACCGTCTCCTAATTTGTTAACGCCGACGTCCTTCGCGTGCTTTGGTGCGCTCGCCACGGCGCCGCCCTCTCGCGTTGTCAACATGGTCAACAAACAACAGGAATCGACAGAAGTACGTGGAGAGGATGACAATAGGGGCCCACCACGTCAGCATATGGAAGAATAAAATGCTTCCTCCTAGTGTTTTCCTGACATCTGGGACCCACGACATTGTGAGCGTATATAGTCAATAGACAAGAGAACAACACAAGACCGGCTGACACCTGGGACGTAGCTACTCGAGTAGTATTTTTTTTTGTTTGGTATTGTTGAGACGGAGCAGGGTTTGAACTGGGCTGTGGCCCATCTAGCCCAGGCTTATATTTTATGTTCACCATGTGACCAGCCCAGCTATTTTTTCTTTGTGAAAATGAGCCCAGTTTATTTTTTCTAAAGAATACCAATCCAGGCCTACTTATTTTTCTACGCCCTGATGGGCTGCAACTCTTTCAAGATGCCTGCAAATCTTGAAAGTAATATGAAATGGGTTGTAAATATAAAAACAGATGACAAATTGGCAGTTACTTTATAATTTTTGAATTTTATCACATTTTCAGATTCCTATTTCACTGGGCATTAACCTAATTTAAATATATATTCAAAGTACTTTAAATCTGGCTGGACATTTCGGTATTAAAAATAGTTTGGAACCCACAGAAATATGCGAAATTGGCCCTGGCCAACCAAAATAAACGACTGCAATAAATTGCATAAGAAGTTTCCATGAGCTATATATAAATTATTATATATAGCCCTGGTGCGCTCGGCGCGGCGTGGTCAACGTGGTCAAGGAACGGCTTCCATCGGACGTGGACTGTACGTGGAGAGGCTGACAGCTGGGTGCACGGCCGCAGCAAGGAAGTGCCTCCTTATTATGTGAAAAATAATTATTCCTCCACCTGACAGCAGGGACCCATCGGACGGGCGACCAGTATTTTGCGAAAAAAATCATTTCCCCCTGAGTGCTGGGACCCACCGGATGGGCCACCGTATTTCGCGAAAAAAACGTTCCCCCCACTGTCAGCTCGGACCCACCGGAAGTGCCTCCTTATTACGCACAAAAAAATGAATACTCCCCCGCTAGCTGGGACCCACTTTGGTGGGAGGCTGACTTGTGGGCCTACTAAGTTGACGGGGACGAAGGGCTTTGTCAACTTAGTCAATATGAACGATTCTAGCTCCATTGACCGTACGATGTCCATCCAACGGCCGTAGTGCTTCTTCAACCTCTGGCCTTCTTGCTCCAGCTGCCCAAAGCAGCGTCGGTCGTGCCGCATGCTCCTGCCTCCCGTGGCCGTCTGTGCTGCCGCGGAGGCCTCACCGCCCCCTACTATTCCCACCGCTGGCCAGCCCTGCTGCGACGGCAGCCTCACACCGCAGCCGAACCAGTGAACCCTCGTACTCCTCTCCACGCGCGCGGGCTTCCACTGCCGCGTCTTCCCCAGCCCCCCGTCGTCCCCTTCCTAGGCCTCGCCATCGTCCACCGCCCTGGTGCTCTCGGCGTGACGTGGTCAACGTGGTCAAGGAATGACTTCCATCGGACGTGGACTGTACGTGGAGAGGCTGACAGCTGGGTCCACGGCGGCAGCAAGGAAGTGCCTCCTTATTACGTGGAAAATAATGATTCCTCCACCTGACAGCAGGGACCCACCAGACGGGCCATCGTATTTCGCGAAAAAAACGTTTCCCCTCTGACTGCTAGGACCCACCAGCTACACCTTCGCACATAAGGAAGTGCGTCCGGGCAAAAAAAACGATTCGCCCCCCTGACTGCTGGGACCCACCAGCTACATCTTCGCACGCAAGGAAGTGCGTCCGGAAAAAAAAACCAAAACGATTCGCCCCCCTGACTGCTGGGACCCACCAGCCCCCCGACTACCGGGACCCACCAGCTACATCTTCGGACGTAAGTAAGTGCGTCCGGGCAAAAAAACGATTCACCCCCTGACTACTGGGACCCACCAGCTACATCTTCGAAGGCAAGGAAGTGCGTGACAGTCGGGACCCACCTGGTCGAAGCGTACGTAGCGTTGACATTCTGGTCGCGAACATGTACGTACATACTGGTCGATGTAGAGGCGCGCACGTGTTGTAGTAGAGGCATGCACGTGTCGTAGTAGAGGCGCGCACATAGCATGTACACGTACGTATAGTGGCCAGGGTGCAAGAAAGAAAATACGGCCACGTATGTGTACATACGGGCGGGGTCTCGAATGCCTACTCGCGCATACGTACGGCGAGGGCTCGTGTACATGGCTGGGTTAGAATGGAGAAACAGCGTCGTCGTCATGTTCATGGGTCGGAACGGAATGCGTGGTCGTGTTCATCGAGAGGGCTTGGATGGAAGAGGCGATGGAAATGAGGCCTGGCGTACCGCACAACGGAGGAAACGGACCTCCTACGGTCGAAACGGGGGTCCTATTGACCGGGAGGGGTGTGGCGTACCGCAAAACGGAGGAAACGGACCTCCTACGGTCGAAACGGGGGTCCTGTTAATCGGGAGGGGTGTGGCGTACCGCAAAACGGAGGAAACGGACCTCCTACGGTCGAAACGGGGGTCTTGTTGATCGGGAGGGGTGTGGCATACCGTAAAACGGAGGAAACGGACTTGTGTTGGAGCGCTACGGTCAAAACGGGGGTCATGTTCATCGGGAGGGGTGTGGCGTACCGTGAAACGGGACTCCATGGGATACTGTTCATCTCCACCGTCGACCCCCTCCAGCCTCCACGAGCTACTGTTCATCCAACGTCGACCTCCTCCAGCCTCCACGGGCTCCTGTTCATCCAGCCTCCACCACGCACTACTCCACAGGCTACTGTTGAACCACCCCTCCACCGTCTACTGTTCATCCAGCCCTCCACACCACGGGGTCCTGTTCAACCACCCCTCCACGAGCACCCCTCCACCGTCTACTATTCATCCTGCCCTCCACACCACGGGGTCCTGTTCATCCACCCCTCCACGGGCACCCCTCCACTGTCTACTATTCATCCAGCCCTCCACCACCCCAAGGGGTCTTGTTCATCCAGAGGCAACGCCACCGCTCACTGTTCATCCAACCGCCCCCCCCGCAACGCTCACTATTCATCCCATCGACCGGCTTCAGTTAGCAGCAGTAGCCAAGGAATCGCTCGATGGGGTTCAGTTAACAGCCATCGATCGATCGATCGGGTTCAGTAACGCGTAGCCTGCAGTGCAATCGCTTGGGTTCAGTTAGAGCCCAACGCCTCGCTCGGGTTCTGTTAGAGCCAATGCCTCGCACACACGCGCGTACGTGTATGAGAGAAATGCGCATCACTCCGCCCCCGACCTCCCACCGTAACCGGCAACTCCCCGAAATTTTCCTCCCCCTCGCTTCTACCACGGTTTTTTCCGTCATGGACGGCCCAAAGAATGTCATGCAGCCGCGTCTCCATCCTGCCCAGGACGAAAAGCCCATTTTCCGTCATAATTTTTTGTCATAGAAGTAGGAGCCCACCATATCTATGATGATACCGTGTTTTGTCACAATTACCGTCATAGAAGTGTCAAATGTATGACAGAATTTTTTTTCGTTCGGCCCAAAATGTCACGGATGTGTCTTTTTTTTTGTAGTGCATGTTCGTTGCAAAGCTCACAAGTATGGCCAATATAATTAAAAAATTTAGCACATTCATCTAGCTCTTCTTGCAACAATTTAGTTTCCAAGTACTTATGCCTCTTGCAATATCTATCTTCCCTATTTGGTGTGTTCTTACAAACCCAATGTACTCGACAAAAATTGACATGTTTATAGGAGACATCATAACTAGTGCAATCATCATTAATATCATGGATATTCAAAGAATTCGTACTAACAACATTACAATCATGCTCATCATTTAAAGATTTAGTGCCAAACATTTTATAGATTTCTTCTTCTCGCACTTGAGCACAATTATCCTTTCCATCATACTCATGAAAGATATTAAAAATATGAAGCATATGAGACAAACTCAATTCCATTTTTTATAGTTTTCTTTTATAGACTAAACTAGTGATAAAACAAGAAACTAAAAGACTCGATTGCAAGATCTAAAGATATACCTTCAAGCACTCAACTCCCCGGCAACGGCGCCAGAAAAGAGCTTGATGTCTACTACACAACCTTTTTCTTGTAGACGTTGTTGGGCCTCCAAGTGCAGAGGTTTGTAGGACAGTAGCAAATTTCCCTCAAGTGGATGACCTAAGGTTTATCAATCCGTAGGAGGTCTAGGATGAAGATGGTCTCTCTCAAGCAACCCTGCAACCAAATAACAAAGAGTCTCTTGTGTCCCCAACACACCCAATACAATGGTAAATCGTATAGGTGCACTAGTTCGGCGAAGAGATGGTGATACAAGTGCAATATGGATAGTAGATAAAGGTATTTGTAATCTGAAATTTAAAAAATAGCAAGGTAACTAATGATAAAAGTGAGCGTAAACGGTATTGCAATGATAGGAAATAAGGCCTAGGGTTCATACTTTCGCTAGTGCAAGTTCCCTCAACAATGATAACATAATTGGATCACATAACCATCCCTCAACATGCAACAAAGAGTCACTCCAAAGTCACTAATAGTGGAGAACGAACGGAGAGATTATGGTAGGGTACGAAACCACCTCAAAGTTATTCTTTCCAATCAATCCGTTGGGCTATTCCTATAAGTGTCACAAACAGCCCTAGAGTTCGTACTAGAATAACACCTTAAGACACAAATCAACCAAAACCCTAATGTCACCTAGATACTCCAATGTCACCTCAAGTATCCGTGGGTATGATTATACGATATACATCACACAATCTCAGATTCATCTATTCAACCAACACATAGAACCTCAAAGAGTGCCCCTAAAGTTCTACCAGAGAATCACAACGAAAACGTGTGCCAACCCCTATGCATAGGTTCATGGGCGGAACCCGCAAGTTGATCACCAAAACATACATCAAGTGAATCACGTGGTATCCCATTGTCACCACAGATACGCAAGGCAAGACATACATAAAGTGTTCTCAAATCTTTAAAGACTCAATCCGATAAGATTACTTCAAAGGGGAAACTCAATTCATTACAAGAGAGAAGAGGGGGAGGAGAAACATAGGATCCAACTATAATAGCAAAGCTCGCGATACATCAAGATCATGCCAAATCAAGAACACGAGAGAGAGAGAGAGAGATCAAACACATAGCTACTGGTACATACCATCAGGCCCGAGGGAGAACTACTCCCTCCTCGTCATGGAGAGCACTGGGATGATGAAGATGGCCACCGGAGAAGGATTCCCCCTCTGGCAGGCTGCCAGAATGGGTCTAGATTGGCTTTCAGTGGCTACGGAGGCTTCTGGCGGCGGAACTCCCGATCTACTATCTCTTCTTGAAGTTTTAGGATACGTAGGTATATATGCATGAAAGAAGTACGTCGGTGGACCGAAGGGGGGGCCACGAGGCAGGGGGGCGCGCCCTAGGGGGGTGGGCGCGCCCCCACCCTCGTGGGCACCTCCCTTCTTTCCTGATGTGCACTCCGAGCTTTTCCGGTGGCTTTCCTTCCAAAAATAACTTCTCCAGTTGATTTCGTTCTGTTTCGACTCTGTTTGATATTCCTTTTCTTCGAAACAATGAAATAGGCAAAAAACAACAAATCTGGGCTGGGCCTCCGGTTAATTGGTTAGTCCCAAAAATAATATAAAAGTGGATAATAAAGCCCAATATTGTCTAAAACAGTAGATAATATAGCATGGAGCAATCAAAAATTATAGATACGTTGGAGACGTATCAGGCATCGCCGAGCTCGTCAGCGTCGCGGGGGGCTCTCCTGCACCATCCCTCTTGCCGCCTCGCCCGGCCCCGGCTGCGGGCGATGTGGCTCACGGAGCGCTTCCGCCCCCTCTGCATCAAGACGGCGCCTTCGCACCGAGACGCGCGGCTCATGGAGCCCCTCCGCCCCCTCCGCGCCAATACGGTGTCCTCGCTCCAAGATGTGCGGTCTCGCGGCGTGATCCACTGCACCGTGTGCCCGCGCATGAAGAAAGAAGCTGCCAAGAGGTTCCCCGTCAGCAAGAAAACGCTCCACCGCTCCCAGCACCGCCACATCAGGATTGCTTGCCGCGGCAGGGCCATGCGCCACTTGCCGTGGCGGCGTAGGGACACCAAGATCAAGCTCCACCTCCACGACGGGCCCCGGTGGCCACGGCGGGCTGCCACGCCTTCACTCCTGAGCTGCGTAGCGTTGTCTGGCCGGGCAAGTTCAAGCTGGATCTGCCTCCTCGCTACGACGGCACCCCGACCCTATGGAGTTCTTGCAGCTCTACGAGCTGAGCATCGAGGCGGCCAACAGCGATGAAAAGGTCATGGCGAACTGGTTCCCCATGGCTCTCAAGGACAGCGCCCGCTCATGGCTCCTGAACCTGCCCCCGGGCTCGATCTCCTCTTGGGATTAGATGTGCGACAGCTTCGTCGCGAACTTCCAGGGCACTTGCGACCGCCCCCCGGCCACGGGTGACCTGCACCGCATCAAGCAACAGCCGGGAGAGACCCTGCAGAAGTACATCCAGTGCTTCAATAGCGTGCGCCTCCAGATCCCCAAGGTGACGGATGAGGCCATCATCTCAGCGTTTTCCGATGGCGTCCGTGACATCAAGATGAAGGAGGAGCTTGCCATCCATGAGGAGTTGTGCACGAATTTGGAGCTGTTCAACATAGCAACCAAGTTTGCAAGAGCTGAGGAGGGGCGTCTCTCCCTCCTTGAGCTCCCTGCTATGGATCCAGAGGAGAAGAAGGCCAAGGTCAAGGACGTGAAGCGCAAAGGGGTGGTAGTACTCACGGCAGAGCCAGACACCAAGCGCGGCCGAGACCTTCCCGAATTGTCCAAGGGCAACCGTACGTTCTGCGCCTTCCACAACGTGCGCAACCACAACACCAACGACTGTCAAGAGCTCAGGGCCATTCGAGATGGACACTTCGGTCGACGCCCTGAGCGCAACGACCGGGGCTACGGCCGAGGAGGTGGACGAGGTGGAGGACATTGGGACGACCGCGGGCCTCGCCAGGAGTGGCATGACCAGCCTCGTGAGGACCACTGGCAGGACCAGCCTCGTGAGGGTGCCTGGAGGGACTAGCCTCGCGAGGACCGTCCTCAGGGCAATCCTGGTCTCCCTCCGCTGCCGCCGCCACCAAGGAGGAACGACGACCACCAACAAGACGAAGGGGCTGGGGGCTTCCAGGAGCCACGCGCCATCGCCTGCATCTTGGGTGGCGCTCAGGCCCCAGCTTCTCGGCGCATCTTCAAGCAGTTCTCTCGCGAGGTGAATGCAGCTCTCCCCAAGCTCGAGGCCACGCGCCCACTTAGATGGTCTAAGTACGCCATCACCTTTAGCTCAGCGGACCAGCTCAAATGTGCAGCAACCACCGGCGTCCTCCAGATGCTCTGTGTCCTGTCCGTCGAGACGTTCGACAACCTTCAAGTGCCATACGATCAGCTCCAGCCCACCAAGCCTTTCTCAGGAGTGACTGACGGCTCCACCACCCCGATAGGGCAAGTTCGTCTCTTTGTTACCTTCGGCCAGCGCGACAACAACCACACCGAGCTTGTCGATTTCGGCGTCGCCCACATCCGCCTGCCGTACAATGCCATCCTCGGGTACCCAGCGCTAGCCAAATTCATGGCAGTCACCCACCATGGCTACAACGTCCTCAAGATGCCGGGAAGCGGCGGAATCATCATGGTCCCCTGTGAAGAAAGAGACGCGGTGTGCTCCCTCGAGCACGCATTCCAAGCTGGAGCAACCGAAGACCCTGACAGCGCGGGTGTGCAGTACCCTCCTGAGGCCAACCCCAAGAAGAAGAAGCAGCTACTCCGCACTGGGCCTCAGGGGAGTGGCGCCTCTAGCGGCGCCACCTCAGGATCGGCGCCTGTGCCTGGGGTGCCTCCCTCCCTCGCATAGGGAGGCGCGCTCAGCGCTCTCCTCAGGCAGGGCTCGGGAGCTCTCTTCTGGAGGGCCTCAGACCTGGCCAACATCACGAGGGAGGCGCTCGGGCACCACGTGGAGGCGTGGTTCGCGACACGTTTCCCTCAGGAGGGCACCGGGCGAGGAGCGCCCGACGCTCAGGAGTTCATCGTCCAGACCACTCAGGAGCTTCAAGAAGCAATGGCAATACGCGGTGACCGCCGCCCACCTGGTGTAGCTCCCCACCCAGGCAAGGGTGGTGAGATGCGCGTATGCATTGACATCCCAGGGCTCAACAGGGCCACATCTCAGGAGCGCTTCCGGGCTTCGCGTGCTGGTGGTTGCGAGGGCCCACCTCACAGCTACGTTCGCATGCTGTTCGGCCTGCCGAACGTGGCAGCAGCCTTCCAGCGCAATTTGCGGAGCATCCTGGCAGGTCAAGAGGCCAGGAATCAAGCAGTCCTGGCGGAGATGGAGACGGTTCTCAGGAGGCCACCTGAGCCTCCAGAGCCTCCCGAGGCTCTGGGCCTCGATGGCTCATGAGGAGCAACTTATTCGCCACGCGTCTTCAGCTACCCCCAACACTCCTTCGACAACTAAACCAGGTGACATTTTCCAAGTTCATTTAGCTGGGAGCGCCCCCTGGGCAGCATCATTCCCTGGGTCCGTCCCTGCGGCATGTATCCACTTGCATCTTTAGTTCACCCTGCTGGGGGCACCCCTCGGGCTGCATCAACCCCAAGCCGCTCGGGTGCAACCCAGTGGCACGTATCGTTCTTGCATTTACCTAAGCTAGTTTTCTTTCCATGCATAAGCTACCTATCGTCACTGCCTGCTTTATTATCGCCCGCCACGGGAACCTCTCATGCCGGCACGACGCTTGTGCTCGGGTCCATCCCTGCAACGCTGACAAATCTGAGCGGTCGAGCTCTGGCTCGCGGCACGCCCACGCACGTCACCTCACCAGACCCTCAGTTCCTTCACCTCCTTGTGAAGCAACCAGTGGCGGACCGGCAATCACCATGGCAATTTGTGCCCTCCCTCACGCTAGCTTGCAGGAACCTCCTAAGGACTACAGCGGGCGATACCGCGGGCTCCCACTTCTCCCATGCAATTCGCTTGCGCGTTAAAAGGGGGCTCCTGAGCATCGCGACTTAGGAGCTCTTACTGGCTCTCCAGCCCTCACCCCTTGGCCTTGACCACGGCACCGCGACTTGGCATACCAGCGGCGGTTGAGCTCGCTCAAGGGCCGGGACCTTTGGACGTAGAGCACATAGAAGAGCGTGGCGAAGAGGGGGAGGATCACACGGGCCTAACCTAGCTACCCAATAGTGGTCGACACCCAAGTCTGGCGCAACACAAGGAACCAGCTCCGGAATGCCAAGATAAGTCTTGCGCCTGGATCGACCCAGTGCTATGGCATAAGATCCTCGCCTTTCGCTGCCCTGGTGCGGCAATGTAACCTCCCTTTCCTGCCTCTCGGTAGTTGCTTGAGCGCTAAAGGGGACCTCTTGAGCATCGCGCCTCAGGAGCTCTTACTGGACCTCAGGCCACTCACCTCCTGGCCTTGACCACAGCATTGTGACCTGGCATACCAGCGACGGCTGTAGCCTACCTGGGGACCAGGACATGTCGGCGTAGAGCACCAAGCTCCCACGGTTGGAAAGGGGAGACCGAGCCTTAGCAGGACATGCGTTCGCAAATTTTCATAATAAGGATAACATCAACAAAAGGCATTACAGACCCTTTACACGCCCCCATGGGGTCTATCTTGATTCCTCGCAGGGAACAAGAGAAGGAAGTTTCTAGGGGCCCTATCTACATGCGCCGAACGTCGTCGACGCCATCATCAACAGTGGGCCTCCGGAGGCCGGCACCAACCCCATCCAGATCAGCGACGGCGGCGGCCGAACGCTGCGGCCTTGCTCCATGCCCGGTGAGAGCTCGAAGGCACGTAGCTATCGTCGCTTGTCTCTGGAGTCTCGACGAGCTCGGGAGAGTCACTGGACCACCAGAAGTCACCACTGTCGCTGGAGGAGCTGCTGGCGAGGCCAGCGACAGGCTCGGCGTTGGCCGTTGCGCCGTCCTGACGACCCTCTCCAGGGCAGCACTCCAAGCGGCGGCCTTCCGCGTCGAAGACCTTGAAGAACATCATGGAGGCGCCGTTCTACTTAAGTGGATGGCGAGGGCGCCTTCCGCATGGCAGACTCAGGCGACCTCACCCCAGCCACGAGTCATGAAGATCCTCCCGGAGGAGACGACTTCAACCTCCGCTCCAGTCGTCGGGGCGTCGCAGTCGACATGCTGCAGCCAAAGCTCGAGGGGGCCTCTCGGCGGCATATCGGCAGAGAAGAACTGCGGGAAGCAGAGGCATCGCCGCCCACATCACGAGTTCGCGCGAGGAGTCCGCGGCATGGACTCCTGGGGCGATGGCATGCGTTACCGCAGCGCGGCGACCACGGCCCTGGCGCGGGCGGCGGCGCTCTTCGCCCCTCCCTCCGGAGCCCTCATCTTGGGCGTACAAAGGCAGCGGGTACCCGGGAGGAGGCCGCTCGTACCATGGTTGCGACACTTCCGGCCTCACAACTATGTCGCGACGATGGGACAGCCTCTTCTTCGGCGGAAGTGGCTCGGGCTCATCAAGGGGAGTCTTTCCCTTCTCCACGGACGAGAACCTCCGTATCGGCGCCATGATCGATGCAACAAGTGATGAAGCGAGGAAGAAGAAGGAGCGGGAGAAGCGAAGGAGGAGATGTGTGACAGGGGCTCTGCCCCTCCTCCCATTTATAGCGGAGGGGAGGCCAACCGCTGGCCCTCAGGATCTAAGGTAATAATGATCTTTTCTGCATGCAGCAAGGACTCGTCAGGCCGGGCAGTTGCCGAGGTAGCATGGGGAAGAGGAAATGCCCACGTCCAATCAATCAAGACACGCCAACCGTGGCCACAGGCTGTTGGGGCCCGCGGCGCTCCGCACTTGCCCTTTGGCTTTGCCTCGAAGCCAAGTCCGAGCGCGCCTTGGGCCCGGGGGCTACTATCGGCGTCCTAGGAATGGGGGTCCCCAGACTTGCTTGCCTGCGGCTCACGGCGTGCGTGGGAGTCCTGGATTAGGGGGTCTCCAGACAGCCGGACTATATCCTTTGGCCGGACTGTTAGACTATGAAGATACAAGATTGAAGACTTCGTCTCGTGTCCGGATGGGACTCTACTTGGCGTGGAAGGCAAGCTAGGCAATACGGATATGTATATCTCCTCCTTTGTAACCGACCTTGTGTAACCCTAGCCCTTTCCGGTGTCTATATAAATTTGAGGGTTTTAGTCCGTAGGACAACATACAATCATACCATAGGCTAGCTTCTAGGGTTTAGCCTCTCAGATCTCATGGTAGATCAACTCTTGTAATACTCATATCATCAAGAATAAATCAAGCAGGATGTAGGGTTTTACCTCCATCAAGAGGGCCCGAACCTGGGTAAAACATCGTGTCCCCTGCCTCCTATTACCATCCGCCTTAGACGCACAGTTCGGGACCCCCTACCCGAGATCCGCTGGTTTTGACACCGACATTGGTGCTTTAATTGAGAGTTCCTCTGTGTCGTCGCCATTAGGCTTGATGGCTCCTACGATCATCGATAACGATGCAGTCCAGGGTGAGACTTTTCTCCCTGGACAGATCTTTGTGTTCGGCGGCTTCGCACTGCGGGCCAACTCGCTTGGCCATCTGGAGCAGATCGAAAGTTACGCCCCTGGCCACCAGGTCAGGTTTGGAAAGCTTAAACTACACGACCGACATCCACGGAGACTTGATCTTCGACGGATTCGAGCCCCTGCATTGTGTGCCGCGCGGTCACGATGAGTATGATTTAGCTCTATTATCGGACCGTATTCAGGAGATCACACAGGCAGCCGCTCCGAGCCTCAATTCGGAGCCAGTTGCGCCATCCATGGACGGGTGGATGGACCCCTTCACGGAGGCCATACCCTCAGCGGCGATCGAGCCGAATATCGACCTTACCCTTCACGAGAGCCGTGTTTCCAAACTGCCGGATCCTTCTCTGGCCACGGACTCCGAACCGCCTGCGCCCGTGCTTGTCGAATCCGACTGGGCGCCGATCATGGTGTTCACCTCCACGGATATCTTTCAGCACTCGCCTTTCGGCGACATACTGAACTCATTAAGGTCTCTCTCCTTGTCAGGAGAGTCCTGGCCGAAACATGTTCGGCAGGATTGGGATGCGGATGACGAAGAAATTCGCCGCCCACCCACTACCCACTTAGTAGCCACTGTCGATGACTTAACCGACATGCTCGACTTCGACTCCGAAGACATCGACGGTATGGACGACGATGCGGGAGTCGAAGAGGAACCACTACCCACACGGCACTGGACAACCACCTCATCATATGATATATACATGGTGGACACACCCAAAGAAGGCAATGGCGACGAAACAACAGAGGATGACCCCTCCAAGAAGCAATCCAAGCGCCGGCGTCAGCATGGCCGCTCTAATTCCCACCAAGGCAAAAGTGGTGATACCGGCACCAGAGATAATAGCATTTCGGACAGTGCCAAAGACAACAACAATCCCCTCCAGCAAGATTTAGAGCAGGAGGATGGAGGAGCCAGCCCTCCTGAGAGAGCGGCAGATGGAGAGGCGGAGGATGATAATCACATGCCCCCCTCCGAAAACGAGGCAAGCCTCAATGATGATGAATTCACTGTGCCATAGGATCCCGTCGAACAAGAGCGCTTCAAGCGCAGTCTTATAGCCACGGCAAATAGCCTAAAGAAAAAGCAGCAGCAGCTTCAAGCTGATCAAGATTTGCTAGCTGACAGATGAACTGAAGTCCTGGCGGCCGAAGAGTATAAACTCGAACGCCTCTCCAAGAGTTACCCAAAATGCAGGTTGCTACCCCGACTGGAGGAGGAAGCACCAAAACCTACATCCCCGTCGTATGACGCGGCTGATCGGCCACCTCGTGGCCGCGACAGAGAGACATTCTAGCCAAAAGCTCAGCCCGCACCCCGACGTCATTCAAATAAAAAGGCATGGGGAAATACGCTAGACCTGTGAGATGTATTGGATGACAAAGCAACAAGATCAATCTACGGATCACGAGGGCACGCCACTATGCGAGACGATAATTGTCACGCCGGATACAGTGAAAGTAAGTTCGGCCGGGCCGAACACAGCGGACAAGACCCATTCGAGTTGCGTCGCGATATAGCCCAGTACAGAGGCGCCACACACCCCTTATGCTTCACAGACGAAGTAATGGATCATCAAATCCCAGAGGGTTTCAAACCCATAAATATAGAATCATACGACGGCACAGCAGATCCTGCGGTATGGATCGAGGATTTCCTCCTGCACATCCACATGGCCTGCGGTGATGACCTACACGCCATCAAATACCTCCCACTCAAACTCAAAGGACCAGCTCGGCATTGGCTCAACAGCTTGCCGGCAGAGTCCATTGGCTGTTGAGAAGATCTGGAAGCCGCATGCCTCGACAACTTTCAGGGCACTTATGTGCGACCACCAGATGCCGATGACTTGAGCCACATAATTCAGCAGCCAGAGGAATTGGCCAGGCAATTCTGGACATGGTTCCTAACAAAGAAAAATCAAATCGTCGACTGTCCGGATGCAGAGGCCCTAGCAGCCTTCAAGCACAACATCCGCGACGAGTGGCTAGCCCGACACCTTGGTCAGGAAAAGCCGAAATCTATGGCAGGCCTCACGACACTCATGACCCGCTTTTGTGCGGGAGAAGACAGCTGGTTGGCTCGCAGTAATAACATATCAAAGAACCATGGTACTTCGGATACCAAGGACGGCAATGAAAGGTCACGTCGCAACAAACATAGGCGCCGCATTAACAGCGACAATACCGAGGATACGGCAGTCAATGTCGGATTCGAAGGCTCTAAACCCGGTCAGCGGAAAAAGCCATTCAAGATAAGCACTCCGGGTCGTCCAGTTTGGACCGTATACTCGATCGCTCGTGTCAAATACACGGCAACCCCGACAAGCCAGCCAATCACACCAACAGGGATTGTTGGGTGTTCAAGCAGGCCGGCAAGCTAAATGGTGAAAACAAAGATAAGGGGTCACATAGCGATGACGAGGAGGAGCCCCGGCAGCTGAACAACGGAGGACAGAAGAGGTTCCCCACACAAGTGCGGACGGTAAACATGATATACGCAACCCACATCCCCAAGAGGGAGAGGAAGCGTGCGCTCAGGGACGTATATGCATTGGAGCCAGTCGCCCCAAAGTTCAACCCATGGTCCTCCTGTCCGATCACTTTCGATCGCAGGGACCACCCCACTAGCATCCGTCATGGCGGATTCGCCGCACTGGTCCTAGACCCAATCATTGACGGATTTCACCTCGCTCAAGTCCTAATGGACGGCGGCAGCAGCCTGAACCTTCTTTATCGGGACACAGTGCGCAAAATGCGTATAGACCCCTCAAGGATCAAACCCACTAAAACGACCTTTAAAGGCATCATACTAGGTGTAGAGGCCCATTGCACAGGCTCAGTCACACTGGAAGTGGTCTTCGGATCTCCGGATAACTTCCGAAGCAAAGAGTTAATCTTCGACATAGTCTCGTTCCGCAGTGGCTATCATGCACTGCTAGGGCGAACCGCATTTGCAAGATTCAATGCGGTACCGCATTATGCATATCTCAAGCTCAAGATGCCAGGACCTCGGGGGGTCATCACAGTCAATGGAAACACAGAGCGCTCTCTTCGCACGGAGGAGCACACTGCGGCCCTCGCAGCAGAAGCGCAAAGCAGCCCCTTAAGGCAATCCACTAGTTCGGTGATTAAGGACCCGAACCCTTCAAGCGCGCCCGGAGTAATCGGCAACAGGACCACCTGGCACATTCCGAGCTCGCATAGCAATGCGGCCCCCACCCCGGTCCCAACCAAATGGCGAAATCCGTGCCACACGTACATAATTATGCATTAAAAATACCATGGGCACTGGCGGGGAGGGGGGCACGACGGCGGCACACCCCAAGTCGCGGCTTAAACCGCACTAGGGGCTTCCCGCTTTGTTATTTTTCTCTTTCGGGACTTTAATCTCCGGAAACCCTGTCCGGCAGCGTGATTGCCGGACACATGATGCAGCAACCAAGGAGGCAGAAAGCTACGTCACACCACGGAACTCCCAGGTGGATTACGATAACGAGCGAAATATTTGTTTTAATACTATTCCTCAGCTTGCCCTTGGAAGGGACATGTCAAACAGTCCTACTTTTTTGCTTATCGCACTACATGTATCATTCTGCTTTAACGCACCTTTTTGAAGAAAAATGCATAGCATTAAGACTATTATTGCATTCTTCTTTATATATATATATATATTCATTTATGACACCCAGCACCCGTACACTCTGGTCCGACCAATACGCTAGGGGCTTAAGCATACCCCATAATATGGCGTGCGAAGTCCGAACACTTTCGACAGTGCAGCACCCCAAACTTATAGCATTATATGCATCAGCTCCGAATCATGTCTTGGGTCAATAGTTGGGTTTGCCCGGCTCCCAAGTTTTGGTACCTTACGTTCCGCTATACCGGCTAAGGTAGCACTGGGAGAACTACTGCAATTGTGCCCTGGTTCTGCCGGTCTAACCACCTCAGTAGAGAAAGCTAAAACTGGCTGTCATGATAAGGGGAGAGACTGGTCGCTGTTCGAGAGGTTTCGAGTCCCTAAAGGCTTATGCCGCTTAGAGCGAGGAGTCAGCCCTGTCCGGCTTAAGGCGTGTATCGCGCCCCGAATTCAGCCTTCCAAATACTAGGGGCTTCGTCGAAATTTAAAATTATAGAATTCTATGGCTAAGTGAGAGTGATAACGCATTATAGTCCGATTCCCTTGTTCGTTGTGCTGAGCACCTCCCTCGAAGGACCCAACAATGGGAACAAGAGTGCTCAGGTTTATCCCCAACACCCCAGCACTCGTGGCGTGGGGGCAGAAGCCGACGACTAGCCATCTCTCAGATTTGATAAACAGCCGAACATAAGGTAATATTTTAAATTCAAACAAGCGTTGCATAGCGCATATGAACATGTTTTCATAACTACAGGATTACACGAGCGAGTCTACTCGAATATTATATCTTTCGTACACTCGTCCGCTACGAGACGAGCACCCTTCAGGACACCCTCATAGTACATCTCGGGGTGGCGATGCTCCTTGCCCTCCGGCGGCCCTTCCTTAATCAGCTTCACGGCGTCCAGCTTGGCCCATTGCACCTTCACACGGGCGAAAGCCCGGCGTGCACCTTCGATGCAGACGGACCGCTTGACGACTTCCAGCCGTGGGTAGGCATCCACAAGCCGCCTCACCAGGCCGAAGTAGCTACTGGGAAGGGCGTCGCCAGGCCACATCTGGACTATAAAGCCCTTCATGGCCTGTTCGGCCGCCTTGTGCAGCTCGACCAGTTGCTTCAGCTGGTCGCTCAGAGGCATCGGGTGTTCGGTCCCAGTATATTGAGACCATAACAGCTTCTCCGTTGAGCTTCCCTCCTCGGCCTGGTAAAACTGTGCGGCATCCGACACGCTGCGGGGAAAATCTGCGAATGCTCTTGGAGAGCTCCGGATTTGGGTAAGTAACAAGTAATTTACTTTCACATGCTTGCTTTGCATATAGAATGCCTTCCCCGCCGCTATCTTCTTCATCGCATCAATCTCCTGGAGGGCCTTTTGGGCTTCGGCCTTGGCACTCTTTGCGCTCTCGAGGGCCACGGCAAGCTCAGATTCTCGCGTCGTCAATTCAGGCTCCAACGCCTCGTGCTTCATCACGAGAGCATGGAGCTCTTGCTGCGCCTTGCCAACCCGAGCCTCATGCCTTTCCCGCTCGGTGCGCTCCGTGGCCACTTTGTTTTCGGCCTCGGATAGCGCTTGCTTTAGGGTCGCCACCTCGGTCGTGGCCCCTTGCAAATTTACGATGATCCTGTCATTTTGCAATCGCATTCTTTTTATATATATCCATAGACTAGGTACTACTTACCTTTGTTCTCCTCGAGCTGCCTCTTGGCAAGGCCGAGTTCTTTCTTGGACCCTTCGAGGTCCTGCTTCAGTGTGGTGACCTCCGCAGTCAGTGCGGCTGAGGCCAGCAGCGAAGCCTGCATACGCATATAGACATACTTATATTAGACTCCTGCGATATCGTTTGATCCTCTATTCGGCATTTCTTTTTGAACACCGTACAGAGCATCAGGGGCTACTATCTATGCGGTAATATTTTTCCTATATTTTAAAAACTTACCTCAAAGCCTGTTAGAAGGCTGGCACAGGCTTCAGTTAGTCCGCTCTTGGCGGACTGAACCTTCTGGACCACTGCACTCATAATAGTGCGGTGCTCTTCGTCGACGGAAGCGCTGCGAAGTGCTCCTAGCAGATTGTTCGGTGCCTCTGGATGGACAGAGGTCACTGGCATAGGCGTTTTGCCCCTTTTGGAAGGAGGCCGCCTGCCCGAGTCCAGAACCACTGGGGGTTCCAGCGCGGTGTTCGGCTGAGGGCCGAACTCGAAGCCCTCGGGAGCCTTGCTCCCTCTGCTCCCGGAGTCCAGAAGGTCGCCCTGAGGCGCCTCCGGGACTGTCTCCCCTCGGCCTGGTGCCTCTTGAGACAATACCTCGGCGTTGTCCGTAGGGCAAGGGGAGGTGGCAGTCGGAAGTGGATCGCTATCCATATCCGACGAGCCCAGGGAGCTGTCCGACGATACATCGATACGGGCTCGCGGCGGTCTGCACAGTCATAATTCGGCGTTAGGAGAAGCAGTGCGGCAAAGGTATGCTATGAATTACTCTGGCATCCGAATACTTACGACTTTGCCAGGGGCTTGGCCCTGAGCAGCCGCTCGTCTTCGCCTTCGGCGGCGGTGGTGGAGTAGTCTGGAAGGAGGGTCCTTCCCTTCTTGGACCCTTCGCCCCCCCCCCCGGTTGGGGCGGCCTTCCTTTTCTTGTCTCCCCCAACTGGAGGGGGAGCATCTTCTTCTTCCTCCTCGTCTTCAGGGGAGGAGTGTGTCGCAGAGTTATCGGACGATGAGTCTGATAACACATGGCGTCGGGTACTCTTTCGGGTTCCCTTGGCCTTCTTGGTCTTCTCCAGCACCTTATAAGGGGCCGGAGTCAGCATCTCCGTAAGGAGAGCATCCGCAGTGTCTTCGGGCAGAGGGGCCGGCCAGTTAATCTGCCCCGACGTCTCCACCCAGTCCTGTCAAAGGCATGGAGCTCAGACCCCGCACATGATTAAGCTAGGGGAAATAAAATATCCTACCGGATGTATAACTCACCGAATGCGGTCGGCGCTTCACGCTTAGCCCGCGGTCCTCGGTGAGGGAGGGAGGGACCTCGACGCCCTTGAACAGCACCTTCCAGACGTCCTTGTGTGTCGTGTCGAAGAGCTCGCTCAGAGTCTGGTGCTGGGCCGGGTCAAACTCCCACAAGTTGAAATCCCGTTGTTGACATGGGAGGATCCGGCGGATGAGCATGACCTGGACTATGTTGACAAGCTTGAGCTTCTTCCTCGCCATATTCTGGATACATTTCTGGAGTCCGTCAAGCTCCACCGATGAACCCTAGGACAGGCCCTTCTCTTTCCTGGAGGTGAGCCACGTGGGGATTCCAGATCGAAACTTGGGGGCAGCCACCCATTTGGCATCGCGCGGCTCGGTGATGTAGAACCACACTGATTGCCACCCCCTTATGGTCTCCATGAAGGAGCCTTCAAGCCATACAACATTGGGCATCTTGCCCACCATGGCTCCGCCGCATTCTGCTTGTTGGCCGCCCACCACCTTCGGCTTGATATTGAAGGTCTTTAAACACAGGCCGAAGTGCGGCCGGATGCGGAGGAAAGCCTCACATACTACGATGAACGCCGAAATGTTGAGGACGAAGTTCGGTTCCAGATCATGGAAGTCCAGCCCGTAGTAGAACATAAGACCACGGACGAACGGATGGAGGGGAAACCCCAGTCCATGGAGGAAGTGGTGGAGGAAAACTACCCTCTCGCGAGGTTCAGGGGTAGGAACGATCTGCCCCGCAACGGGAAGCCAATGCGCGATATTCGCAGCCAAGTATCCGGCTCCGCGCAGCTTCTTGATGTGTCCCTCCATAACGGAGGAAGCCATGCATTTGCCTCCCGCTCCGGACATGATTGGAGAAGGTTGAGGGGAAGGATGTGGACTTGGGCGTTGGAGCTCAAGTGCGCAAGAATGGATGGGCAAGGAGGAAGAAGGCATGGGTAGAAAAAGGTTAAACCTTGTCCCTTTATAAGGGCGGCCGAAACTATGCGTCCCCACTAGCCTGGTGAAACTCTCTTGTCCCCCAAGCGCCGTAATCGATGGCGCGGTTGGGTTACCCACGCCCGTATTGATGAGAATCCCATAATAAGGGGGACACAATCTCTACTTTGATAAGACGTGTCGAAAAACTGCCTCGCGTTATGTGCGGGGCTAGTTAAAGGAAACGGTTCGAATAATCACCGGGCCATGGCATAATGTCATGTTGCCAAAACAAGTCAGCAGATTATTTTGCAGGGTCAGACACTATCCTTGTATTCAAATTTTTCCGTGGTGTATTCGGAGGAGGAACCCGCCTTGCAATGCCGAAGACAATACTGCGCGCCGGACTCATCGTCATTAAAGCCTGGTTCAGGGGCTACTGTGGGAGTCCCGGATTAGGGGGTCTCCAGAGAGCTGGACTATATCCTTTGGCCGGACTGTTAGACTATGAAGATACAAGATTGAAGACTTCGTCTCGTGTCCGAATGGGACTCTACTTGGCGTGGAAGGCAAGCTAGGCAATACGGATATGTATATCTCCTCCTTTGTAACCAACCTTGTGTAACCCTAGCCCTTTCCGGTGTCTATATAAACCGGAGGGTTTTAGTCCATAGGACAACATACAATCATACCATAGGCTAGCTTCTAGGGTTTAGCCTCTCAGATCTCGTGGTAGATCAACTCTTGTAATACTCATATCATCAAGAATAAATCAAGCAGGACGTAGGGTTTTACCTCCATCGAGAGGGCCCGAACCTGGGTAAAACATCGTGTCCCCTGCCTCCTATTACCATCCGCCTTAGACGCACAGTTCGGGACCCCCTACCCGAGATCCGCCGGTTTTGACACCGACAGCGTGGCTCCACCAGCGGCCCTATATGGTCCATCTTCACTAGTAAACACTCAAGACCCTCGCGAGGGGCCAAGCCTCACGAGGCGGACGACGCAAGACCTCCTCAGGGGCGGCCTCACCAGGCTGGCTCGCGAGGTGCGGAGACATCAAGGCAAGGGACACCTCGCGAGGTTTCTGTGATGCAAGCCGTGACGACTGGCGCCAGGCGGGCGCCAGCATGCGCAATGTCCTCGTTTCCTCTTTGGTGCTAAAGGGGCAAGCGCAGGCGAGGAGTCCCGAGGCATCAGGCAAAGGTTTCCATATCGGTGCAACAAGACCAAGACCAGCAGGACAGCAGGACGGAGGTGACCGTGGCGCCCAATACGACGTCACCACCAGAGCCTTTGGTAGGCGAACACCACCTTTAGTCAAGATAACTTGTACTAGTTGTCTCCCTTCAAAATTGGCCGCTGTGGGATCCCTTCCCGCTCAATATTTGGGGAGAGGATCAGGGCCTCTATAAATAGGACTAGCCACCACAGTAGATGGCAAGTGAGATTGGATCTAGACCATCCTCAGACACTCAAGTTCGCCAAGCACAAGAACACCTCTCCTCAGGAGGCTGTTCTTCCCTTGTAACTGTTCATCCTCAGCCCAAGAGGCAATCCACCACACCACAATGGAGTAGGGTATTACACCACATCGGTGGCTCGAACCAGTATAAACTCTTGTGTCTCTTGTTCTTTGGGTTTGTCGAGCTAGGCCGTGAGATCATGATGTGTGCGTGCTAGAGGGGGGAGAGATCTTCGTGCGCACCCCAGTGTTCGAACCTCAAGGGTTTTGCCGGAACCCGAAATCCGACAAAAACCTTCAATGGTCATACTCCCAATGTGAATGGTTTGTTGAATCTCGATCGTGGTTATACATATATTCATAATATTGATGCCAAAAGATGCAAAGTTGATATTGATAGTGCAACATATTTGTGGCAGTGCCGTTTAGGTCACATTGGTGTAAAGCGCATGAAGAAACTCCATGATGATGGGCTTTTGGAATCACTTGATTATGAATCACTTGATGGGCAAGATGACTAAAACTCCGTTCTCCGGAACAATGGAGCGAGCAACTGACTTATTGGAAATAATACATAGTGATGTATGCGGTCCGATGAGTGTTGAGGCTCGCGGCGGGTATCGTTATTTTCTGACCTTCACAGATGATCTGAGAAAATATGGGTATAATAAGTCTGAAACATTTGAAAACTTCAAAGAATTTTAGAGTGAAGTGGAAAATCATCATAATAAGAAAATAAAGTTTCTACGATCTGATCGTGGAGGTGAATATTTGAGTTATGAGTTTGGTCTTCATTTAAAACAATGTGGAATATTTTCACAACTCACGCCACCTGGAACACCACATCGTAATTGTTGTGGAATTGTCACAGTAGATGTCCTCGTGAAAGGACTTAGTCGCGGAGCCATCGCTACAGGTTAGCTTGAAGGGGTTAAACCGGACAAGGAGACAAGGGAGTTTCATACTAGTTCGGCCCCTTCGATGAAGGTAAAAGCCTACGTCTAGTTGTGATCGGTATTGCTAGGGTTTTGAAGGCCAGGGAGCGAATCCGCTTTGTCTGGCTCTCGAGTTGTTGTTCTCTGTCCCTGAACCGCCGTCGGGTCACCCCTTTATATACTCAGGAGGACCCCGGCCGGTCTACAGAGTCCCGAGGCTGGCTCATACAAGTATCTGCCTCGGTCTCCTCTTTTCTATCTAACAATGCAAGTTTATACAATCATGGCGGTTTACTACCATGGGCCCTAAACCGCCTGCGGGCTCTGGGCCTCTAAGCCTCATCCGTAAAGCACCATCTTCTGGGTTTCCTTGGGCTTCAGTATAGGTGAAGGTGAACCGGCCCCTCCTGGGCGGTTTACCCTTAGTGGTTATATCCTCAACATTAGGCCCCAGATTGATTTGAACCTGTTCATGTCAATCTTCAATCCTTAGCAAAACTACCTGAATTTCTGACAGTTCTCGTAAACTGCCATATTGTCTTCTCCCTGTGAACTTTGGTGAATCGCCATGATGTCATCTTCTGTTACTGCAGTAAATCATTGTGACATCATCCCTGTATAAAAATATTTATAAAGATTCCTTTCCCTTTAATTAATTCCCGAAGATCGAGGAGACAGCTGCATCCTCTTTTGTCGCTTCCGACTCCTCGATTTTCGTGCCTGCTGTTTTATCCCACTTCCCTTATAAATAAGACCGGGGCGCCTTCCATTCGCCCCCTTGCCAATTCACATTGTCTTCCTCCTCGCGACCCAAAGACCTCAAGCATCGATGCCGCCACCGTCGTTGATCTTCCGGTCTGCACCAACAAGGCCGCTGCATCACCCTGTTCGTACCAGATCTCTCAAGATACTCCACCGCTGCGTGTCTCTGGTAAATACTCCTTCCCTTTACTTGTTAGATCTGCATTAGGGTTTTGAAGTTTCTACGGTGTTCGTTAGTGTTCATCAGTACTTCCTCTGCTTTTCCTTTAGAATCGTACCGAATCTAACTAGGCCTGATAGTTTCCCCTTGCGGCTGAATCTGTAGCTTTAATCTGCTGTACTACAACATCTTACTGTTCCTGTATAAATCCTTATCTGAACCTTCTCTGCTCTATTAACACCATTGTAAGGCTCAGAAAAATTTGTCTTTTGAACAACGGTAGATCCAAAATTATATCACCATCTTATGAAACTTGTTTCCGCAACACTCATTACAGGAATCAGCTACTTTGCCATATGCCACAGCAGACGGCAAAGGCATGGATGGCTGACGGCAAAGGTCTTTACCGTCTGCCGCGGACGGCAAAAGGGGACGGCAAAGTAAGGTTCGGCAAAGAGCTACTTTGCCGTCTGCTTCGGGCGGCTGACGGCAAAGGGGCCTTTGCCATCAGCAGCAGACGGCAAAGAGTGCAGACGGCAATAAATGCGATGTTACTCCGTTAGGTGGTTAACGATAGGCCTTTGCCGTCTGCCACTGATGGCAAACTTCGAAAGGCCTTTGCCGTCCGCCGAATGATGTTAACTGACGTCACTACACGGCGGGCCTTTGCCGTCCGCCACTGTAGGCAAAGTTTTTACTCTTTGCAGTCCGCCGCCGACGGCAAAGCCTTTGCCGTCAGCCACTGTAGGCAAACTGACCAAATTGTTCAGCCTCCCAGGAAGCACAGTTGCCTGCCACGTGGCCTCTTTGCCGTCGGCTGCTGATGGCAAAGAGCCTGCATATTCTCTCTTTTTTCTGTTTTTTTAATCCAACAATTTTCACAGCAAATATATATGACATATATAGATATATTTAACAGCAAACATATCACATATCCAGCACATAATTCCATATACATATTACATAGCGAAGTTTCATCAACATAGCAAGTTCAATCAAGTTCCATCCATACACATTGTTCCATATACATATTACATAGCAAAGTTTCATCAACATAGCAAGTTCTATCATAGCAAGCTAGATACAATGCAAAGTTTTAGCAAAGAAAAAGAAAGCACTCCATCATAGCAAGCTAGCTTCCCTGAAGTGAGTGAAATCTGCAAAATGGTAAATAAGAAAGTTAGAAATAGGTGAATAGAACAAGAAGAAGACTAGAACAAGAAGTATATGTCATTTATGAGCTAACTTAGGTGAAATGGATCATATATGGGCTAACTAAGTTGAAATGGGTTGTTTATGAGCTAACTTAGTTGAAATGGATCATTTATGAGCTAACTTAGTTGAAATGGGTCGTTTATGAGCTAACTAAGGTGAAGGGCATCGTTTTTGAGCTAACTAAGGTGAAATGGATCGTTTTTGAGCTAACTAAGGTGAAATGGATCGTTTTTGAGCTAACTAAGGTGAAATGGATCGTTTTTTAGCTAACTAAGGTGAAATGGATCATTTTTTAGCTAACTTAGGTGAAATGGATCATTTATGAGCTAACTTAGGTGAAATGGATCATTTATGAGCTAACTTATTTGAAATGGGTCGTTTATGAGCTAACTAAGGTGAAATGGATCGTTTTTGAGCTAACTAAGGTGAAATGGATCATTTTTAGCTAACTTAGATGAAATGGATCATTTATGAGCTAACTTAGTTGAAATGGGTCGTTTATGAGCTAACTAAGGTGAAATGCCACGTTTTTGAGCTAACTAAGGTGAAATGGATCGTTTTTGAGCTAACTTAGGTGAAATGGGTCATTTAAGAGCTAATTTAGGTGAAATGGATCGTTTTTAGCTAACTTAGGTGAAATGGATCGTTTAGGAGCTACTCTAGGTAAATTGGGTCATTTTAGAGCTAACTTGGATAAAATGGATCATTTATAAGCTAACCTAGGTAAGATGGGTCATTTTGGAGCTAACCTAGGTGAAATGGGTCATTTTGGAGCTAACCTAGGTGAAATGGGTCATTTTAAAGCTAACGTAGGTAAAATGGATCATTTAGGAGCTAATCTACGTAAAATGGGTCATTTTAGAGCTAACTTGGATAAATTGGATCACTTATAGGCTAACTAAGGTAAAATGAGTCATTTTAGAGCTAACTTAGGTAAAATGGATCGTTTATGAGCTAACTAAGTCCAGATCGACTCCAGTTCTGCTTTCCTTTCGGTTCTTTCATGTTTTGTAACGGCCTATCACATAGCGCCTCCAGATCGACTCTAGACTTAGTATTATCCTTTGACTTCCCATCTATGCCGAACAATGTACCAAAAAGTGCCTCGGCGATATTCTTCTCAGTGTGCATCACGTCGATGTTGTGTGGGCAAAGAAGGTCTTTGAAGTAAGGCAGATCCCATAAGCATGTTTTGTGAGTCCACGCGTGCTTAGTATTATACCCCTTGAAGTACCCTGGACGTTGTGGATCTGGCTCGAGAGCGTTTAATTGATCCAGGGTTTGTTGGCCTGTCAATGCAGGTGGTGCAGAGTTTTTGACAACTCTACCCCTGATGAAGTTCTTCTTGTCTTTCCTGAACTTATGGCGAGGATCCAGGAACTGTCTATGCATGTCGAAGCAAGAAAACTTGCGACCGGCCTGAAGCCAACGAAACTCAAGAGCTCCCTTGCATGTGGGGCACGGGAACCTTCCATGCACACACCAGCCAACGAATAGCGCATACGCCGGCAAGTCATGCGTAGAGTACATGTACCCGACACGCATTATGAAGTTCCGTTTGCTAAAGGCGTCGTATGTCTTGAACCCATTATCCCAGGCTTCTTGCAATTCGTCCTTAAGCGGCTGCATGTACACATTCATATTTTCCCCGGATAGTTGGGCCCTGGAATTATCAACGTCAGCAAAATGTTCTTTCTTTGCATAATCTGTCCGGGGGGGAGATTGAGTGGAAAGACAAATACGGGCCAACAACTGTATTGGGCTGCCGTCATACCAAACAAACTGAACCCATCCGTGCTGATGCCGACTCGAGGATGCCTCGGATCTGCTGCTTTGTCAGCATGTAATTCATCAAACTTTTTCCACGCAACACCATCCGATGTGTGTACCATCATCAGATTCCCATCTGCATCTACTTCGGTTCTTTTGCCTGTTTTGTGCCATGTCATCTTTCTGGCCGTCTCTTCGACCATGAGAAGACGTTTAAGTCTTGGTACGATTGGCATATACCGAAGAACACTAACGGGGATTTTGGTCTGTGTCTTCTCACCCATACCGTTGTCTACCACAATATACCTGGAAGACTTGCAAATGGGACAAGTTCAAGTCCGCATAGTCAAGCCTAAATAAGGCACATCCTTTCTCACAGGCATGTATCTTCTCATAGGGCATCTTCAGTGCACGGAGGATTTTGTCCGACTGGTACAGGTTTGCAGGCATTACATGGCCTTTGGGTAGAAAGCGTCCAAATACTGTCATAATTGCGTCATAGCATTCTCTGCCCAAGTTGAACTGAGCCTTCAGAGGCATTACTTGTGAGATGGCATCCAACTAACAAAGCTCTGTGTGCTCGTGGAGCGGATGTTTTGAAGACTCCAACATTTCATTGAAGGCCTTTGCAGATTCCTCCATCTCGTCATCCGGATCCCGAGCATCATCATAGTCTTGCACCATGTTTTCCATCCCGGTACCATGCTCGTCGGTGTGACGACGATCCACCTCAGCTCGGTCACGTTGGGCAGACTCACCATGAAATGTCCACACCGTATAATCGGGCGTAAGACCACTCTTCTGCAGGTGTTTGCCCATTTCAGCCTCTGTCTTCTTTTCCCAATTGCCGCACCGGAAACAGGGGCACCAGGTTTTCTTCTGGCAATTTGCAAATGCGGCTTGCACAAACCCCTTGGTTTTTGTGAACCATTCAGCGCTCCATTTGTTCTGACCAGTGTGACCGGTATACATCCACGCATGGTCACTCATCTTGACTTTCAGAGCTACTGGACACACAACAATTATATATGTAATTCACCATGTATATATTCATCAGTTGATCTACTTTGTCAATTTTATTACGTCCATGCAACCTACACTCTAATAGGTAATGATAGGTCCTAATCCCACTCGTGTATGTGTAGATTGGGTTCATTTTCCCATGCTATGCTCCGGATCCGACGCAAAATTTCGTCAGCACCTCCCCGTTGTTCTCCTGATACACATCTCTGCAATAAACAGAGAGGATGTGTACCCGGAGAACAATAGGGGAGGCACTGACGAATTTATGCGTCGGATCCGGAGCAAAGCATATGGGAAAACGAACCCAATCTACACATACTCGGGCTGTCCATGGATAGCGTTGGACAATTCGAAAGAATCAAGGTTATAAATATGCAAATGCATGCATATTTATAAGTATGACGCTTTTGAACGGGAGACACATATTCGTTACGCATACTGATGATTCAAGACACATATATAGCTAGCTATCAAGTTTCCTCGGAATAGATCAAATAATTAATGGGGGAGGAGGACATGTCATTTGTGCTCAGCCACGAACGAAGGGGCAAAGCTCGTCAAACGCACGGCGAGGTCGTCGAACACCAAACCTCGCAGTGATGAAACAACTGCACATTTAAAACTACCCGATCAACACAATTAGATATGATGTTTTTCATAACAAAATCGAAAAATATATGACCTAACTAATAATTCACAAATATATGACCCTGTCGGCCTCTGCAAGGCCAAAGAACACCTTTTTGGGAGGTGTCGGGGGTCGGGGTGTCATGCCGGTGTCGGGGTGCCGTGTCGGGGTCGGGGTGCTGTTTCGGGGTCGGGGGGTCGGGGTGTCGTGTCGGTGTCGGGGTAGTGCCGTGTCGGGGTCGGGGTGCTGTTTCGGGGTCGGGGTGTGGTGTCGGGGTCGGGGTGTCGGGTCAGGCTCGGGGTCGGGGGTGTCGGGTCAGGCTTGGGGTCGATCGGGGTGTCAGGGTCAGGGTCGGGGTCTCGGGGTCGGGGTGTCGGGTCTGGGTGCCGGGTCGGGGTCGGGGTGCCGTGTCGGTGTCGGGGGCGGGGTGTCGGGTCCGGCTCGGGGTCGGGGTGTCGGGGTCGGGGTCGGGGTGTCGGGGTCGGGGTCTCGTGGTCGGGGTGTCGTGTCGGTGTGCCGGGTCGGGGTCGGGGTACCGTGTCGGGTCGGGTTGTTTTCCTCTTTTTTCCTTTTCTTCTTATTCCTCTTCTTCCTTTTTTTCCTTCTTCTTCTTCTTCTTCTTATTCTTCTTCCTCCTTTCCTTTTTCCTCTTCTTCTCCTTCTCTCCTCTTTTTTCTTCTTATTCCTCTTCTTCTTTTTTCTTCTCCTCCTCCTCTCTTCTTCTTCCTTTCCTTTTTCCTCTTCTTCTTCTCCTCCTCTCCTCTATTTCTCTTCTTCTTCTTTCCTAAAACTAAACTAAACCTAAACCTAAAACTAAAAAAATAGAAAAAAGGAAAAAACTAAATCTAAACCTAAAACTAAACTAAAACTAAACCTATAAACCTAAAACTAAACCTAAACCTAAAACTAAAACTAAATCTAAACTAAACATAAACCTAAAACTAAAAAAACAGAAAAAAGGAAAAAAAGGAGGCAGAGCTCACCTGGGGTGGAGGAGGGGGCGGGGCGGCCTGGGGCGGCGAGGAGGGGGGCGGGGCGGCCTGGGCGCCGGGCGGCAGTGGCGACGGGGCCGGGCCCGGCCGGGCGGGGGCGGGGGGCCGGGGCGCGGCGGCGCCCAGATGGTAGGGCGGTGGGGGCGACGTGGCGGGGGGCGGTGGGGCGCCGGGCGGCAGTGGCGACGGGGCGGGGGGGCGGGGGGGCGGCGCGCGTGGTGGTGGGACGACGGGGCGGCGGCGAGTGCTGGGGGCGGCGGCGCGTGTGTGAAGAAGAGAAAGAGAGAGAGGGGGTGGGGCACGGCCGTTAATGTTAGTGGGGCCCCTCCCTCTTTGCCGTCCGCCCCCTTTGTCGTCCGCTTATTTTCTCTTTGCCGTCTGCTAGCGTACGGCAAAGAGGGGGGGGGGCGTTAGGTTTTTTTAAGCAGCTCATCAGTGGGGCCCCCTCCCTCTTTGCTGTCCGCTAGCCGACGGCAGAGACTCTTTGCCGTCCGCTAGCGGACAGCAAAGAACTGGCTGATGGCAAATTAGGTCTTTGCCATCAGCCAGTTCTTTGTCGTCTGCTTTTTGGTAGCTGATGGCAAAGAGCTTCTTTGCTGTCCGCTAGCTGATGGCAAAGAGCTGGCAGATGGCAAAGTACCTGATTCCAGTAGTGACTTAACAAATTTTCAGATTGGGTTCTGCCTCCAATGGGTGGTTTATCCTTTAGCATTGATAATCCGTCGTATGTCATTAGCCCTCTCTTAAACCGCTATCTAGACTTTGAACAGTCATGCCTGGTTCACTTCATACGTATACCTTGAATGGCCGGTTTAACATTGACAAACACATATGAACCGCTTATCATAAACCGTCTATTTTCCTTTTATAGACTTTGTAAGATGACGAAGCAATTTGCTGCCTGCAACTGGGTTCCATCTCGGATCACAGAAACGCAAATCAATGAATATGTCACCACAGACGCTTTAGCTTCAAAAATTGTCCTCCATTGGCGAGTTCCTGGCCCCGAGTGCCCTCCTGAGCCTCAAGATGGAGAAGTGATTGTGTTCCTGCAACATTTAGCTCGAGGTTTCAGTCCTCCCGGATAAAAAAAATTCCGGGATGTTCTTGCCAGGTTCCAACTTCATCCTCAAGATATTGGACCAAATTATGTGTCCAACATATGAAATTTCCAAGTATTCTGCGAGGTTTACTTGCAAGAAGAACCAACTGTGAACTTTTTCAAGATCTCTTTCACTTAAACCGCCAGACTGAATTTTCTGATGGGCCCAATACTGAACTTGGCAGTGTGTCGATCCAAAAGAGGAAAGAGGTTGAATTTCCTCACGCCAAACTTCACAGCCATCCAAAAGACTTGAACCAAACCTTGTTCTACTGTCAGAATACTGCCCTTGCTGTAGAGAATCCTTTACCGGGCTACCGTCCACACCGGCTCAGCAATAATCACCCTTTACCTCAGAGATTGTCTGCCAAAGACCAACAAGCCTATGCACCTCAACTTGCCAAACTCCGGGCTCTCCTTGCCAACGGTTTAACTGGTGTTGATCTCGTCCGCTGTTGGATTTCATGGTGCATTCTACCTTTAAGCCGACGGCCCGGATTAATGTTTGAATATACCGGCAACACCAATGATCCACAATGGTTTAATGAAATAGAACCGACTGACGATGAAGTCAGTGAAGGTGTAAAGAAAATACTTGATGAACTGCTCACCGTATGTACTCAAATTGGTCTGCGTCCTTTTTATGCCTCCAACAAACCGCCAGCGGTAAAAACTTTAACCTTGTACTTTTCCTGATCCATCTCCGCTTTGACACTGCTATAATAACCCTTTTGTGCAATCTCATAGGCCAGTAGCTCCTTCTGGAAAAGGAAATCTCAAGACAAAGCGGCCAAGGCTCCTCGTGGTAAGACCAAGGTCATCAAGAGAGCTGCCAAAAAGAAAACCGTTGAGTCTTCGGAACCGCCAGAAGATGTTGGTGACTCGGCTGAAGAGGTAAAGTTTGACTCCCTTGACTTTTATTCATATATTTTACTGATAATGATTACTCCCAGGATGATGCGGAGGCCAGCCATGCCGATCATGTTGAGGTAATTTGTCTTTCTGACTCAGAACTTGTGCCGGTTCAACGATTTCGCCGTGCAGTTCGGGAGCTGAAATGCTCTCACCCTGTTGCTCATTTGGATCAAAAAATTTCTTTGAAGAAACAGCAAGCCGAAGGGCGTCGCACAACCCGGCACAGTGGTCAACAGGTCACTTCTTCCGGTTTACCTCACACACCAAACCGGAAACGTCGTCCAGAGATTGCTTGTTCTCCTAAAAAACGTTATCTTTTGAAAGGTTTCTTCCGATGCCCTCTCAATTCATCTGATTCAAACTATCAGGCATCTTCTAATTCGTCTGGCGGTTCATCAACCACTCAGCTGCCTCCACTGAAAACTGTCCCTGGGTAAGCATGCAGTCCTCCCATCTCCTTCACAATTCAGTTAATCATGCTAATCCTTGTTTTAATATTAGTGCTAAAGCTCGTCTGAGTAAGAAAGCCAAGACCAGTGCCCCCACCAGCGAAGTTGAACAGGAGAAAGCTCCTGAAAATCCTGATAAAAATCTTGATAATGTCATGGATGATTCTATCCCGCCAGAGCCAACTAACAACGTTGATCCACCGGAAGCTGATCCGGCCACACATGAAGACACCTCAAGTCCACACACTATACCTGCAAGTCCGGTTGCTGATCCACTAAGGTCAACTGCTAATCCGCCAAGCCCAGCAAAAGATGATGACGTTATTGTTACTAGCACTGCTTATACTGCTTTGGGCGATCCAGTTATCTTGGCAAAACATACCGCCAAGGATGAGTTTACTTCTATGGGCAAGAAGATGGAAGCTGACTTGTCAAAATATGCTAATCTTTCTGCCCAGGATCTTCATTCCGGATTCTTGAACCGGCTTTATACAAGTCGGGATAATGAGGCTGACTTGGTAAATCTGATGGAGGAACGTTATGAGGTAAACATTTTCATCCTTATCTTTGTATTTTCACTGCCTTATATCCTGTAGCCCCCAAGGGCTGGTTTAGCTTGTAAAGACAAATCGGGACTTTTGAATTTCCAAACTGCACATTGTTGACTTTTAAGTTGAACGAATACACATTAGCCCCCAAGTGCCAGGATTGAAACTTGTATGAATCCTCAGGACTTTGAATAAGCATTAAGAAAGAAGCAATCCGCATTAGCCCCCAAGTGCCAGGATTGAAACTTGTATGAATCCTCGGGACTTCGAATAAGCAGTAAGAAAGAAGCAATCCACATTAGCCCCCAAGTGCCAAGTGTAGAACCAGTTGTATGCTTGGGATGTTTGATAAAATATTGATATGCTCCTTTGATTGTGGCAGGCTGACATAAACCATCAACGAACGCAGATTGCTGATCTTCAAGAGAGTATCAAATCTCATCAAGAAGAATCTTCCAAAGCCAAAGATGAACTTCGAGCCGCTTTAACTTCCATAGAATGACTGAAGGAAGAATTCAAGACTGAACGTGCCAATTGGGACACTGAGAAGGGTACATTGCTGAAACGGGCTGAAGACGTCGAATCTGCTCTTAAACCGGTGGCAGAAGAGCTTTCTGGGTTGAAGCGCCAAGTGAACGCCATGACTTCCGCAGTATTTGGTAAGTACTCCTAGCAAGGCATCTGAAATATCCATCTTGTAAGGTGCCGGTTGAAATATGAAATTCTCAAACCGTTGCAGGTAGCCGCATTACTCATCTGGGCTCAGATGTACGGATGAAGCTGAAAGCAGCATATACTCTGCTTGAACAACTATACATCGGTGCTCAACGGGTTATCTGCGCAGCATCCTATGACAATCCGGCCCCAACATTGATCAAGGACACTCTGGCAAGGCTATCCATGGTACCACCACAGATAGAAGAGGTAAAGCAATCTCCTGCCAGGGCTGGCGCTTTGTTGGCACTTACCCGAGACAAAGCGTGGATAGCTGACTTGGATCTGGTTGACCTTGCCAAAGGCTTTCCAAGCACACAAGAAAACGGGGCAGATTTTGATGATGAAGCCCTTAAAAGAGTGACAAGGGAAATGCGTCCTCTGGCGAGTCAGCTGGCAGAAGATGCTAACCTGACCGTTCACCGGTCTTATTATGATGCCAACAACAAACGGGTTAACCCTGTCATCCCGGAGGCGCAAAATCTTATTCCGGGAATCCGTAAGCACACTTATGCCCCTGACATTGATCCGTCAGAACTTATCAGTTAAGAAGCTATCTTTCAGGCCTTAACCCGACTGGACCGCCACAAACTTCCAGCCACTAGGTGGGGAGGAGGAGGCTGATCCGACGCCAGATGACCCATCAACTTCGCATCAACATGGTAATGAGACTTGATCCGGCAATCAGAGTGATGCTCCATAAACCTTGTTCTGCTGGAAACACCATATTTTGGGCCTTCAAGCGCCTTGTAATAGCCTAGTGAAAATACTTTGATCCGTTGCCATCGTGCACTGGGATACACTTTGCGTTGATTCGTCTTGAGAATTTCAGTACTGGCTTATGTATTTTTACAATATTATGCAATCCATGTGTCTGCATAAGGAAAATCTATCCAGGCAGTTTACCACCGGACGGGTCAAAGTACCCAACACAACTTGGTAAGCAACTATGGTTGCGGTAATAATAAATCATACCTGTGATATAAAATATTGTTGTTGGTTTACCAATTGTGATTTGAAGAAGGGTAAAAACCTAACTTCCACCATGCCATGCTGGTATATATATGATATAGAACCGGGTTGTGATGAGCACCGGCCGATTACTGGAGACAAGATATCAAAGTCAGACCGGGTTTGAAGCATGCCGGGTTACCTTTAATTGTATGCTTTAACAGAAGATCTGTAAGCCATACCGGGTTAAAAAACACCGGTTTAACATAAACCTTACAAAAAACAAAAACTTGGCAAAAAGCAAACAAAAACCATGGTCGAGGCTTTTCAAGGGCTGCCAGGCCCAAATCGAGGCTTTTCATGGGCTGCCAGGCCACTGAGTTAAACCATTTTGACAAAGCCTTTTAAGATGGCCCTCCAACTAACCAATCATCGTTTTAACTTTGACAAGTTCAGGGTCTCAATGAGAGTAACTGTCAAACGTTCGACGGGTCGTGCCAGGATTACCTGGATAGGAGTGGCTTACTTGATGAAGGCAGGTTAACCCGGGGTTTTAGGTGAATACACCAGGCTTCCAAGCCGTGGGTCGATACCCAAGTACAAGGGTCCTTTGAAACGCTTTGGTATTTGACACAAAGAGCCCCCAAGTAACTTTGTGAACTGTGCTCAATGGGTGCCTATGTTCGAGTCGTGCTTTACGCAATCAAACCCTCTTTGGCCCCTTGGGTGTGAAGCTCCCAAGCTAGATGGTGGCATGGTAGCCGGGCTAATAGGTAGTACTTCGCGTTATTAGCTGAAGCCCCCAAGTTAACAGATATTTAAAGAAAAAACGGCGGAGACCCTGCTTGATAGCAAGGATGCTGATTTATTATATCGATCATAATATATACATTTTTGAAATATGTACATACGAAAAGCCTGTGGCTTCAAGTGTAATAAGGCCGCAGGAGAGCTATGTTCCATGGCCGCCGGGTCTCCTCCTCAGAGCTACGTGAGTCTTCTCGAACGTCAATGAGGTAGTATGATCCGTTGTGCAGATTTTTGCTGACCACAAAGGGACCTTCCCAAGGTGGGGATAACTTGTGCATATAAGTCTGGTCTTGAATGAGCCGAAGTACCAAATCGCCTTCTTGAAAGGTTCTTGTCTTAACCCGGCGGCTGTGATAACACCGCAGGTCTTGTTCATAAACCACCGACCGAGCCAAAGCCATATCTGGTCTCTCATCTAACAGGTCCAGCGCTTCTTGGCGTGCTTGCTCGTTGTCCGCTTCAACATAATTCGCGACCCGGGGCGAGTCGTGACGAATATCACTTGGGAGGACAGCCTCAGCCCCATAGACCAGAAAAAAGGGTGTATATCCCGTAGATCGGTTTGGGGTGGTATTTATACTCCATAACACAGATGGTAATTCTTCCACCCAACAACCCGGTGTCCGCTTCAAAGGGACCATAAGCCGAGGCTTGATACCCTTCAGGATTTCTTGATTCGCCCTCTCAGCTTGACCATTAGACTAGGGGTGAGCTACGGACGCTACATCAAGCCGGATGTGCTCTCGTTGGCAGAACTCCTCCATCTCACCTTTAGAAAGGTTCGTACCATTATCTGTGATGATGCTATGTGGAAAGCCGAAATGGAAAATAATCTTTTTGAGAAATTGAACTGCCGTGGTTGCATCACACTTACTGACGGGCTCCGCTTCAACCCATTTGGTGAACTTGTCAACCGCCACCAACAGGTGGGTCTTCTTGTCCTTGGAGTGCTTAAAGGGTCCAACCATATCAAGCCCCCAAGTAGCAAACGGCCAAGTGATGGGAATCATGCGTAACTCTTGGGCCGGAACATGAGCTCGACATGAAAATTTCTGACAAGCGTCACACCGCTTTACCAGGTCTTCCACATCAGAATGAGCTGTCAACCAGTAGAACCCGTGTCGGAAAGCTTTAGCAACCAAGGACTTTGAACCGGCATGGTGACCGCAATCCCCTTCATGGATTTCCCGTAGAATCTCTTGTCCTTCTTCAGGAGAAACACAACGTTGGAATACGCCTGAAACGCTAGAACGGTGCAACTCGCCATTGTGAACAACCATAGACTTGGACCGCCGGATTATCTGTCTGGCGAAAAGTTTGTCTTCTCGTAATTCGCCCTGGTTCAGATACGCCAAATATGGAATCGTCCAATCCGGAGTGGCATGTAAAACGGCTACCAACTGGGCCTCCGGATCAGGAACAGCTAAATCCTCCTCTGTAGGCAACTTTACAGATGGGTTACTCAAGATATCTAGAAAGGTATTGGGTGGTACCGGCTTACGCTGAGATCCCAGCCGGCTTAGAGCATCTGCTGCCTCATTCTTGCGCCGGTCGATGTGTTCCACCTGATAACCCTTAAAGTGACCTGCTACAATATCCACCTCGCGCCTATAAGCCGCCATGAGTGGGTCCTTAGAATCCCAAGTACCAGAAACTTGCTAAGCCACCAGATCAGAATCTCCAAAGCACCGAACCCAGCTTAAGTTCATTTCCTTAGCCACACGAAGGCCGTGGAGCAAGGCCTCATACTCCGCTGCATTGTTAGTACAAGGAAACATTAAGCGGAGAACATGACAAATCTTATCTCCTCGAGGGGAAGTGAGGACAACCCCAGCCCCCGAGCCTTCCAACTGCCTGGATCCATCAAAGTGAATGGTCCAGTATGTATTATCTGGTTTCTCCTCTGGTGCCTGTAACTCGGTCCAATCATTGATGAGGTCAATGAGCGCCTGAGATTTGATGGTTGTTCGGGGCGTATACTTCAAACCATGGGGACCAAGCTCAATCGCCCACTTCGCAACCCGCCAGTTGCTTCTCTATTCTGGATTATATCGCCCAAGGGAGCAGAACTAACCACTGTGATAGGATGGCCTTGAAAATATTGCTTGAGTCTCCTACTTGCCATAAAAACTCCATACACTAGCTTCTGCCAATGCGAATATCTTTGCTTTGATTCGATCAGTACCTCACTGATATAATAAACTGGTCATTGAACCGGATATTCTCTTCAGCCTCCTTACGCTCAACCACAATCGCCACATTGAACGCTCGGGCATTGGCAGCCACGTACAACAATAGAGGCTCATTATCAACTGGAGCAGCGAGGACTCGCGGTTCAGCTAGCTGCCGCTTCAATTCCTCGAATGCCGCATCGGCGGCGTCACTCCAGATGAATTTATCTATTTTCTTCAACATCTGGTACAGGGGAATCGCCTTCTCTCCCAAACGGCTGATAAACCGGCTGAGGGCTGCAATCTGGCCCGCCAGACGTTGAACATCATTGATACATGCTGGTTTCGCCAAGGATGTGATTGCTTTGATTTTTTCCGGATTTGCCTAAATACCTCTGTTAGACACAAGAAAACCCAAGAGTTTGCCTGCCGAAACACCAAAAACGCATTTGTCCGGGTTGAGCATCATTTTGTAAACCCGAAGATTATCGAACGTCTCCTTGAGATCACTTATCAAGGTTTCCTGCTTCCTGGACTTCACCACAATATCATCCACATAGACATGAACATTACGCCCGATCTGCTTGTGAAGACAATTTTGCACATAACGCTGGTAAGTTGCTTGGGCACTCTTGAGCCCAAAGGGCATAGGAACATAGCAGAAGGCTCCAAAGGGAGTGATGAAAGCTGTCTTCTCCTGGTCCTTAACTGCCATTTTAATCTGATGATATCCTGAATAAGCATCCAGGAAACTCAGGCCCTCACAACCCGCCGTTGCATCAATGATCTGATCAATACGCGGGAGAGCCAAAGGATCTGCCGGGCAAGCTTTATTCAAATCAGTGTAGTCCACACACATACGCCAAGTGCCATTTTTCTTAAGAACAAGCACCGGACTAGCCAACCATTCGGGATGAAACACTTCGACGATAAACCCAGCTGCTAATAGCCGGGCTACCTCTTCGCCGATGGCCTTGCGTCTTTCTTCATTAAAACGGCGAAGGTACTGCTTGACCGGTTTAAACTTAGGATCAATATTGAGAGTGTGCTCAGCGAGTTCCCTCGGTACACCTGGCATGTCAGAAGGTTTCCATGCAAAGACGTCCCGGTTCTCATGGATGAACTCGATGAGCGCGCTTTCCTATTTCGGATCCAGATTGGCACTGATACTAAACTGCTTGGATGAATAACTAGGGACGAAGTCAATGAGTTTAGGCTCATTAGCCAGTTTGAACGTCAGGGCCAGGTCATGCTCAGTCGTAGGTTTCTTCAGAGGGGTCATGTCCGCCGGATCAACATTGTCCTTATAGAATTTCAGCTCCTCTGTAGCACAAACCGATTCAGCATAGGCCGCTTCACCTTCCTCGCAATCCAAGGCAATCTTTCGACTCCCATGTACTGTGATTGTCCCCTTATAACCCGGCATTTTGAGCTATAAATAGACGTAACAGGGTCTCGCCATGAATCTCGCGTAGGCCGGCCGTCCAAATAGCGCGTGATATGGACTCTGGATTTTCACCACCTCAAAGGTCAAAGTCTCGGACCTGGAATCAAGATCATCTCCAAACACGACTTCCAAAGCAATCTTTCCAATAGGGTATGCCGATTTACCTGGTACTACACCATGAAAAATAGTGTTTGACGGTTTAAGATTCTTATTTGTCAATCCCATGCGACGGAAAGTCTCATAGTATAGGATGTTGATACTGCTCCCTCCATCCATCAGAACCTTGGTAAACTTATAGCCCCCCACCTGAGGTGCTACCACCAAGGCTAGTTGACCCAGATTGTCAACCTGGGGCGGGTGATCCTCTCTTCTCCACACGATGTGCTGCTCTGACCATCATAGATAATGTGGTACGGCCGGTTCAACAGTATTGACTACCCTCTTGTGAAGTTTCTGATCCCGCTTGCACAGGCTAGTAGTGAACACGTGATACTGTCCACTGTTCAACTGTTTGGGGTGAGTCTGGTAACCTGAATGCTGCTGATTCCCTTGGTTATTCTGCTGGTTATTACCATGGTTGTTCTGATGGCCCTGGTTGTTCTGAAATCCAGATCTTGAACCGCTGCCCCCATGGAAACCTGGGCCTGAACCGCCCGGTGGATCCTGATCATACCGGTATAGATCAGAATTTTTGAACTCCCTCATTATATGACAATCCTTCCAAAGATGTGTGGAAGGGGCCTCCTTGGTTCCATGCTTCAGACAGGGTTGGTTTAACAAACGCTCCAGATTCATCCCTCCACCGCGCTGGGGCGGTTTACCTTTGCGACGCTGCATATTTGTGTTAGCCACCAAATCTGAACTATCCGCTTTACGCTTACCATTATTCCCATGGCCTCCTTGGTTGTGGTGCTGCCCTTTTGCACCGTCGTTCTTTTTTCCCTTCTCCGGTTTGTCCTCCTCTGAATCCGGATCCTTGGTATTATCTGAATCGGCATACTTAACCAAAGCGGCCATGAGTGTTGACATGTCCTTGCAGTGACGTTTGAGCCTCCCCAACTTCTGTTTCAACGGCTTGAAACGGCAATTGCCCTCTAACGTTAACACTATGGTGTCTGCATTGATACGATCTGATGAATGCAAAATTGCCGAGACCCGTTTGACCCAATGGGTCGTGGACTCCCCTTCCTCTTGGACACAAGCGGCCAGATCTACAATTGACATCGGCTGCTTACACGTATCCTTGAAGTTCTGGATAAACCGGCGCTTTAATTCGGCCCATGAACCGATAGAGTTGGTCGGCAAGCTCTTCAACCAAGTGCGAGTTGGTCCTTCCAACATCATGGTGAAATATTTAGCACATACCGCCTCATCCACATCTAACATCTCCATTGCCATCTCATAGCTCTCCACCCATGCCTCTGGCTGCTAATCGGCGGTGTAATTTGGTACCTTACGAGGTCCCTTGAAATCCTTGGGCAATCGCACATTACGCAATGCGGGAGTTAAACATGGTACCCCTAGGGAACTGAACATCACCCCTGGCTCCACGGAGGCAGTGGGGTGAACCGGAGTATGTTGACGTGCCTTGTGTCGAGCTGTCAACTCGGCCTCTCGTCGTGCGCGGCCGTGGTCCACAACATCTTGCGCATTAGCACCTCCCCCGGCCAGGTTGTTCCCCCGTGCCGAATTTCGGTGGCGTGCACTACTAGACACGGTCGGTTCGTCTTCCACGCATCTGCTATAACTCCGGCTTGGACGGGGAGTGGAATGAATCCTCTCACAGCTGTGCGAATACGCTTGCTGTTGATTTAGTGCTGTCTGAAGGAGATCCCTAGCCCGACGCACTTCCACTGCAACTGGTGACTCGCCGTCGGTTGGGAGGGCCGCCAGACGCAAAGCAGCGGCCACAATATTATACAACGGGTTGGAATAATGCCCGGGCGGCGTTGATGGTACAGCGTTGTTCTGGCGAGGCGGGTCTGCGGCGCGTGGCTGAACCGGCGCTCCAGCTCCCGGCGCCCCCGCCCGGTTTAGCGTGGGTTGGTTACCAACTCCTGCTCCTGGCGTGTTGAAAAGATTCTGCGGCTCATAAACCGACGGGAGACGTGATCGGTACCTTCTTCTCATGACCTCTTCTGAAGCATTCTGATCCAGTCTAATCCGATAAGCCTGTGCTTCCAACTCGGCCCGCTCTATAGCCATCCTGGTGTTCTCTACTGCCAGGTCCACGTTAGCCTGGGCTATCTGATCTTTCACCTTTAGAATCTCCGCATCGTGTTGATCCCTGGCTGCTGCATCTACCTCCGCGGACATCAGTGCCGCTAGAGCGTCGAACAAATCAGACAAGACTTGGGCCGGAGGCGGCGCCGAGCTTCCTGCCCCTGCTGGTGTGGCCGTCGTTGAACCGGAGAGCACTGCTGCGACGGTAGATGAATGAGGCGCCGATCGTGTGCCGGCCATGAAGATGGCGGCCCGGTTTGGCAGACCGGGGGAATCCGGAATACTGTTGCCCTCGGATCCTCCCTCAATCCGGCCGTCCTGCAACTGGTAAAGCGATTCGGTTTCGCCAGAAGACTCGTCGCCACTACGGACTATGGTTTCTCCATCGGCGACTGGTTCCTCCTCGTACCCCGATCCATGGACGACACCTACGAAAACATGCTTTGCCTCAGGCTGAACCGGTGAAGAACTTGCACGCCGAGCCGTTTCGATGATGTCGGTGGAGATGTTCGGCTCGGGGGCCGGTTCGCCGATCTTGCCAATGAAGATGTGAATCCCACCAAAGGGGACCCAGTACCCGTACTCGATTGAATCGTCCTCGGGACCCCATCCTGCATTGTCGATGTAGAGCTTTCCATGGCGACTCTTTGTCTTGCGGCCCATGGCATATCCCTCGAGTCCATCGAAGCTGCCCTTCAAGAACTCAAAACCACCGTGCGATAGCCCCACGGTGGGCGCCAACTGTCGCGGAATTGTCACGGCAGATGTCCTCGTGAAAGGACTTAGTCACGGAGCCATCGCTACGGGTTAGCTTGAAGGGGTTAAACCGGACAAGGGGACACGGGAGTTTTATACTAGTTCGGCCCCTTCGATGAAGGTAAAAGCCTACGTCTAGTTGTGATTGGTATTGCTAGGGTTTCGAAGGCCAGGGAGTGAATCCGCTTTGTCTGGCTCTCGAGTTGTTGTTCTCTGTCCCTGAACCGCCGCCGGGTCACCCCTTTATATACTCAGGAGGACCCCGGCCGGTCTACAGAGTCCTGAGGCTGGCTCATACAAGTATCCGCCTCGGTCTCCTCTTTTCTATCTTACAATGCAAGTTTATACAATCATGGCGGTTTACTACCATGGGCCCTAAACCGCCTGCGGGCTCTGGGCCTCTAAGCCTCATCCGTAAAGCGCCATCTTCTGGGTTTCCTTGGGCTTCAGTATAGGTGAAGGTGAACCGGCCCCTCCTGGGCGGTTTACCCTTAGTGGTTATATCCTCAACAGTAATGGTGTGTCCGAACGTCGTAACCGTACTTTATTAGATATGATGCGATCTATGATGTCTCTTACCGATTTACCGCTATCGTTTTAAGGGTTATGCATTAGAGACAGCTGCATTCATGTTAAATAGGGCACCATCTAAATCCGTTGAGATGACACCGTATGAACTACGGTTTGGCAAGAAACCAAAGTTGTCATTTCTTAAAGTTTGGGGTTGCGATGCTTATGTGAAAAGGTTTCAAACTGATAAACTCAAACCCAAATCAGAGAAGGGTGTCTTCATAGGATACCGAAAAGAAACTATTGGGTACACCTTCTATCACAGATCTGAAGGCAAGATATTTGTTGCTAAGAATGGATCCTTTCTAGACAAGGAGTTTCTCTCGAAAGAAGTGAGTGGGAGGAAAGTAGAACTTGGTGAGGTAATTGTACCTTCTCCCGAATTGGGAAGTAGTTCATCACATAAATCAGTTCCAGTGATTCCTACACCAATTAGTGAGGAAGCTAATGATGATGATCATGAAACTTCAGATCAAGTTACTACCGAACCTCATAGGTCAACTAGAGTACGGTCCGCACCAGAGTGGTACGGTAATCCTGTTCTGGAAGTCATGTTACTAAACCATGACGAACCTATGAACTATGAGGAAGCGATGATGAGTCCAGTTTCCGTGAAATGGCTTGAGGCCATGAAATATGAGATGGGATCCATGTATGAGAACAAAGTATGGACTTTGATTAACTTGACCGATGATCGATGAGCCATTGAGAATAAATGGATCTTCAAGAGGAATAGGGACACTGATAGTAGTGTTACTATCTACAAAGCTCGAATTGGCGCAAATGGTTTTCGACAAGTTCAAGGTGTTGACTACGATGAGATTTTCTCACTCGTATCGATGCTTAAAGTCTGTCCGAATCATGTTAGCAATTGCCACATTTTATGAAATCTGGCAAATGGATGTCAAAACTGTATTCATTAATGGATTTATTAAAGAATAGGTGTAGATGATGCAACCAGAAGGTTTTCTCAATCCTAAAGGTGCTAACAAAGTGTGTAAGCTCCAACAATCCATCTATGGACTGGTGCAAGCATCTCGGAGTTGGAATATACGCTTTGATGAGTTGATAAAAGCATATCTTTACGCAGACTTGCGGTGAAGCCTGTATTTACAAGAAAGTGAGTGAGAACACTATAGCCTTTCTGATAAGTATATGTGAATGACATATTGTTGATGGGAAATGATGTAGAATTTTTTGGAAAGCATCAAGGAGTGTTTGAAAGGAGTTTTTAAAAGAAATACCTCGATGAAGCTTCTTACATATTGAGCATCAAGATCTATAGAGATAGATCAAGACACTTGATAAAATTTTCAATGAGAACATACCTTGACAAGATTTTGAAGCAGTTCAATATGGAACAGTCAAAGAAGGAGTTCTTTCCTGTTTGCAAGGTATGAAGTTGAGTAAAGACTCAAAACCCGACCACAACAGAAAATAGAAAGAGAATGAAAAGTCATTCCCTATGCCTCTAGTCATAGGTTCTATAAAGTATGCTATGCTGTGTAGCAAACCTATTGTGTAACTTGCGATGAGTTTGGCAATGGGGTACAATATTGACCTAGGAGTGGATCACTGGACAATGGTCAAAATTATCCTAGAAAACTAAGCAGATATTTCTCGGTTATGGAGGTGATAAAGAATTCGTCGTAAACAGTTACGTCGATGCAACCTTTTACACTGATCCGGATGACTCCGAGTCTCAATCTGGATACATATTGAAAGTGGGAGCAATTAGCTAGAGTAGCTCTGTGCAGAGCATTGTAGACATAGAAATTTGCAAAATACATATAGATCTGAATGTGGCAGACCCGTTGCCTAAACTTCTCTCACAAGCAAAACATGATCACACCTTAGTACTCTTTGGACCTTAATCACATGGCAATTATGTGAACTAGATTATTGACTATAGTAAACCCTTTGAGTATTGGTCACATGGTGATGTGAACTATAGAGTGTTAAATCACATGACGTTGTGAACTATTGGTGTTAAATCACATGGCGATGTGAACCAGATTATTGACTCTAGTGCAAGTGGGAGACTGAAGGAAATATGCCCTAGCGGCAATAATAAATATGTTATTTATATTTCCTTATATCATGATAAATGTTTATTATTCAATGCTAGAATTGTATTAACCGGAAACCTGATACATGTGTGAATACATAGACAAAAAAAGTGTCCCTAGTATGCTTCTACTTGACTAGCTCGTTAATCAAAGATGGTTAAGTTTCCTGACCATAGATGTAACACCCCGGATATGACTTTCCCAATTTGTACTCCAACTATTGCCGTTTTTGGCGTTAAGTTATTTTATTTTCTCGGGTTCCGGTTTTTGTCTCAATGTGTTGTTGTCGTTGTCATGCATCTCATATCATGTCATCATGTGCATTGCATTTGCATACGTGTTCGTCTCATGCATCCGAGCATTTTCCCCGTTGTCCGTTTTGCATTCCGGCGCTCCGTTCTCCTCCGGTGGTCATTTCTAGCTTTCTTTCATGTGTGGGGATTAAACATTTCCGGATTGGACCGAGACTTGCCAAGCGGCCTTGGTTTACTACCGGTAGACCGCCTGTCAAGTTTCGTACCATTTGGACTTCGTTTGATACTCCAACGGTTAACCAAGGGACCGAGAAGGCCTCGTTTGTGTTGCAGCCCAACACCCCTTCAATTTGGCCCAAAACCCACCTAAACCCTCTCCATCATCTAGAGCGTTCGATCACGATCGCGTGGCCGAAAACCACACTCCATTTGGAGCTTCCTAGCTCCCTCTACCTATAAATATGTGTCTCCCCCTGAATTTTCGGATCTTTCCCTACCCTAACCCCAGTCTCCGTCCTCCTCCAGCCGCCGGACGTGTCCAACCGGGCCGGACACGTCCGCCCCGCTCCCCCAGCCTCTCTCCTCCCGCCACGTGGCCGCCGGCCGCCTCCCACCGCCGCGGGCCCGCAGGCCCATCCGCGGCCCTCCGCCGCGCGCCACCGGGCCGCGCCTCCCGCGCCTCGCCCGCCGCCCGGGCGCGCCTCGCCCAACCCCGCTAGGACGCCGGCGCGCCGCCGCACGCCCGCCGCGCCGCCCTCCGCCCTCTCCGGCCGCCGACGACCTTCTCCGGCCGCGCTGCCCCATCAACTCCGCCGCCTCGTCCTCCTCGTCGCCGGCGGATCCCGCGCCGACCCCGCGGCCCCGCGCCCCTCGCCGGCAAGCCCCGGCCGGCCTCTCCCTCCTACTCCGGCGAGAAGCTCCGGTGAGCTCCCTGTCCACCTCGGTTCGCGTGCGAACCTCGATCCCCGCGCCACTACAGTAACCGCCCGATCCAGATCTGGATCTCGGGTTGACTTTTTATCCCTAACCCTAATCCATATGCCCATGTTCATCGTGCTATATCTCCGCATCCGTAGCTCCATTTTTGGCATATAGCATATCAAAATGTTCGTCTCAGAGAGTACATCATTTCATTCTATTGCATCATTTTCATTTGAGTTCATCTTGGTGCCCGAAATGCTGTTAGAAGAGGGATACTTGAGTTAATTGTCAGATCTGCTACTCCATTTAGATATTTGTCATTTTTGCCATGATTAATGTGTGCATGATATGCCCATGAGCTCTACATATGTTTTGTTAAGGGTTTTGCCTTCTTTCCAGAGGTGCAACCCATGTATTTTTGTGATGTGTGTGGTGACTAGCACAAGCTTGCAAAGTGAGGCACTTGGTAATGCTGATTTCAGGGACTTAGCATTTGCACTAAGTCCTTGACCTGTTTATCTCATATGGCCATATGTTCATGTTGTTTCCTAGTGATCCGTGCCTCTTTTGAGGATGATCAGTAAGGATGTTTTGTTAATATTGTAGTGCTCTATCCATCCATGTCTTTGTTTGCAATTATGGAGCACCCTAGCTTGAGTCAATCGAGCTCTACTTTTGCTACTTCGTGAATCTGGGCTGATTGTCTACTTGTTGGCGATTTTGCCGAGGATGTTGTAGTTGATCCGTGCATGCTATGCTATTGTTCTTGCAATGTCTAGCTTGCATTTTGTGTATTCTTGATGGGTGTATGCTTAGTTTATCATGACTTGCTCCGTAGTGAGTGCATCGAGCTCGTAAACATGCCTACTTGATATCAGTTTTCAGCATGCTCCAGTTTTTCACTAAGTCTGAGATCTGATTATGTTTTTGCCATGTTCACATGCTTGCAATTGTATTTTCTGATCCCTTTTGGCTCAAGGTCACTAAGGGACGTTTGTTAAGATCTTTGAGTAGCTCCATGCCATGCTTTACTTTGCCATGTTCAGGTCCTGTAGCATGTAGTTTTGTTGCTCCGAAGAGTGCTACCTGATCTGAAATTCCAAACAAGTGTTAATTACACTAAGTCTGAGATGTGTTTACCATATGCATTTTTGCCACGCTTGTTTGAACCTGTTAATGGATGATTTGGCCGTAGCTCAGTGCTAGACTTTTGTTAAGCATCTTGAATGCATCCCTGCCATGTATTTTGATGCCATGTTAGGGTGCTGAAGCATGTTCATCTCATTGCATTTAGATGGTTACTTGCTGTAAATCGCAGACCGGTGTCATATTTGAATTGCTTGCCATTTCCAAACCGTAACTCCGATTCCGGCGTTCTTTATATCGTTTTCAAGCGATTTCATCTCATCTTTCCAGTGGCACACTTGGTTTTCCAAGTTGAGGCTAGGTTCTTGCATTTCCTGTCACATCTTGCATATGCATCCCGCATCGCATCCCGCATAGCATACCATCTTTGCATCATATTGTTTGAGCTTTGCACGTGGTTGATTATGTTCTGTTTGCTTGTTTGTCTTGTTTGGGTAGAGCCAGGAGACGAGTTCGCTAACGAGGAGCCCGTTGAGTTTGCTTTTGAGGATCCAGTCAACTCTGACAACTTTGCAGGCAAGATGACCATACCCTCGAAATCACTACTATCTTTGCTTTGCTAGATGCTCGCTCTTTTGCTATGCCAATGCTACGATGCCTACCATTTGCTTTCAAGCCTCCCAAATTGCCATGTCAAACCTCTAACCCACCATGTCCTAGCAAACCGTTGATTGGCTATGTTACCGCTTTGCTCAGCCCCTCTTATAGCGTTGCTAGTTGCAGGTGAAGATTGGAGGTCGTTCCTTGTTGGAACATTTATTTAATTGTTGGGATATCATTATATTGCCATGTTATCTTAATGCATCTATATACTTGGTAAAGGGTGGAAGGCTTGGCCTCTCGCCTAGTGTTTTGTTCCACTCTTGCCGCCCTAGTTTCCGTCATATCGGTGTTATGTTCCCGGATTTTGCGTTCCTTACGCGGTTGGGTTATAATAGGAACCCCTTGATAGTTCGCCTTGATTAAAGCTTTTCCAGCAATGCCCAACCTTGGTTTTACCATTTGCCACCTAGCCTCTTTTCCCTTGGGTTTCCGGAGCCCGAGGGTCATCTTATTTAAACCCCCCTGGGCCAGTGCTCCTCTAAGTGTTGGTCCAACCTAGAGCCCCTTGCAGCGCCACCTCGGGGAAACTTGAGGGCTGGTTTTGGTTGTACGGATTTCTTATCTGAGTGTGCCCTGAGAATGAGATATGTGCAGCTCCTATCAGGATTTGTCGGCACATTCGGGTGGTGTTGCTGGTCTTGTTTTAACCCGTCGAAGTGTCTTGAAGAACCGAGATACCGAGTCTGATCGGAACGTCTCGGGAGGAGGTCTATTCCTTCGTTGACCGTGAGAGCTTGTCATGGGCTAAGTTGCAACTCCCCTGCAGGGATTTGAACTTTCAAAAGCCGTGCCGCGGTTATGGGCAGATGGGAATTTGTTAATGTCCGGTTGTAGATAACTTGAATCTTAACTTAATTTAAAATGAATCAACTGAGTGTGTTACCGTGATGGCCTCTTCTCGGCGGAGTCCGGGAAGTGGACACGGTGTTGGAGTAATGCTTGCGCAGGTTGCTCTCTAGTTTCTCGCTCGCGCTTTGCCTCCTCTTCTCGCTCTCTTTTGCGAACAGGATAGCCACCATATTTGCTAGTCGCTTGCTGCAGCTCCACATATTTACCTTGCCTTACCGATAAGCTTAAATAGTCTTGATCGCGAGGGTGCAAGATTGCTGAGTCCCTGTGGCTCACAGATTACTATTACACCAGATGCAGGGCCTGATGATTCCGCTCCAGGTGACGCGCTCGAGCTCAAGTGGGAGTTCGACGAGGACTCTCAACGATACTATGTTTCCTTTCCTGATGATCAGTAGTGGTGCCCAGTTGGGGGTGATCGGGATCGTGTTGCATGTTGGGTTATCTTTTATTTTGGCGCCGTAGTCGGGCCATGAGTGTTTGGATGATGTAATGTTATTTATGTACTTGATTTACGTGGCGAGTGTAAGCCAACTATGTTATCTCCCCTTTTATTATCTATATTACATGGGATGTTGTGAAGATTGCCTAACTTGCGACATATGCCTTCAATGCGATTATGCCTCTAAGTCGTGCCTCGACACGTGGGAGATATAGTCGCATCGAGGGTGTGACAATAGACATATGTTGTCAATTGATGAACCGGATCACATCATTACGAGAATGATGTGATGGACAAGACCCATCGGTTAGCTTAGCATAATGATCATTTAGTTTTATGGCTATTGCTTTCTTCATGACTTATACATGTTCCTATGACTATGAGATTATGCAACTCCTGAATACCAGAGGAACACCTTGTGTGCTATCAAACGGCACAACGTAACTGGATGATTATAAAGATGCTCTACAGGTGTCTCCCATGGTGTTTGTTGAGTTGTCATAGATCGAGATTAGGATTTGTCACTCCATGTATCGAGAGGTATCTCTGGGCCCTCTAGGTAATGCACATCACTATGAGCCTTGCAAGAAATGTGACTAATGAGTTAGTTATGTGATGATGCATTACAAAACGAGTAAAGAGACTTGCCGGTGACGAGATTGAACTAGGTATGAAGATATCAACGATCGAATCTCGAGCAAGTAACATACCGATGACAAAGGGAACAACGTATGTTGTTAAGCGGTTTGACCGATAAAGATCTTTGTAGAATATGTAGGAACCAATATGAGCATCCAGGTTCCGCTATTGGTTATTTACCGGAGATATGTCTCGATCATGTCTACATACTTCTCGAACCCGTAGGGTCTGCACGCTTAACGTTCGATGACGATTTGTATTATGAGTTATGTGATTTGATGAGCGAAGTTTGTTCGAAGTCCCGGATGAGATCACGGACATGACGAGGAGTCTCGAAATGGTCAAGAGGTAAAGATCTATATATTGGAAGGTTATATTCGGACACCGGAATGGTTCCGAAGTGTTTCGGGTATTTTCCGGAGTATCGGGAGGTTACTGGAACCCCCTCGGGGAAGTAATGGGCCTTAATGGGCTTTAGTGGAAAGGAGAGAAAGGCCTCACGGGTGGCCGCACACCCCCTCAAGGGCTACTACGAATTGGACTAGGAGGGGGCAGGGCCCCCTTCTCTTTCCTTCTCCCCTCTTCCTCCTTCCCTCCTTCTCCTAGTTGGAATAGGAAAAGGGGGGGCGAATCCTACTTGGTCCGAGAGTCCAAGTAGGACTCCCCCCTTGGCGCGCCCCCTCTAGGTCCGGCCTCCTCTTCCCCCTACCTTTATATACATGGGAGGGGGCACCCCAAAGGTACCCCAAGTCTTCTCCTAGCCCTGTGCGGTGCCCCCCTCCATAGTTACACAACTCGGTCATATCGTCGTAGTGCTTAGGCGAAGCCCTGCGCCGGTAACTTCATCATCACCGTCAACATGCCGTCATGCTAACGAAACTCTCCCTCATTCTCAACTGGATCAAGAGCTCGAGGGACGTCATCGTGCTGAACGTGTGCTGAACGCGGATGTGCCGTACATTCGGTGCCAGGATCGATTGGATCACGAAGACGTTCGACTACATCAACAACGTTACTTAATGCTTCCACTTTCGGTCTAGGAGGGTAGGTAGACACACTCTCCCCTCTCTTTTCTATGCATGTCCTAGATAGATATTGCGTGATCGTAGGAAATTTTTTGAAATACTGTGTTCCCCAACATGTTCTGCCCAATATCTTCGGATCCATTGGATCCGGGTTTTGCGCTGATTGTAATTATCCTCTGGATCGGTCTTGTACATTTCATACAGATCTGGAGGCAGATCTAGGGCTGTATTTCCACGGTGTTGCTTGCCACCCTTCCTAGCAGATTTCTCAATGGCCATGATATTCAGACAGATAGGCTTCAGTACAGTGAAAGATTTCCATCTATTTTTCAAGCAAGAACTGGCTTCAGGGGAGTGAATATGATGTTGTAAGAATTCTGCTAACGAATGCAGACTATGAGAACCAAGGGATTCTCCCATGAAGATGTACCTATGACAGCATTAGAGATGCGAGGGAGGGGGAAGAGGTCATATGCATTCTTAGAAGATTTTGAAGATAAATCAGTTTGAAGACATTGACCTCATAGTGTGAAGACATTCACTTATTAGAAGTGAGTTGGTTCCAGATTTATATGAATCCATGAATAAGTACAAGTGAGGAATCTAACTGGTTATGAAGCATAAGTGAATATACTTTGCAAGATATGTGATTCAGAAAGAGACAGATCCAGATTTGGAAGTGTAGAAACCACTTTTTGGTTGAAGTGGATGGATTTGACAGATCAAAAAGACTTTTAGAAGTGAGATTTATTTACCCCAAACGAACTGCTAGACGAGGCAGAAGGGAGGCCGAGCATTTCAATCTCCCGCGCCCTAACTTGGCGGCGGAAGACACCTACGGTGGCTGTGGAGAAGACGAGGTCCACGGCCGGCATGAGGACGACGTCGAAGAGGTTGCGGCAGCTAAGCGCTTCATCTCCGGCGTCGATACGAGCTAGCGGTGGCGCTAGGGTTTGAGCGAGGTGGCGAGGTGGAAGAGGAGATAATGACCGTGTGTGGATGTGTATTTAGAAGGTAAAGGGCTACACAACGTAATTACGCAGGTGAACCTAGCGGTTCACATCTGATGGACACGTGGCATGCATGCAACTTATTGAAAGTTCTTCCATGTTCCCACGCACGACTGGTTTGTCGGGAGGTCGTTCCGGCTTCTCCGGTATTCAGGCAAAAGAGATATAGCATTAAAAGCAGTTTTAAATGCTTGTCTCTGTATCTTCAGCTGACAAGGATGCAGTGAAGACATTCGACACGTTTCAACAGAATGCATATGAGTAGATAGATGGAATTTGAGGAAGAAGAATAGAAGGGGTTAGGGTTCGATCACATTCACTTAGTTCAGAAAATGGCAAGTTTGAAGACTTATAAGTGAATGCTGTAGAGGATAGAACATATATAGATTTATATATTAGAGAAGACCAGATCAACATTGCGAAAGTAAACCTTGAAGTCAAATCAATGTTGAAGACAAACCCCCAAAAAATGAAAATGATGCAATCATGACGTCGGATGAAAATCTTCAAGAAAGTTTGGTGGTGGCGTTACCCACCGTATAGGAAGTATTAGACCCAGACACGACGCACAACTATCATGGCGCTCCGAAGTCAAATTTTGCGTTAATGTATTCGCACTTAGAGGGTAAGTCTTCATTGATTGCAGATATATGTTACTTCATGTGTTGCACACCTAAGTCATCAACATGCATAAGCATTAGGATGTGTGTCCAATCACATGACATTTGAGAATTCTAAGATATTTAGCTCACACCACAGCTTCCAAAACCTTTTCGCATCCAAGGGCTTTGTGAAGATATCTGCCAATTGCTCTACAGTGTTGACGTGAATGATATCAATATCTTCCTTCATGACATGATCTCTGAGAAAGTGATGATGGATCTGAATGTGCTTTGTCTTCGAGTGTTGAACTAGGTTGTTGGCAATCTTGATGGCGCTTTCATTGTCGCAGTAAAGTGGCACATGTTTCAGGTGGATGCCATAGTCCTTGAGAGTTTGCTTCATCCATGGAAGCTGGGCGTAGCAAGATCCAGCGACAATGTATTCGGATTCAGCAGTGGAAAGTGATACACAGTTCTGCTTCTTTAAAGACCAACAGACAAGAGATCGTCCAAGAAAGTGACATGTGCCTGATGTGGACTTGCGATCAACCTTGTCACTAGCATAATCATCATCTGAGAATCCAACTAGCTCAAACTCTGAGCCCTTTGGATACCATAATCCTAGTGTTGGGGTGTAACCCAAATATCGAAGAATTCGCTTCACAGCTAAGTGATGCTATTCCTTTGGTGCCGCTTGGAATCGGGCACAAATGCAAAAGCTAAGCATTATATCAGGCCTAGATGCACATAAGTAGAGTAAAGAACCAATCATGGAGCGGTATACCTTTTTGGTCAAACTCTTTACCATCGTCGTCTGGGACCAATTGACCTTTGGTTGGCATTGGCGTCGTGTACCCTTTGCAGTCTTGCATTCCAAACTTCTTCAGGTAGTCTTTGAGGTATTTTTCTTGTGATATGAAGATGCCATTACTCCGCTGATGGATTTGAAGACCAAGGAAGAATTTCAACTCACCCATCATGGACATCTGATATTGCTCTTGCATAATATGCTCAAACTCATCACTATATATTTTGTCAGTGCAGCCAAAGATTATGTCAGCCACATAGATTTGGCATACAAACAGTTCACCATCATATGTCTTCGTGAAGAGAGTGGGATCTAGAGAACCAGGTTTGAAGCCTTTGCTCTTCAGGAAGTCGTTGAGTGTGTCATACGAAGCGCGAGGTGCTTGTTTGAGGCCATACGGTGCCTTGTTGAGCTTGTATACCATATCAGGACGCTTTGGGTCTTCAAAACCAGGTGGTTGTGAAACATACACTTCTTCAATTTTGCCATTGAGAAAGGCACTCTTTACATCCATTTGGTACAGAAGAATGTTGTTGTGGTTGGCATAGGCTAGCAATATGCGAATGGCTTAAAGTCTAGCCACAGGTGCAAATGTTTCATCAAAGTCAATCTATTCAACTTGTGTGTAACCTTGAGCAACGAGACGAGCCTTGTTTCTGAAAACTTGACCATGATCATCTTGTTTTTTGTGATAAATCCATTTGGTGCCGATGATATTGTGCTTACGAGGATCTGGATGCTTTACAAGCTCCCATACATTGTTCAGCTCGAACTGTTGAAGCTATTCTTGCATAGCTTGAATCCATTCAGGTTCCATGAAGGCTTCGTCAACTTTCTTGGGTTCAGATATAGAGACAGAAGAAAAATGTCCACAGAAATTTGCTAGCTATGTTGCTCTTGAATGAGTGAGTGGACCAGGTGCATTGATGCTATCAATTATCTTCTCAATCTGTACTTCATTTGCAGCACGAGGATGAACTGGAAGAAGATTTTGCCCTTGCTAATCATTGTCTTCATCTTCAGCATTGGCTTCAGGCTGAGCAGTGTCTTCAGGCTGATTAGGTACATAAATGATGATTTCCTCTTCAGTCTGTGCCTCTGAAGGTATGATTTCTCCAGTACCCATAAGCTTGATAGACTCACTTGGTGTTGCTTCATCTAGCACATTTGGCAGGTGCTCTCTTTGTGAGCCGTTAGCCTCATCGAACCGCACATCCATAGTTTCAACCAGTTTGTAGTGAAAGAGGTTGAAGACTCTGTAGGAGTGCGAGTCCTTCCCATAGCCAAGCATAAAACCTTCATGTGATTTCGGTGCAAATTCTGAAGTGTGATGTGGATCCTTGATCCAGCACCTAGCACCAAAGACTCAGAAATAGCTGACGTTTGGCTTCTTACCAGTCAGGAGCTCATATGATGTCTTCTTTAGGAACTTGTGAGGATAAACACAGTTGATGACGTGGCATGCAATGTCAATAGCTTCATGCCAGAACTTCCTTGGATTCTTGTACTCATCAAGCATAGTCTGTGCCATCTCAATGAGGGTTTTGTTCTTGCACTCCACGATGTCATTCTACTGAGGTGTGTATGGAGCCGAGAACTCATGTGTGATGTCCAATGTATCAAGATAAGTGTCGAGGCCGATGTTCTTGAATTCAGTGCCGTTGTCACTTCTGATGTGCTTGATCTTGATGCCATAGTTGGTCATGGCACGATTGGCGAATCGTCTGAAGACATCCCGCACTTCAATCTTGTAGAGAATTATGTGCACCCATGTATATCTTGAGTAATTATCAACAATGACGAAACCATATAGGCAAGAAGTGGTAGTAAGGGGAGAGTAGTGAGTAGGGCCGAATAAGTCCATGTGAATCAGCTCGAAGGGACGTGTCGTCTTCATGATTGTCTCCGAGGGATGCTTGGCCCTAGTCATCTTTCCAGCCTCGCAGGCACCACATAGATGATCCTTCTTGAACTTGACGCCCTCGATGCCTATGACATGCTTCTTCTTCGCGAGAGTGTATAAGTTCCTCATGCCCACATGCCCTAGCCTCCGATGCCAGAGCTAGCACTCTGAAGCTTTTTCTAGAAGACATATGATCAACTGTGGTCATACGGAGAAATCTACCATATACAGATCATCTTTTCAATATCCTTCAAAGACTAGAGATTTGTCAGATTCCATAAGCACAAGGCAGCGATGTTTTCCAAATATCACAATCATGTTCAGATCACAAAGCATTGAGACAGACATTAAGTTGAAACCAAGGGATTCAACAAGCATCACTTTATCCATGTGCTGATCCTTTGAGATTGCAACTCTACCTAGGCCCAATACCTTGCTTTTACCAGTGTCAGCAAATGTGATGTGACTCTTGTCAGACGGACGTAGGGTTCAATCCATAAGAAGACTTCGATCACCAATCAAGTGGTTAGTGCATCCACTATCCATAATCCACTCAGAAGCCTTTGGTGTCGTACCCTACAGTGGAGTTTGGGGGATAGGCTTCACCAAGGGAAATGTGAAGCATAAACATTTGACGAACAAGCATATTATCAAAGTTCATATCCTTGTTAGGGTAGATAGGATGTTTGTCAAGAAATCCTGGGACGGAATACATAGTAAGACCATCTTGGCATTTTATCTTGCGCCCCACAAGATGTTTTAGGTCCCCAGCATAAGCATAAGAAGCCTTTGATTTCCGGCTGGAGACCTTTCCCTGCAAAAGAGAGTTAATTTTTCTTAACCACCCACATCTTCAGGGGTGGCTTAGAATAGAAGCAATGAGTCTAAGTGCAGCATCTGAGAACTTTGGCTTTGGAGCCCTAGCAAATAGCCTTGCAGGTGGTGAATAATACTAATAAGAATAAGCTGAAAAGTTCTTGGTCTTATGAACATAGCGGTTTGATGAAACACGCTCATATTCATAAGTCTGGGTATGGTTTCCCTGCAAAACATTGGCATTATGGTGACCCTGGTGGATTCTCTGTCTGTTTGAAGCCTTTGAACCATATGACGCCTTTGGTCCGGGGTTTGTCTTCTTCCCAGGTGGTGTCATGATGACATTCATAGGAAGCTTATCAAGACAACTTTTAGGCACCCAGATCTTCTTCAAAGGAGGTCCATTCCTGCAGTTAGTACCAATATACCTGGCAAATACTTCACCATTCTGATTCTTAAACAGTTTATAATTTGCATCAAAGGATTCATCAATGATAATCGGTTTAGCACAAGTGAAACCAGATAAGGTAGATGGATCCACTGAAGGACCCTTAGCAACAACCCATGTGGTTTTGGGGTACTGCTCAGGCTTCCAGTATGAACCATAAACGTTCATTTTCCTCTCGAACCCAACACCATCTTGCCTAGCGTTTCGGTTTAAAACCTGTTTCTTGAGGACATCACATAGTGTCTGATTCCTTTTGAGGCTTTTGTACATCCCTGTTTCAAGCAATGTCTTCAACCTAGCATTCTCATCAGCAATAGTAGTGGTATCCTCAGAAGAGGGGTTAGTTACCACATGAGCAGTTGAAGATATAGCAACAGTAGCAGCAATAGAACATTTAGCAAGAGAGACATCATTACCACGCTCAAGACATTTTAAACATGGTGGCTCAAAGTCTTCCTGAGTGGTACTGATCTGTTGAGCGCAAAGTGACTCATTCTCTTTTTGAAGATCTTCATGACACACCCTCAGGTTCTCAAGTTCTTGCTTCCGTTGAAGATAATGATAGGAAAGCTTCTCATGAGTAGCTAAGAGTGTTTCATGACGACTTTCAAGTTCCTCGTACTTAACATGAAGATTTTTAATGTCTTCAATTAAGGACTGAGTTCGAGTCATTTCCGCGTCCAACAGGTCATCGCTTTTGTCTAGCAACTTTTGAATATGTTCCATAGCATTTTGTTGTTTAGTTGCAATTTTAGCAAGTGTTTTGTAGCTATGTTTAGATTCACATTCAGAGTCATCTCACTGGATGTTCGAAAGTAAGCATCGCGTGAGTTTACCTTGGCACCACGTGTCATGAAGGAGTAGGTAGGAGCAGAATCATCCTCATCTTCAGCATTAGCGTCAGCGACGAGGCCATTGTCTTCGGTGTTGAAGATTGACTTGGCGACATAAGCTGAAGCTACAGCCAGGCTTGCCAAGCCCGAACCGGACTCCTCCTCAGACTCCACCTCCGCCTCCTCAGAAGCAGACTCCTCCTCTGAATCCATCTCCTTGCCAACAAACGCACGAGCCTTGCTGGATGAGCTCTTCTTGTGAGATGAAGACTTTGATGAAGAATTTGAAGAAGACTTTGAGGATTTCTTCTTCTTCTTGTCATCAGAATCATATTCCTTGCTCTTCTTCTTCTTGGTCTCATTGTCCCATTGAGGACACTCATAGATGTAGTGACCAGATTTCTTGCATTTGTGGCATGTTCTCTTCTTGTGGTCACGAGTGGAAGCTTCATCATTTCTTGAGCTGGATCTTGAAGACTTTATGAAACCTTTCTTCTTGGAGAACTTCTGAAACTTCTTCACGAGCATAGATAGCTCCTTTCCAATGTCTTCAGGATCCCCAGAACTGCAGTCAGATTCTTCTTCAGATGAGGATACAACCTTTGCCTTCAAAGCCCGGGTTCGGCCATAGTTGGGGCCATAGATGTCTCTCTTCTCAGATAGTTGGAACTCATGTGTGTTGAGACTCTCAAGTATGTCATACGGATCGAGATTTTTGAAGTCAAGACGTTCTTGAATCATCAGGACCAGGGTGTCGAATGAGCTGTCAAGTGATATCAGGAGCTTCTTGAAGATTTCATGCTTGATGATCTTAGTGGCGCCAAGTGCGCGAAGCTCATTTGTGATATCAGTGAGGCGATCAAATGTGAGTTGGACATTATCATTGTCGTTTATCTTGAAGCGGTTGAAGAGGTTGCGAAGAACATCAATCCTTGAATCTCTCTGAGTTGAAACGCCTTCGTTGACCTTGGAGAGCCAGTCCCAGACCAGCTTTCCAGTTTCCAGTGCACTCACACGGCCATACTGTCATTTGGTTAGATGACCACAGATGATGTTCTTGGTAGTCGAATCCAGTTGAATGAACCTTTTGACATCAGCAGCAGTGACACCTTCACCGACCTTGGGAACACCATTCTTGACACATACCAGATGTCGACATCAATGGCTTCAAGATGCATACGCATCTTATTCTTCTAGTAGGGGTAATCAATGTCATCGAAGACTGGGCACGCAGCGGAGACCTTGATTATCCCTGCAGTCGACATAGCTAAAACTCCAGGTGGTTAAACCGAATCACACAGAACAAGGGAGCACCTTGCTCTGATACCAATTGAAAGTGCTAGTTATTGACTAGAGGGGGGTGAATAGGCAATTCTTATGAAAGTCTTCAAAAATGAGGTCTTTGAAGACAAACAGTAGAAATGAACCTATTGAAATGCAGCGGAAGGTAGACTACACTAGACAAGCCATAGTCAAGTAATCAATGAAGTGAAAGTACGAAGACTATTAGCAGCTAGGAAGTATGGATCAGAATGGAAGACAGTATGAAGCCAACAGTAAATAGTCTTCACTCGGTGAAGTCAATCAGATCAGACAAGCAGGCAATGACTTCATGAAGACAAACTGTAAAGTAAAGGGAAGTGAAAGATAGAACCAGTTGCTTGGTGAAGACAAGGATTTGGTAGACCAGTTCCAGTTGTTGTGACAACTGTACGTCTGGTTAGGGAGGCTGAGATTTAACTCGGAAAACCGCGTCTTCACCTTATTCCCCTTGAGCTAAGGATACCCAGTCCTCGCCCAATCACTCTGGTAAGTCTTCAAGGTAGACTTCCAAACCTTCATAGACTTCGTTCACTGGCGGTCCACAATGGCTCTTGGATGCTTAGAACGCGACGCCTAACCGGCTGGCGGATTCATAGTCCTCAAGTGTAACAAGTCTTCAGGTTACGCAGATAGAAAGACTTCAGTGATGCCTAACACTCTTTGGCTTTGGGTGTTTTGGGCTTTGTCCTCGCAACGATTTCTCTCTCAAATGCTTTGGAGGTGGGTTGCTCTCAAACGACAAAAGCCGCACACTAACTCTAAGCAGGCACCAATTTATGGTGTAGGGGTGGACTATTTATAGCTAGGAGGCAACCCAACCTGATTTGTCCGAAATGTCCCTGGGTCACTAAGGAACCGACACGTGTCCAACGGTCGGATTTCAAACACATGCGACAGCTTGACTTGGGCTACAAGTAAAGCTGACTCATCCAGCTCTGGATAAGATTTGCTCTCATTGTCTTCGTTCGAAGACATAGGATTTTTGTTTAGCATCACATCAGTCACTCTAACTTTGTTCACTTGGACCCCACTTAACAGTACATTGGTTCCTATGACTCAACAAAGAAGAAAAGGAAACTACGAAACAATTATGTCTTCGCTCTCCATAGTCTTCACATGAATGTCTTCTCATGTCACAATCTTCACCGTGAATGTCTTCATGAACCACCATTGTCTTCAATGTCTTCACACATTTTAGGGGTCATCTCTGGTAGGTAAACCAAATCAATAAGGGACTACTACCTGTGTTATCCTACAATTCTCACAAACACATTAGTCCCTCAACCAAGTTTGTCGTCAATACTCCAAAACCAACTAGGGGTGGCACTAGATGCACTTACAATCCCTCGCAGTGGCCTCCAAGCATGTACACATCTCCGTAGACAAAGACGACCATAAATAGAGCGTACATGTATATCTATAGATAACCTGCATAAGAGAAGAACTTTTAGCCTCAAGAACACCATCATTTCTACATAGGTAAAGGACCAAATCATGGCAAGATCTCCCACCCTAAGATGAATTCTAAACTTGTCATTAATTCCATGTAACTAGTTGCCAAAAATTATTAGCAACACTATATCGAGGATACAAACCAAAAACTACTTGGATAACTGACCATATAGACTGAGCAAAGAACAAGTCTTTTATGGTCTCATCATGATGACAATAAACACATTACGGTCTTTCGATCCAATTCCTCTTAATAAGGTTATATTTAGTAAGAATGACTCCATGATGAAGATATGATAACCCACAAGTATAGGGGATCGCAACAGCTTTCGAGGGTAGAGTATTCAACCCAAATTTATTGATTCGACACAAGGGGAGCCAAAGAATATTCTCAAGTATTAGCATCTGAGTTGTCAATTCAACCACACCTGGAAACTTAGTATCTGCAACAAAGTGTTTAGTAGCAAAGTAATATGATAGTGGTGGTAGCGGCAACAAAAGTAAAGACAGCAAAAGTAATGTTTTTGGTATTTTGTAGTGATTGTAACAGTAGCAGCAGGAAAGTAAATAAGCAAGAACCAGTATATGGAAAACTCGTAGGCACCGGATCAGTGATGGATAATTATGCCGGATGCGGTTCATCATGTAACAGTCATAACATAGGGTGACACAGAACTAGCTATAATTCATCAATGTAATGTAGGCATGTATTCCGTATATAGTCATACGTGCTTATGGAAAAGAACTTGCATGACATCTTTTTTCCTACCCTCCCGTGGCAGCGGGGTCCTATTGGAAACTAAGGGATATTAAGGCCTCCTTTTAATAGAGAACCGGAACAAAGCATTAGCACATGGTGAATACATGAACTCCTCAAACTATGGTCATCACTGGGAGTGGTCCCGATTATTGTCACTTCGGGGTTGCCGGATCATAACACATAGTAGGTGACTATAGACTTGCAAGATAGGATCAAGAACTCACATATATTCATGAAAACATAATAGGTTCAGATCTGAAATCATGGCACTCGGGGCCTAGTGACAAGCATTAAGCATAGCAAAGCCATAGCAACATCAATCTCAGAACATAGTGGATACTAGGGATCAAACCTAACAAAACTAACTCGATTACATGATAAATCTCATCCAACCCATCACCGTACAGCAAGCCTACGATGGAATTACTCACACACGGCGGTGAGCATCATGAAATTGGTGATGAAGGATGGTTGATGATGACGACGGCGACGAATCCCCCTCTCCGGAGCCCCGAACGGACTCCAGATCAGCCCTCCCAAGAGGTTTTAGGGCTTGGCGGCGGCTCCGTATCGTAAAATGCGATGATTTCTTCTCCCTGATTTTTTTCTCTCCGAAAGCAAGTATACAGAGTTGGAGTTGGCGTCGGAGGGCATCCAGGGGGCCCACGAGGTAGGGGGCGCGCCCTAGGGGGGCGCCCCCACCCTCGTGGATAGGGTGTGGGCCCCCTGGTCTTCATCTTTGGTGAGGATTTTTTTTTATTTTTTCTAAGATGTCACTACAACAAACCTGTTAATTCATGACGGATTTCTGTTGACGGTTTTGAAAATCGTCATGAACGGCCTAGTATAGCCCCGCAAGCCCGCAAAAAGCCCACCTAAAGCCCTAAAATTTTACCAGTATAAAACCTAACCCTAACACACCTCCCCGTCCCAATCTCTTTCTCCATCCGCTGCCGCCACACCTTGCCTCCCCTCGTCCCCATCCTCCGCCGCCACACCTTGCCTCCCCTCGTCCCCGTCCTCCGCCGCCACACCTCGCCTCTCCTCGTCCCCATCCTCCACCACCACGCCTCTCCTCGTCCCCGTCCTCCGCCACCACATCCCTGCCTCCAACCGAAGACGGCGGCCCGAGATCCATGGCGACGGCGGTTGCAGCGGCCCCATGGAAGCGGCGGCCAACCCTAGCCGCTTGCGGCGCTCCGGCCATGGATCTGACCAGGGGCCTCACTCCTCCGTCTCCCAAGCTGCGCAACTGCCTCGAGCAACTGTCAGACGAGGAGAGGACGACGACCGTGACCTACAGGAGGCCCGAGCTCGACCACGTCGACGACGAGTACGCCTCGCACAAGGTCCCTCCGTACTTCCGCCTCATCTCCTCTCCTTCATTCCTTCCTTCTTTCTCTCATCCCCAATCAATTTTTTTGATTTGATTCAGATCAACAGAAGCTCTCTGCCTCTCCAGTTCCATGGACGGACGACTGGGACCCCACGCTCGAGCCCGACGAGCTGGACGAGTTCGACAGTGAGGTCGCCCACCCCCGCCCCCCATGATTCCCCACAGAACAAGGTCGACCCGCTCGCTCTATTTTTCTTTTCTTTCCAAGTGATTACTCTCAAATTTTCTTGGATTGAACCTAATGCAGAAAACGTGGCCACTTCCTTTCCAGATACTCGCATGTTACAGCCAACGACACAGTAGCGCTGCTGGCTATTTCCTTCTTCTTTTCTCACCATGCGAGCACTAGTAGTGTAGAATTCATGAGATCTGCTAGTTAGTTAAGCAACTACTTGTTTATTTTAGTAAGTAAACGCCCATGATATGCTCCTGTTGATTCCTTGCTACTCTGTGCATGCAGCAAGGATGTAATTGCTAGTGGGGCAGGTGATGATGCTATCTGCCTTTTCGCTGAGAAGAGTACTATCGTATCTTATCCTTTCTCTGAACATTCAAATCTCATGACTCGATTTATCTCTATGGCATCCACTTAGCTGACCATTTTGTCCAAGCTACATTTGTGGCAGATAGTGTGGTGTGATGTTCCAGCATGGATTGCGTACTTTATTAGATAAGACTGTCATTTATTTTAGCATGAAGGATGATGCAGTTCGTACTTGTTTTGTTCATACTTTCCTGGATTCCATAGTTCTGTACTTTTCTTGCCTCATGAAAGTAGCCATCATATGTTTTTTGTGATATTGATTGGTCAATGCCTGAATACAGAGTTGTATTTATCGATATACTAGATTCGCATTTCTAGGATAAATTGTGATAGATAAAACATATTTTTTACTTTACTATAATTTCAAACTTAGAAGAACACTTGCCGATGACAATAGTATTTTTGATGCCCAACGCCCTTGCAGCTATTCATAAATCAGAAGCTCTGCATGCTCCTTCCTTCTTTTAAGTTTTAATTAAATATTTACGATAGAACATGTCTTGTTGTTTATTGTCAAGGGCTAATGTTGTTGTCCGGAAGGAACTCCAGGAACCAACTTCGAATAGCTCTTGTATTCATCTGGAATGATATTTTAGGCACCGGTCTTGTGTAAGTTTCTTGATATCTATTTCAGATCCAAAATATGTAAAGTTTATCTATTGCTTGTCCATGTGGTTCCACTTCAGACTATTCAGAAGCATTTTTGAGCAGAGTGCTATTTAGTGCTTAGTATTCGAAACTTCAATTGTTGCATTGGTTTTTCCTCATGTACTTTTGATCTTTTATTGCCAACTTAAATAAAATAAAGTGTAGCAGTTTATGCTTGTAATTTTTTTGCCAGGAAGTTATTACTAGATCTACTATCCCAATGATTTTTTCTTTCCTGAATCTACAATAAAGGACTACATCTGGACAAGTTGTAAAAAGAAAACTTTTTCCGCACTTTACTCTCTTTTACTTATAAGAAACTGGTCTAGGTTTAGATATCTGTAGTGCCTGAAGCTTAGTCATCTTAAAATAGTTCACCCAGAGTTTGTATCTACACTTGTGCCTATCATCCATATTTGCCAAGCTGATAATTCTTTTCACTTATCCAAATTTGTCCACATGCTTCTTAACTTGTTTTTATGCCTTTGTTTAGTGCAGGTTCCAAGAAATTAGAGGCTGCTTTTTCAAAACGAATACACAGAGAAATACATAGAGAAATCAGAGGCTAGTTTTTGAGATCGGTTCCAAGAAAGTGCAAAGTTATGTAGTAATTTTGTTTAGAGGCTCCTTTTTCAGATCAGTTCCAAGAAATGCAAACTGATGTAGTAATAATGGTTGTAAATACTTGTTGAGCTATCTATGTAAATATGTATTTTTGGTATCTGAACATTGTCGTGATTGTAACAAGTTTGGGTTGTTATGTGAAAATTAATTTTGATTTATGGCCTTGTTTGAATGTTAGGCATGAAATTTATAGATAACAAAAATATCTAATCCTTATGGGTTAAGAAGAAAAACACAGAAACAATTGTCCAGTAGTGTCCACGTAGGCTGCCACGTCATTCCAACTAGTCAAGAAAAAATCCAACATGGCGTACATCCATGACGGCTTGTTCTGTCACAGAAGATTGGGCCTGGGCGGGCTTGGCGCACTTCCATGATGGCCAAGAACTGTCCTGGAAGCTGCCATATCAAATTATGACGCTATATACATGACGGATTGCAAATCCGTCATGGAAGGGAACCCATGACAATTTTTCATTGATCAGTGACGAACTAGAACTGTCATGTATTAACAGAATTCTTGTAGTGATGTTCCGTGGAGTTTCAGGTCATTCCGAGAATATTTGTTTTCTGCACATAAAACAACACCATGGCAATTCTGCTGAAAACAGCGTTAGTCCGGGTTAGTTCCATTCAAATCATACAAGTTAGAGTCCAAAAGAAGGGCAAAAGTGTTTGGAAAAGTAGATACGACGGAGACGTATCAACTCCCCCAAGCTTAAACCCTTACTTGTCCTCAAGCAATTCAGTTGACAAACTGAAAGAAAGAAAGAAAAACTTTTACAAACTCTGTTTGCTCTTGTTGTTGTAACTATGTCAAGCCAGTATTCAAGTTTTCATCAGAGATCATAACTAACCACACTTGCAATAATTCTCAGGTCTCATAATTACTCATATCAATAGCGTAATCAACTAGCAAGCCATAATAATAAATCTCGGATGAAAACACTTTCTCAAAACAATCATAATATGATATAACAAGATGGTATCTCGCTAGCCCTTTCTGAGACCGCAAAACATAAATGCAGAGCACCTTTAAAGATCAAGGACTGACTAGACATTGTAATTCATGGTAAAAGAGATCCAATCATAGTCACACCCAACATAGATTAATAGTGATGAATGCAAACGACAGTTGTGCTCTCCAGCTAGTGCTTTTTAATAAGAGGGTGATGACTCAACATAAAAGTAAATGGATAGGCCCTTCGCAGAGGCAAGCAGGGATTTGTAGAGGTGCCAGAGCTCAGTTTTGCAATAGATATAAATTGTATTTTGAGCGGTATACTTTCATTGTCAACATAGCAACTAAGAGATGGCAATATCTTCCATGCTAAACACATTATAGGCGGTTCCCAAACAGAATGGTAAAGTTTATACTCCCCCTCCACCAACAAGCATCAATCCATGGCTTGCTCGAAACAACGAGTGCCTCCAACATACATCAGGTCCCAGGGGGAGTTTTGTTTGCAATTAATTTTGATTTAGTTTGCATAAAGCATGGGACTGGGCATCCCGGTGACCAGCCATTTTCTCGTGAGTGAGGAGCGGAGTCCACTCCTCTTGAGAATAACCCGCCTAACACGGAAGATAAGGACAACCTTGGTTGATACATGAGCTATTCAAGCATACAAAACAGAATGTTTATTTGAAGGTTTAGAGTTTAGCACATACAAATTTACTTGGAACGGCAGGTAGATACCGCATATAGGAAGGTATAGTGGACTCATCTAGAATAACTTTGGGGTTTAAAGGGGTTGGATGCACAAGCAGTATTCCCGCTTAGTACAAGTGAAGGCTAGCAAAAGACTGGGAAGCGACCAACTAGAGAGCGACAACAGCCATGTACATGCATTAAAATTAATAAACATTGGATGTAAGCATGAGTAGGATATAATCCACCATGAACATAAATATCGTGAAGGCTATGTTGATTTTGTTTCAACTACATGCGTGAACATGTGCCAAGTCAAGTCACTTAAATCATTCAAAGGAGGATACCACCCCATCATACCACATCATAACCATCTCAATAGCATGTTGGCACGCAAGGTAAACCATTATAACTCATAGCTAATCAAGCATGGCACAAGCAACTACGATCTCTAATTGTCATTGCAAACATGTTTATTCATAATAAGCTGAATCAAGAACGAGGGACTCATCATATTTACAAAAACAAAAGAGGTCGAGTTCATACCAGCTTTTCTCATCTCAGTCAGTCCATCATATATCATCATAATTGCCTTTCACTTGCACGACCAAACGGTGTGAATAATAATAAGAGTGTACGTGCATTGGACTAAGCTGGAATCTGCAAGAATTCAATAAACAGGAGAAGACAAGGCAATATGGTCTCTTGGTTAAATCAACAATAATGCATATAAGAGCCACTTCAACAATTTAATTATGGTCTTCTCCTACTGACCCCCAAAGAAAAGAAAAGAAATAAAACTATTTACACGGGAAAGCTCCCAACAAGCAAAAGAAGAACGGGAAATATTTTTGGGTTTTCTTTTTAATTATTACTACTACAGCAGAAAAAATAAACTACTACTAATTTTTTTTTGGTTTTTCTTAAGGTTTAACAAACACACAAGAAGAAAGCAGGAAAAAGAAACTAAACTAGCATGGATATTACAGAGAAAATGTATTAGCACCGACATCTAGTAATGAGTGTGTGTGAACATAAATGTAATGTCCGTGAGAAATACGTACTCCCCCAAGCTTAGACTTTTGGCCTAAGTTGGTCTATTGCCAGGGATAGCCTGGCGGATACCCATAGGTGTAGCTGGGGCCGTACTACGACGAGGAATAGTTGGGATCATACTGATAGTTAGACTGCCGTGAAGGATCAAATTGTGGTTCCGGTTCTGGCTCCTCGGCTGGTGCAGGGTTCCGGTAGGCATGAATAGCCGTCAACGGAACAAGGTACGTTCCTACAGTCAAATCAAACAAAGAAGGAGAAGGCAGGATAATAGTCTCAGGATGATGTTTGTTAAAGAACAATTGATATTTAAGCTCTCCTGCCCTATTCTTAACAATAAAATCATGTGCCACCATACTTTTATGATCTAGATAAATACGGGGCAGCACCTTTTCTTCCTTCTCAGCATGCCTAATAGGTATGTCAAAATGTATGGCTAGGCGTGTAGCATAGATGCCTCCAAAGATGGGGCCTTTGGTACTGTTCATACTTAACCGTCTAGCAATAATACCGCCCATACTAAAAGTGTTATCACTGTATAAACCGTGGAGCCGAATAATTATATCAGGGATACTAAGGTTTCCACAGTTTCCGCGTCCAATTAAACAACGACTAGCAAATAATGCAAAGTAACATAAAACAGGAAAATGTATGCTAGTGATTCGTGCATCAGAAACCTTCCTAGTTTCTCCTACAATGATAGTATCAATAAACCCAACCACATCATCATGATGTGGTTCTTCTATCTTGCCCTCAAAAGGGACTAAACAAATCCGACAAAAATCATAAAGTGACACCTCCTTATGCTCATCATATAAATGAAACTCCACCGTAGGTGGTGAGTTCCTAGAATGAAAATGAAAGTTTTGCACAAAGGTATTTGTGAGTAAGAGATACTGATCGCATTGGTCGTGGAGGAAAGCGGTGAGGCCTGCATTGTGAGCCAATTCATGAAAAAATTTATAGATACCGGTGATACGTCTCCAACGTATCTATATTTTTGATTGCTCCATGCTATATTATCTACTGTTTTGGGCAATATTGGGATTTATTATCCACTTTTATATTACTTTTGGGACTAACCTATTAACCGGAGGCCCAGCCCAGATTTGCTGTTTTATGCCTATTTCAGTGTTTCGAAGAAAAGGAATATCAGACGGAGTCAAAACGGAACGAAATCAACTGGAGAAGTTATTTTTGGAAGGAAACACACCTGATGAACTTGGACCCCACGTCAGGGGAGACATGAGGTGCTCATGAGGGTGGGGGGCGCGCCCCCCTGTCTCGTGGGACCCCCGTGGCTCCTCCGACGTCCTCCCTGCACCCATATATACCCACGTGACCTAAAACTTCTAGAACGCACAATAGATCGGGAGTTCCGCCGCCAGAAGCCTCCGTAGCCAGCAAAAGCCAATCTAGACCCATTCCGGCACCCTGCGAGAGGGGGGAACCCTCACCGGTGGCCATCTTCATCATCTCGGTGCTCTCCATGACGAGGAGGGAGTAGTTCTCCCTCGTGGCTGAGGGTATGTACCAGTAGCTATGTGTTTGATCTCTCTCTCTCGTGTTCTTGATTTGGCACGATCTTGATGTATCGCGAGCTTTGCTATTATAGTTGGATCTTATGTTTCTCCTCCCCCTCTTCTCCCTTGTAAAGAATTGAGTTTCCCCTTTGAAGTAATCTTATCATGATTGAGTCTTTAAAGACTTGAGAACACTTGATGTATGTCTTGCCGTGGATATCTGTGGTGACAATGGGATACCGCGTGCCACTTGATGTATGTTTTGGTGACCAACTTGCGAGTTCCGCCCATGAACCTATGCATAGGGGTTGGCACACGTTTTCATCGTGATTCTCCCGTAGAAACTTTGGGGCACTCTTTGAGGTCCTTTGTGTTGGTTGAATAGATGAATATGAGATTGTGTGACGCATATCGTATAATCATACCCACGGATACTTGAGGTGACATTGGAGTATCTAGGTGACATTACGGTTTTGGTTGATTTGTGTCTTAAGGTGTTATTCTAGTACGAACTCTAGTGCTATTTGTGACACTTATAGGAATAGCCCAACGGATTGATTGGAAAGAATAACTTTGAGGTGGTTTCGTACCCTACCATAATCTCTTCGTTCGTTCTCCGCTATTAGTGACTTTGGAGTGACTCTTTGTTGCATGTTGAGGGATAGTGATGTGATCCAATTATGTTAGTATTGTTGAGGGAACTTACACTAGCGAAAGTATGAACCCTAGGCCTTGTTTACCATCATTGCAATACCGTTTACGCTCACTTTTATCATTTGCTACCTTGCTGTTTTTATTATTTCAGATTACAAAAACTATTATCTACTATCCATATTGCACTTGTATTACCATCTCTTCGCCGAACTAGTGCACCTATACAATTTACCATTGTATTGGGTGTGTTGGGGACACAAGAGACTCTTTGTTATTTGGTTGCAGGGTTGCTTGAAAAAGACCATCTTCATCCTACGCCTCTTACGGATTGATAAACCTTAGGTCTTCCACTTGAGGGAAATTTGCTACTGTTCTACAAACCTCTGCACTTGGAGGCCCAACAACGTCTACAAGAAGAAGGTTGTGTAGTAGACATCAAGCTCTTTTCTGGCGCCGTTGCCGGGGAGGTGAGTGCTTGAAGGTATATCTTTAGATCTTGCAATCGAGTCTTTTAGTTTCTTGTTTTATCAGTAGTTTAGTTTATAAAAGAAAAATATAAAAAATGGAATTGAGTTTGTCTCATACGCTTCATCTTTTTAATATCTTTCGTGAGTATGATGGAAAGGATAATTGTGCTCAAGTGCTAGAAGAAGAAATCTATAAAATGTTTGGCACTAAATCTTTGAATGATGAGCATGATTGCAATGTTGTTAGTACGAATTCTTTGAATATCCATGATGCTAATGATGATTGCACTAGTTATGATGAAAATGCCTCCTATAAACATGTCAATTTTTGTGGAGTGCATTGGGTTTGTAAGTACACACCAAATAGGGAAGATAGATATTGCAAGAAGCATAAGTACTTAGAAACCAAATTTCTGCAAGTAGAGCTAGATGAATGTGCTGAAAAATTAAATTATCTTGGCCGTACTTGTGGACTTTGCAATGAAAGTGGTCATTTAGCTATCCGATGCAAATTGTTTCATGATATAATCGTGTCCAAAAATTGTGATGACTTGATTTCCCTTGCACATTATAATGAACTTAGTTTGCTTATGGGTTATGAAGAAATGAAACGTTTAACTAATTATCTTCCAGAATTTGCCCGTTACAAACTTCTTGGCTTTGATCTAGAAGAAATTTATATGTATTGTGAGGTGAATTGTATTGAAAATCCTTATATTGCCAATTACATAAAGAAAAGAAAACAAATAGAGGATGAAGAGAATACTAATGAAAGGGAAGAGACTTCCCAATATCCTCCTATTATTTCTTAGGATGAATTATGTAATGAGGAGGAGCCTCATATTCAACCAATCTCATTAATAAGGAGCTCCAAAAAGAGGATTGAACCCACACATGATGTGGTGAAGAAGAAGAAAAGAAAAAGGAAGAGAGGTAAAAAGGTACCCCTTCCAAATAATGTTGCTCCTATTACTATTGTGCCTCATGAAAATATAATTGTGGAAGATAATGATACTTCTTATGATCTTGAAAATCTTTTTGGCACTTGCTTGGAAGAATATAATAATTGCTATACTATTGGTGCTATCCATGCTATTAATGATGAGAGTGATTATGCTTATGATACAAAAATGCCCAAGCTTGGGGAAGCTATGTTTGATGAGTATGACATATTTGAGAATATATTTTCTGCAATTAATGTTTGTCCCAAGCTTGGGGATGCTACGCTTAATGAAGATTATATTTTTATTCTCCCAAGTTTCGATATGCAAATTTACAATGATAATAACATGCCTCCTACTTATGATAATTATTGTGATGATACATATGGTATAAAAAGTAGTGAGGATTATATTTATAAAACTTGTCATGATTATGGTTACCCCTTCTCTGAACATTACTCTTTTAATGTGGAAACAATTTATAGTATTCAAGTTTCCTATGATACTCCCACTATTCCGAATAAGAAGAATCTTGCTTATGTCGAGAGTAGTAAATTTTCTATGCTTGTAGATCATGAAAGGAATGCTTTAGGTGATGGTTATATTGTTGAATTCATTCATGATGCTACTGAAAATTATTATGAGGGAGGAATATATACTTGTAGGAATTGCAATAATATCAAGTTTCCTCTCCATGTGCTTAAAGTTTTGAAGTTATGCTTGTTTTACTCTCCTATGCTAGTTGATTATTGTTCTCATAAGTTGTTTGCTCACAAAATCCCTATGCATAGGAAGAGGGTTAAACTTAAATTTGTTAGTCATATTCTTCAAGATGCTCTCTTTATGTTACAATTCTTATCCTTTATGTGAGCATCGTTGAAATCATAATGCCTAGCTAGGGGCGTTAAACGATGGCGCTTGTTGGGAGGCAACCCAATTTTATTTTTGTTCCTTACTTTTTGTTCCTGTTTAGTAATAAATAATTCATCTAGCATCTGTGTAGATGTGGTTTTATGCTTTTAATTAGTGTTTGTGCCAAGTAGAACCTTTGGGAAGACTTGGGGAAAGTCTTGTTGATCATGCTGTCAAAAGCAGAAACTTTAGAGCTCACGAGAACTACTGCCATTTTTATTTGGAGAGTGCTATTTAGTTAATTCTTTTTGCAGATGATTAACAGATAAATTCCTTAGGTCCAGAAATTTATTTGAGAATTTTATGTGTTCCATAAGTATACGTTTGATCCAGATTACTACAGACTGTTCTGTTTTTGACAGATTCTGTTTTTCATGTGTTGTTTACTTATTTTGATGAATCTATGGCTAGTAAAATAGTTTATAAACCATATATAAGTTAGAATACAGTAGGTTTAACACCAATATAAATAAAGAATGAGTTCATTACAGTACCTTGAAGTGGTGATTTATTTTCTTATACTAACGGAGATTATGAGTTTTCTATTAATTTTTGTGTTGTGAAGTTTTCAAGTTTTGGGTAAGGATTCGATGGACTATGGAATAAGGAGTGGCAAGAGCCTAAGCTTGGGGATGCCCCAGGTGGCATCCCCTCTTTCATCTTCGTTCATCGGTAACTTTACTTGGAGCTATATTTTTATTCGCCACATGATATGTGTTTTGCTTGGAGCGTCATGTCATTTTCTTTTGCTTTGCTTGCTGTTTGAATAGAATACCAAGAACTGAAATTATTAAATGTTAGAGAGTCTTCACATAGTTGCACCATTATTCAACTACTCATCGATCTTCACTTATATCTTTCAGAGTAGTTTGTCATTTGCTCTAGTGCTTCACTTATACCTTTTAGAGCATGGTGGTAGTTTTATTTTGAAGAAATAGATGAACTCTCATGCTTCACTTATATTATTTTGAGAGTCTTAAATTGCATGGTAATTTGCTTAAAATCCTAATATGCTAGGTATACAAGATTAATAATAAAATTCTCTTATGAGTGTGTTGAATACTAAGAGAAGTTTGATACTTGATGATTGTTTTGAGATATGAGGATGGTAATATTAGTGTCATGCTAGTTGAGTAGTTGTGAATTTGAGAAATACTTGTGTTAGAGTTTGTGATTCCCGTAGCATGCACGTATGGTGAACCATTATGTAACGAAGTCAGAGCATGATTTATTTATTGATTGCCTTCCTTATGAGTGGAGGTCGGGGACGAGCGATGGTCTTTTCCTACCAATCTATCCCCCTAGGAGCATGCGCGTAATACTTTGCTTCGATAACTAATAGATTTTTGCAATAATTATATGAGTTCTTTATGACTAATGTTTAGTCCATGGATTATACGCACTCTCACCCTTCCACCTTTGCTAGCCTCTCTAGTACCGCGCAACTTTCGCCGGTACCATAAACCCACCATATACCTTCCTCAAAACAGCCACCATACCTACCTGCTATGGCATTTCCATAGCCATTCCGAGATATATTGCCATGCAACTTTCCACCGTTCCGTTTATTATGACACGTTTCATCATTGTCATATTGCTTAGCATGATCATGTAGTTGACATTGTATTTGTGGCAAAGCCACCGTTCATAATTCTCTCATACATGTCACTCATGCATCATTGCACATCCCGGTACACCGCCGGAGGCATTCATATAGAGTCATATCTTGTTCTAAGTATCGAGTTGTAATTCTTGAGTTGTAAGTAAATAGAAGTGTGATGATCATCATTCAATAGAGCATTGTCCCAAAAAAAGAGAGAAAGAAAAAAAGAGAAAGGCCAAATAAAAAAGAAAGGCCAAATAAAAAAAGAAAGGCCAAAGAAAAAAAGGGGGGCCCAAAAAAAGAAAATAAATAAAAAGGGGCAATGCTACTATCCTTTTTCCACACTTGTGCTTCAAAGTAGCACCTTGATATAGCGAGTCTCATATATTGTGCTTCAAAGTAGCACCATGTTCTTCATATAGAGAGTCTCATATGTTGTCACTTTCATATACTAGTGGGAATTTTACATTATAGAACTTGGCTTGTATATTCCAATGATGGGCTTCGTCAAATTGCCCTAGGTCTTTGTGAGCAAGCAAGTTGGATGCACACCCACTAGTTTCTTTTGTTGAGCTTTCATACACTTATAGCTCTGGTGCATCCGTTGCATGGCAATCCCTACTCACTCACATTGATATCTATTGATGGGCATCTCCATAGCCCGTTGATACGCCTAGTTGATGTGAGACTATCTTCTCCTTTTTGTCTTCTCCACAACCACCATTCTATTCCACCTATAGTGCTATATCCATGGCTCACGCTCATGTATTGCGTGAAGATTGAAAAAGTTTGAGAACATCAAAAGTATGAAACAATTGCTTGGCTTGTCATCGGGGTTGTGCATGATTTAAATTTGTTGTGTGGTGAAGATGGAGCATAGCCAGACTATATGATTTTGTAGGGATAACTTTCTTTGGCCATGTTATTTTGAGAAGACATAATTGCTTTGTTAGTATGCTTGAAGTATTATTATTTTTATGTCAATATGAACTTTTGTATTGAATCTTATGGATCTGAATATTCATATCACAATTAAGGAGAATTACATTAAAATTATGCCAACTAGCATTCCACATCAAAAATTATCTTTTTTTTATCATTTACCTACTCGAGGACGAGCAGGAATTAAGCTTGGGGATGCTTGATACGTCTCCAACGTATCTATAATTTTTGATTGCTCCATGCTATATTATCTACTGTTTTGGGAAATATTGGGCTTTATTATCCACTTTTATATTACTTTTGGGCCTAACCTATTAACCGGAGGCCCAGCCCAGATTTGCTGTTTTATGCCTATTTCAGTGTTTTGAAGAAAAGGAATATCAGACGGAGTCAAAACGGAACGAAATCAACTGGAGAAGTTATTTCTGGAAGGAAACACACCTGATGAACTTGGACGCCACGTCAGGGGAGACACGAGGTGCTCACGAGGGTGGGGGGCACCCCCCTAGGGCGCGCCCCCTGTCTCGTGGGCCCCCGTGGCTCCTCCGACGTCCTCCCTGCACCCATATATACCCACGTGACCTAAAACTTCCAGAACGCACAATAGATCGGGAGTTCCGCCGCCAGAAGCCTCCGTAGCCACCAAAAGCCAATCTAGACCCATTCCGGCACCCTGCCGGAGGGGGGAACCCTCACCGGTGGCCATCTTCATCATCCCGGTGCTCTCCATGATGAGGAGGGAGTAGTTCTCCCTCGGGGCTGAGGGTATGTACCAGTAGCTATGTGTTTGATCTCTCTCTCTCTCTCTCGTGTTCTTGATTTGGCACGATCTTGATGTATCGCGAGCTTTGCTATTATAGTTGGATCTTATGTTTCTCCTCCCCCTCTTCTCTCTTGTAATGAATTGAGTTTCCCCTTTGAAGTAATCTTATCATGATTGAGTCTTTAAAGACTTGAGAACACTTGATGTATGTCTTGCCATGGATATCTGTGGTGACAATGGGATACCGCGTGCCCCTTGATGTATGTTTTGGTGACCAACTTGCGGGTTCCGCCCATGAACCTATGCATAGGGGTTGGCACACGTTTTCATCGTGATTCTCCCGTAGAAACTTTGGGGCACTCTTTGAGGTCCTTTGTGTTGGTTGAATAGATGAATCTGAGATTGTGTCACGCATATTGTATAATCATACCCACGGATACTTGAGGTGACATTGGAGTATCTAGGTGACATTAGGGTTTTGGTTGATTTGTGTCTTAAGGTGTTATTCTAGTACGAACTCTAGGGCTGTTTGTGACACTTATAGGAATAGCCCAACGGATTGATTGGAAAGAATAACTTTGAGGTGGTTTCGTACCCTACCATAATCTCTTCGTTCGTTCTCCGCTATTAGTGACTTTGGAGTGACTATTTGTTGCATGTTGAGGGATAGTTATGTGATCCAATTATGTTAGTATTGTTGAGGGAACTTACACTAGCGAAAGTATGAACCCTAGGCCTTGTTTACCATCATTGCAATACCGTTTATGCTCACTTTTATCATTTGCTACCTTGCTGTTTTTATTATTTCAGATTACAAAAACTATGATCTACTATCCATATTGCACTTGTATTACCATCTCTTCGCCGAACTCGTGCACCTATACAATTTACCATTGTATTGGGTGTGTTGGGAACACAAGAGACTCTTTGTTATTTGGTTGCAGGGTTGCTTGAGAGTGACCATCTTCATCCTACGCCTCCTACGGATTGATAAACCTTAGTTCATCCACTTGAGGGAAATTTTCTACTGTCCTACAAACCTCTGCACTTGGAGGCCCAACAACGTCTACAAGAAGAAGGTTGTGTAGTAGACATCAACCGGCTGCTCTTAAGAAATCATCAGAAGGCCATTCACACGCCCGGATCTCCACGGTGCGCGGCAAATTATACTTAGGCTTCGGTGCCTTTTCCTTTGAGCTTTGACTCGATGAGCCCCTCAATAATCTCCTCATCATTTTCTGAAAAATTTTGAAATTTTTAGTAACTTCAAAATAAAAGTAAACCAAACTCAATAATATTGATAGCAACTACTCCTACAAGTGCCTAGGGCCTATATCATGCATCAAAACTACCTTTGACCATATAAATTTGACATGAAAGCTCAAGAACAGGGTCACCTAAGCAGCAAAAATTTGCAAAGAATAAAGCACTAGAACAAAAACTAATTGGACCAATGGAGGAGTCACATACCAAGGAACAATCTCCCCAAGAAATTTTGTGAGAGGTGCTTTGAGCAAGGAGATCGAAAATCACAGCAAAAGTGGCTGGAACTCGTGCTTGAGTTGGTTTTTAGGGTTTGTGTGAGACAGAGGAAGAAGATGGGTGCTGGGATAAGTGGAGGAGGGCCACCGTGGGCCCACGAGGCAGGGGGCGCGCCCTAGAGGGGGGGCGCCCACCACCCTCGTGGCCAGGTGGCAGCTCCTCCCGCGGTAATTTTTGCACAGTAAATACTCAAATATTCCCGAAAAAATCATATTAAATTGACATGGCATTCCGAGGACTTCTATTTTCGGGATATTTTTATATTGCACGGATAAGTCAGAAAAGAGACAGAAAAATACTATTTTTACTTTATTTCTACTAATTAATAGAAAATAAAGAGAAAGTACAGAAGGTGGTGCTTCTAGTTTCATCCATCTCATGCTCATCAAAAAGAATCCACTAACAAGGTTGATCAAGTCTTGTTAACAAACTCATTCCGATAATCATGAAACCGGAGAAATTTCGAATAACACTAAGTTACCTCAACGGGGATATGCACATCCCCTATATAAGTATATCATATTTCTTTTTGACAGTAGGAAGAGGAAATTCAAAACCTCCAATTATAATCGATGAAATTTTTCCAATGGAGTTGATACTATGAACTTGAGGTTGTTTCCTCGGAAAGTGTACCGTATGCTCATTACCATTAACATGAAAAGTGACATTGCCTTTCTTGCAATCAATAACAGCCCCTACAGTATTAAGAAAAAGTCTTCCAAGAATAATAGAGATACTATCATCCTCGGGAATATCAAGAATAACAAAGTCCGTTAAAATAGTAAAGTTTGCAACCACAACAGTCACATCCTCACAGATATCGACAGGTATAGCAGTTGATTTATCAGCCATTTGCAAAGATATTTTAGTAGGTGTCAGCTTATTCAAGTCAAGTCTACGATATAAAGAGAGAGGCATAACACTAACACCAGCTCTAAGATCACATAAAGCAGTTTTAATATAATTTCTTTTAATGGAGCAAGGTATAGTAGGTACCTCGGGATCTCCAAGTTTCTTTGGTATTCCACCCTTAAAAGTATAATTAGCAAGCATGGTGGAAATCTCAGCTTCCGGTATCTTCCTTTTATTAGTAATGATATCCTTCATATATTTAGCATAAGGATTTGTTTTGAGCACATCAGTTAATCGCATACACAAAAAGATAGGCCTAATCATTTCAGCAAAGCGCTCAAAATCCTCATCATCCTTTTTCTTGAATGGTTTTGGAGGAAAAGGCATGGGTTTCTGAACCCAAGGTTCCCTTTCTTTACCATGTTTCCTAGCAACAAAGTCTCTTTTATCATAACGTTGATTCTTTGATTGTGGGTTATCAAGATCAACAGCAGGTTCAATTTCTACATCATTGTCATTACTAGGTTGAGCATCATCATGAACATCATCATTAATATTTTCATTAGGTTCATGTTCATTACCAGATTGTGTTTTAGCATCAGATATAGATATATCATTTGGATTATCTGGTGGTTCAACAATAGGTTCACTAGAAGTTTGCACAGTTATATCATTTTTCTTTTTCTTCTTTTTAGAAGAACTAGGAATATCGATATTATTTCTTTGAGAATCTTGCTCGATTCTCTTAGGGTGGCCTTCAGGATACAAAGGTTCCTGAGTCGTTTTACCAGTTCTAGTAGCCACTCTAACAGCATAATCATTTTTCTTACTATTCATTTCATCCAGCACATCTTTTTGAGCCTTAAGTACTTGTTCTACTTGAGTGATAACCATAGAAGCATGTTTGCTAACAAGTTTAAGTTCACCTTTAATATTAGCCATATAATCACCCAAGCGTCTAATCATATAAGCATTTTCTTTTCATTGTCTACCAAAATAAGCATTGAAGTCTTCTTGCTTAAACATAAAGTTATCAAACTCATCCAAGCACTGACTAGCAATTTTAGTAGGAGGAACTTCAGCTTTATCATATCTATAGAGAGAATTTATCTTTACTACCTGTGTCGGGATATCGAGATCGGGAGGTTCTTCAGTAAATAAAGAATTGAGATCATATGTTTCTTCAACAGGCGGTATATTAAGACCATGTATTTCTTCAATAGGAGGTAAATTCTTAACATCTTCAGCTTTAATACCTTTTTCTTTCATAGATTTCTTTGCCTCTTGCATATCTTCGGGACTGAGGAATAGAACACCTATCTTCTTCGGAGTTGGTTTAAGAATAGGCTCAGTAATTGGAGCAGGAGTTGGCTCAGGAGGTGCCCAATTATTTTCATTTGTCAACATATTATTCAATAGAATTTCAGCTTCATCCGGTGTTCTTTCCCTGAAAAGAGAACCAGCACAACTATCCAGGTAATCTCTGGAAGCATCAGTTAGTCCAGTATAAAAGATATCAAGTATTTCAGGTTTCTTAAGAGGATGATCAGGCAAAGCATTAAGTAACTTGAGAAGCCTCCCCCAAGCTTGTGGGAGACTCTCTTCTTTAATTTGCACGAAGTTGTATATTTCCCTCAAAGCAGCTTGTTTCTTATGAGCAGGGAAATATTTAGCAGAGAAGTAATAAATCATATCCTGGGGACTACGCACACAACAAGGATCAAGAGAATTAAACCATATCTTAGCATCACCCTTTAATGAGAATGGAAATATTTTGAGTATATAGAAGTAACGCGATCTCTCATCATTAGTGAACAGGGCAGCTATATCATTTAACTTAGTAAGATGTGCCACAACAATTTCAGATACATAGCCATAAAACGGATCAGATTCAACCAAAGTAATTATTTCAGGATCAACAGAGAATTCATAATCGTTATCAGGAACATAGATAGGTGAAGTAGCAAAAGCAGGGCTGGGTTTCATTTTATCTCTAAGTGATTCTTTGTTCCATTTAACTAATAACCTCTTGAGCTCATATCTATATTTGCAAGCTAAAATAGGGGCATAAGATTCCATATCAAAAAGATAGCCCTTAGGAATAACAGGCATATTTTCATCATCACTATCATCATCATATTCAGATTCAATAATTTCTTTTTCTCTAGCCCTAGCAATTTGTTCATCAATAAATTCATCAAGGGGCACAGTAGTATGAGGCATAGAAGCAGTTTCATCATAAGTATCATGCATAGCAGAAGTGGCATCATCAATAACATGCGACATATCAGAACGAATAGCAGAAGCAGGTGTAGGTGTCGCAAACTTACTCATAACAGAAGGTGAATCAAGTGCAGAGCTAGATGGTAGTTCCTTACCTCCCCTCGTAGTTGAGGGATAGATCTTGGTTTTTGGATCTCTCAAGTTCTTCATAGTGATAAGCAGATATGAATCCCAAGTGACTCAAAGAATAGAGCTATGCTCCCCGGCAACGGTGCCAGAAATTGGTCTTGATAACCCACAAGTATACGGGATCACAACAGCTTTCGAGGGTAGAGTATTCAACCCAAATTTATTGATTCGACACAAGGGGAGCCAAAGAATATTCTCAAGTATTAGCAGCTGAGTTGTCAATTCAACCACACCTGGAAACTTAGTATCTGCAACAAAGTGTTTAGTAGCAAAGTAATATGATAGTGGTGGTAGCGGCAACAAAAGTAAAGACAACAAAAGTAATGTTTTTGGTATTTTGTAGTGATTGTAACAGTAGCAGCGGGAAAGTAAATAAGCAAGAACCAGTATATGGAAAACTCGTAGGCACCGGATCAGTGATGGATAATTATGTCGGATGCGGTTCATCATGTAACAATCATAACATAGGGTGACACAGAACTAGCTCCAATTCATCAATGTAATGTAGGCATGCATTCCGTATATAGTCATGCGTGCTTATGGAAAAGAATTTGCATGACATCTTTTGTCCTACCCTCCCGTGGCAGCGGGGTCCTATTGGAAACTAAGGGATATTAAGGCCTCCTTTTAATAGAGAACCGGAACAAAGCATTAGCACATAGTGAATACATGAACTCCTCAAACTATGGTCATCACCGGGAGTGGTCCCGGTTATTGTCACTTCGGGGTTGCCGGATCATAACACATAGTAGGTGACTATAGACTTGCAAGATAGGATCAAGAACTCACATATATTCATGAAAACATAATAGGTTCAGATCTGAAATCATGGCACTCGGGTCCTAGTGACAAGCATTAAGCATAGCAAAGTCATAGCAACATCAATCTCAGAACATAGTGGATACTAGGGATCAAACCTAACAAAACTAACTCGATTACATGATAAATCTCATCCAACCCATCACCGTCCAGCAAGCCTACGATGGAATTACTCACACACGGCGGTGAGCATCATGAAATTGGTGATGAAGGATGGTTGATGATGACGACGGCGACGAATCCCCCTCTCCGGAGCCCCGAACGGACTCCAGATCAGCCCTCCCGAGAGGTTTTAGGGCTTGGCGGCGGCTCCGTATCGTAAAACGCGATGATTTCTTCTCCCTGATTTTTCTCTCTCCGAAAGCAAATATATAGAGTTGGAGTTGGCGTCGGAGGGCATCCAGGGGCCCACAATGTAGGGGGGCGCGCCCCCCACCCTTGTGGACAGGGTGTGGTCCCCTGGTCTTCATGTTTGGCGATGATTTTTTATTATTTTTTCTAAGATGTTCCGTGGAGTTTCAGGTCATTTCGAGAATATTTGTTTTCTGCACATAAAACAACACCATGGCAATTCTGCTGAAAACAGCGTCAGTTCGGGTTAGTTCCATTCAAATCATACAAGTTAGAGTCCAAAATAAGGGCAAAAGTGTTTGGAAAAGTAGATACGACGGAGACGTATCAAGATACCACGTGAAGATTTTATTCTTGAGTGGGATTTTTATCTTCCAAGTCATCTTATTATTGTCCACTCGCACATCTGACTGAGACGATGCTCTATACATAGGCTCCACCGAGAAATTACCACTCGTGTGTGAGTTCAAACGACATACATAGCCGTCCTTAATAGCGAAGGATCCATAGCGGAAGAAATGTTTCTTCGTCGCCATAAGACCAGCCCAAAAGTGTGAGTCCCCAGGTTTCTAATTTACCTGGGACACTGCCTGTGAGCCCACATATGTCCTTCCGAGGAGTATTTTCCCTACACCATCTTTCGTAAGTAACTTAAACAACCACTTTCCTAGTAGGGCCGAGTTTTTAACCGCAAGGTCCCGAATAACCATCCCTCCTTGGTCCTTGGGGCAGCAAACCACACTCCATTTAGCCAATGGATACTTCTTCTTAACATTATCTCCTTGCCAAAAAAATCTTGATCGGAAATAATCCTATCTATGTAAGACTTCTTTCAGCAGTTGGAAGAAGGAAATCATATACAACACCATATTACTTAGTACTGAGTTTATGAGGACCAATCTTCCACCCAAAGATAGTAGTTTGCTTTTCCAACTACTTAATCTTTTTTGTAGTCTCTCCCCGACGTGTTTCCATTCGTCATTTTCCGCGCCCTAAGCCGTGCGCCGCCATTCGTCCCATGAGGTCAGGAAAGGGATGCTGGCCTAGCTAAGCTGAGGGACACTAGGAGAAGGCGTCAAGGACCACGAGGAGGAGGTGAAGGTTGATGGCACCAAGCCAATGGGGGTGGCATTGCGAAGGATGCAATTGGTAATCAGTCGGGCATGAATATAAAGGAGTCGAGGGAGGGTGTTAGCTGGCAATGACGCAGAGATAAGGGCTTCCATTTATGGCTGATGCGGTGGTCGGACAAAGGTCGACAAAGATTATGGGTGGCGGGGGTAGTTCAAACTAGAAATTTCCTTCTCATCCATGTGTTTAGTTGGTTTTGGAAGTGGACTCGATTTCTCAACTTTCTGGGTGGAAGGGGTTCTTTTAGAGGCTCTCAATTGTTGTGGGGGGGGGGGTAAGGCATCTCCACTTTGATACGTGTCCAATGTATCTAGTTTTCCAAACACTTTTGCTCTTGTTTTGGACTCTAATTTGCATGATTTGAATGAAACTAACCCGGGCTGACGTTGTTTTCAGCGGAACTATCTTGGTGTTATTTTTGTGTAGAAATAAAAATTATCGAAATTGGATGAAACTTCACGAAGATTTTTTGTGGAACATGTAAAAAAATACCGGTGCAAAGATCTACTGGAGGGGAGCCACCAGCAGCCTACAAGGCAGGGGTGCACCCACCCCCAGGGCACGCCATGCTGCCTTGTGGGTCCCACAGGCGGCTATCCGACATAATTTCAAGCCTACATATACCGTGTTCCTGAGAAAAAAATCGGTGAATTTTTTATTGCATTTTACTATACAAAGCCACTGCCACCTCCTGTTCTTCGCCGGGAGGCCGGATCTGGAGACTGTTTGAGGCTCCGAAGAGGGGAAATCATCGTCATTATCATCACCGACCCTTCTCGATCGACAAACTCATGATGCTCACTACCAGGAGTGAGTAATTCCATTCTAGGTGATGAGTGATATTTTTACACTTATTTACCCTTTGTTTAAACCGAGATATTTTAGTAAAATCGAGATATTCGCTCCGATATTACTACTAATGACTAATGAATGCAAATGGTTCCACAAATCCTCTCTTGATATGTTTCCATAGGAAACGGGACAAAAAGGGAAGAAATCATGTGTGAACATGGAAAGGAATTGAAGAGGAGATAGAAGAAATCAAGAGGAGGTGCACCAGAATTTTATCCAAATATCCACCGCTACTTCATGCCTACGCTTTTTATAATATTCTCCATGCTCAAGTTACTATTACTGTTGTTGTCCTAATTGCTGCAAAATTGCTATTACTACTACTGTTATCGTTAGTACTGCTATCATTGCTGTCATATTTTTGTGCTACTAATAAATTGCTGCAAGGAAGTGACTTCTCAACTGAGGTTAAATTGACAACTCAACTGGTAAGGCTTATAAATATTCTTTGGCTCCCCTCTTGTTGAATCAATAAATTTGGGCGAAATTCTAACCTCGAAGACTGTTGCGATCCCCTACACTCGTGGGTCATCACACTATCCAAAGACACGAAGCTTTCGGTGGACGACAACGGTAGCTCCCTAGATGATCGCACCTGTAGCTACGAAGAGGAGCTTTGAGGCGCACCGACAGTAGGCTTCAGCTTGGAGTCGAGGAAAGGCGAAGCTTCAAGGCGGGGCGCGAGGAGCATCGATTGGCAGTCAGAGGTGGTAAGGCACGAGTATTGTTCCAATGATGGTGGCATGGCTCGCATTCGATGGCCACACGAAGGAGGCGGCGCATGTGGGTGTGAAAGTTCACTTGTAAAATTAATTTGGTTTCTGAATGGGACTAGGAAACTCCAAACATGATCATATATTATGAGCGAGTTGTGTTTTCTAGTAATTCTTTGGGCCTTTTATTTTGGGGCCGATAGATTTCTTTGGGGTCGGCTACAGTTGCTCTAAGCATTTTCTTCTAAGGTATCCGGGCACTGCGATGGTCATTCTCTTTACACGTGCAAAGCACTATTCTTTAATTTGAGTAGTTATTTAATTTGTTGTAATTTTGATATGAAACATTGCTATATTTGTATATGTGACAACTAGGCCCTATGAAGGAATATTTGGCCCGTTATGGCCTTGTCAATTCCCACTAGGATGGAGATGATAAGGCTAGACAACCATCATTGTGAAAACAACTTTGCGTAACTTTCATGGAGGACTACTTGAATTATGTTTGATAGTAGGATGGTTGAACACATGCCTATTTGGCCGAGGATTAAAATGCACAATATATAACATTAAGGCTGTGTTTGGCGATCCACCGCTCCGTCAGCAGGGAGCAGAGTATGTAGAGTAGCCTGTTTGCCGCTCTCCATATTTCTACTATATGCCGCTCCGCTCCGCGGCGGCGGAGTTACGGAGCGGAGGGGTTCCGAACGGAGCCTAAGTGTCATAACATATATTTTTGTGGACAAATGTCATAACATCTTGATTCTTACATGAATTAAAATCACATAAATGTGTAATAGAAGCCATATGCATAGTTCATCAAAGGAATAATGCAGAACTTTCCCAAAATACTAGGTCCATGACATTCTTGTTCCATATAAACAACACAAATCTTTCTATCAGGTTTGATCAAATATTCTTTGAAGCTGAGCGAAAAATCGACCAGAGAAAAAATAATGGAGTTTACAAAACTACAAGGTTGGTATGAAAATCTCTAGGAACTAGAATTCGTCCAAATATGAAATTGAGAGCCTACGTGATAGGATTCTTGGGTGGGTTAAGTGGACTATGCAGCCCCATTGAGATGATTAGCTAACCATTTTGCAAATTAATAATGAATGTTTAGGGCTCCTTTGATTCATATGATTATAATAGAATTGTTATATGTAATTGCCCCTATAGGGCTCCTTTGATTCAAAGGATTTTCATAAGAATTTTAGAGGGTAGAATTCTTAGGAAATTTTCCTACGTTGGTTGTATGATTTATAGGATTAAATCTTATAGGAATTTTTTTCTAACGATTTCTTTGTACTACTTCCCATAGAATTTCTAGCATCCACTCGAACATCTTTGAAAGAATCATTCGTTTTTCAGTGATGCAATCAAACAACCCAAACCCCTATATGGTTGAGATGAGCATGGCATTTCAATCCTATGTTTTTTATTTTTTAGAAACATGTGAATTTAAAAGGCCAAGTGTTGTTTGATTTGTAGGAACGCCATCACTGGGAATCATCCCTATGGAAATTTCCTAGTTAGAAGATTAAGCATGCATCCATCAAATACACACCTGCGGCAGTTCCTTTGTTTTTTGTATTCCGTAGGATTCAAGTGGACACGATATATCAATCCTTCATTTTCCTTATCCTATATGAATATTGCATAGTTGCATCAAAGGAGCCCCGGTATTACTCGTCTACTAGTGTTTACTTTGACTAGTGCAAGGTAGAGGTAGTACACCATCATTTCGAAAGGAAACAAATAGAGAGCTAATGACAGTACTGCATACTTGCACTAGGGCCTGGCTTTTGAAAAAGAAACTGCACTCGTGGAATATCAATTCAAATGTTCACACGTTAAGAACCCTACGGCTCAAGCAAGGAATACCAGCTAGTATAAAATATGTGTGCGATTTCTGGAGGATAACACGGAAAGTAGCAAAGGCGAGGAGGAGCAAAGCAAATATGTAAAGGCCAAGCAAGGGATGGGGTTCCATGACCATGAGGTGGGACGCAACGCAAACGCAGCAGGCGAGGGTGAGGTGGCCAGCCAAAGCGGCCAGGCCCAAAGCCAGCACCCAGTCGGGACATGGACAGTGACAGAGTAAAGAGCGGGAAAAAGAAGGAAAGAGAGGGAGAGAGATGCGCCGGTTGCCAAAGGTCGGGCTTGACCGGCTCACCTCACCTCGCCGACGACCACTTTGGCCGCTGCTCAAATCAGGCAAAGCGATGCGACGCGCCACGTAACAAACAGTGCTGGCTCTCCTCCGTCCGCGGCCGGCCATGGCCTGACATGGAGCTGGAGCTGGATTGGACGAGTGCGGCAGCGGCAGCACGGAGAGAGGGGACTGGAACGAATCACGGATCGCGTGCACCAGCAACGATCGGTCCGTGGATGGTTCGTGTCATTGTGTCCATCAGAGCGCACGGCATGGAGGAAACCTTTGAGCCGATCGAACCTCACGGACCAGCTGCTCGGAGCACGTACGTTTCATTGGGAGTTGAAGCTAGCACAGCAGCGATACTAGTAAAAACGAAAACCTGTTGTGGATGCTCCCAATTTCTTTTGATTGACGTGCTCGACAGCCGCACGGGAACGCCACGCGAGGTGCATGCCGCGTTGGAAATTCTGAGGCGGTCGGCCTCGGTCGCCACCCTGGTGTTCCACACATACTCGCAGCAGCACCAGTAGTCGCCAGAGCCCCTGCGTACAGGAAAACTCAGGACACGTCCGTCAGACACGACCAGTTGCAAGCGAAGGGCCGGCCATCGCCAATGGGCGGGCGGCGGGCGCCCGACCGGCCACTCCATCACTCTGCAACAGTGGTAGGATCTGATCTCCATCTGTTGCTGTGTGCTGGATGCGACTCGCTGCTTCTCATCAGGCTTGCAGATGCTTGGGTGACAATCGGACACACCCAGTCCATCGCTCGCAGGGCGTATACTGTACGTGTACTTACAGCTCTGCTGCCTGCTGCATGGCATTGCCGTGCACGTTTTTCCGTGCGCCTGACTGCCTGTGCCTGGGTAAATGCATTGGTGAATGATTGTGTCCCGCGCGGCCCGGGCGTACACGCGGAGCTGTTGGGGAGGAATGGAGGCCAAGGGGGCAAGGCCGCCGGGTCGTGCGCCGCTGGTTGGACTGGACCGGGTCTTGTTTTTCTTTTGACCATGTGTATGTTGCGGTGTTTGTTTATTTAGAAACTGGCAGTATTTCTGACGGAGTGGACGATCTTAAACGTTACTCCCTCCGTAAACTAATAATATAAGAGCGTTTAGATTACTATTTTAGTTATCTAAACACTCTTATATTATTTACAGAGGGAGTACATTTTATCTACCATGGTTTTGATATTGCAGTGGCGGTGGATCGACCGATTCATGGCAATCGGTGATGAATGGCCATTGTTTTACAGCAGTACGTGTATGTATGCGTGGGCAAGGAATGGAAGGAATCATTGGGGCTTTGTGGACTGTGATGCTCGCCTGCAAAGCTTTATTTCCCAAGCTACTGCGCGTCTGCGTGGTGCATGCCATGCATGATCCTGAACAAAGCACCTCTGCAACGAAAAGACGATGGGGAGACGGTAGAGATGGATTCTTTCACTGGCCTGGCTGTATTCTGTACTTCCTCCGTTTCTAAATATATGTGTTTTTATAGATTTTAATGTATAAACTATAAACGGATGAATAAATTTGTATTTTAGAGTGTAGATTTATTCATTTTATGTAGTATACATTTATGGAATCTCTAGACTTGTGTTTAGAAACGGAGGGGGTACTATATTTATTGACCCTTTGTCTAGTCAATGAACTCGGTGATTTTAACCCTAGCTGGAGCCTTCCCTTTGGAACTAGTATCTACTTGATCTTGTTCTCGTGGTTCGCCTGATTTTGGTTGGCAAATTTCAAGACTTGAATAAAACACAAACGTTGAGTATTTAATCCCGTTGGGCAATAGTATGAATCAACCGATTTTGCATCTCGATTGAAACCGCGCGTCTTAGTAAGTAGGACCGAGTTGAATTCGAACGATAGGTACGTTGCCTTGTGCCCGCCGCTTTACATATTCCTTTTGTAGGAAGTTTCGGCATGCAGCTCCATGCCATGAGTAGCGCACATGCATGGGAAAGTGTGAGCTCAAATGAAACAAAAAGGAATCTTCGGGGACTGTAATTTTGATCGCCAAATCTGTAGCCTCATAAGAGCAACGCTATCCAATAGATTTGGTTGTGTAAGGTTAGTTTTAGGTATAGGCGTTGTAAGAAATTAAGTCTTTTTTTTTGTTGCAAAAATGCTAGACCTACAAATTTCAAATCAAACAACCACACGTCATCATTTACATAAATTTCCGTAGCTACCCTACGTAAGTGTAGCAAAGCTCATTTTTTGGCCTCTCGTCCAGCAAAGTACCTAAACCTCGTTATGTATTTTTTTTCTAGACACTGCCATATGGACCCCTGTTGGTCAGTGACTATCTTCCCATTCATTCCTTCCATAATAGTAGTACTCTTGCTGGATCCGAGCATGGCGGCAGATGGTGCGGAACGCCCCGACAAAAAAAAGATGGTGCAGAACGGGCAGGACATGCGGTGCAAGGCGATCGACATGGTGTGGGAGGGTGGTGTGGTGGTATATGCACACGGCGTAGGGTGGTGCGGTGGTATGGGAGTGCAGAGAAGGGGTGGGAGTAGGAGGGAGAGAGGCGGGAGTGAGGGTGGTTGCCGGGGTGGTGGCTGATTGCGGTGGATGAGATATCGAGGCGAATGTTGCCAGGAAACGAGCACAGAGAAGGGGTGACGTTGTGAGGGAGAGCAGCGAAGGGGAGGGACAATGTTGGGGACGCCTCCGGAGAGGACGGGCTAGGGTGGCAGGGGTGCGGGATGGCAAATTTAGTCTAATACCTAAATTTTTAGGTATTGCAAACTAAATAGATAAATCTCTTCCTTTTTGCTAACAAAACTAGATTAATGATCCGTTGGAGTGGTTTTTTGGACCATTTTGGCAGTTTTATCTATTGAAGATGCTATAAGAAAATGATTATGTATCGCTCAGTTTTGACATGATGTGCATAACTCATCCTCTCCATATTTAATTTGACGGTACACCTATAGCTAAACTACAAGTAACCATCCGCACTAGCTAAGATAATCCAAAGCGAGGATGCTAAAGAACATAAAGAGGCGAGGTAAAGATTGAGGTTAAGTAATTTGCAGGTTCGGATCCCATCCCGCTTGATCGAAGGGAAAGCGAAAACCTATAAAGAGCCATGGGACCAACATGCATGCAATCGCATGCAGATCGAGCTCCCACACAGCTATCGCATGCATGGAAAAGCGTGCATTTGGTAGGTATCATACGGGCTCCCGTCCGATCTCTCGTATCCTGCCGGCCGGCCTTCCAGCTATCTCTCCTCCCTTTCCGTTTAGTTTTTGCTGCTTCTGCTTTTGCAAAGCCATCTCCATGGATCTCTCTCTTCCCTTCGCTCTTTCTGCTAGTGTTGTGTATGGTCCTGCTCCTCGTATGTACGTATGTGTCACACGCTGTTTTCCGGGGGTCGTGTCTCCACCCTAAGCTAGGCTAAAGGAAGAGAACGGAACACGAAATTTGAGGCGCCGCTTTGCAGAAGCTCGATCGCTTTCGTTGTCTACAGTCGTCGGAGGAAGGTCCCCTTCCTTCAAGGGTGGCTAACCTTTTGTAGTTTACTGTGCGTGGCTCAGAGATCACATGCAGTTTTACACAAGCTAGGTCGATTCGCGGTCATAGGCAGCGTCGCCGGCTTGATTGGATGTTCACTCCAGCAGAAAACTCTCGTGTGGTCACTACTGCTAGCTTGGATTCATAATTTGGACGAAAAGCTTGCACACCAGCGCATGCGTGATAGAGTGTACAACATGCATGGAATGTACATTTGGCTAACTAATGGTAGACTGGCATGCATCCAGGTAAGGCATCAATCGCCGGTCAATTGCATGCACTGTTCGCCGCTGTTAAAATAGAGTGTATTCCATGCTACTAACTTTGGCCAAAGCCATGCATTTTCAGCTGCACACGTTGACGGACTCAGATTGAACGATCAATCACCAACTTAGTAAATATGTTCCTCTCCGTGAATGCGTGAATATTCACGCAACGTCCCTACTATACGTACTATCATTGCCGGTTTTATGTTTACCTTTGCAGCTGCTTCTGCTATGGGTCTAAGCGCATGTGATGCCAGCTATAAAGATACCTAAGCTTTGCCGATTTTACTTGTCAGTTATATCATCTTCTGATCACACGGGTAGCTTGTACCTCGTGTACATGTCGTCCATCGATCGGCATGTGCGACCCTGAGAACAAAGCGAGCGCCTAGGCGGAAATTCACAGGGGCACACACCTGCTATGTCGTCTGAGTCGCCCGATTACCTCCCAATCTGCAGAGTTATTAGATCCCGCATGAAAGCACACAATAAGTTTAAGTTTTAGTTTTTAAACATAGATTTTTTCCAGTCGCAGCTTTTGAAACTTACGATTTCATCGGTTGACCGTACCAAGTTTTGGAAGTTAAAACTTAACGACATTTTAAAAGTTCATCAAAACATATTCAAAATGGATCTCATTTGAAAGCCCTCATCGCCAGAAACACAAAAATGAAAAAGAAACTTAATTTAAACTTTTGATTCAAAAGATATAAAAGATTGAAATCAAAAGTCAAAGAAAAAGGGGGTTGCGTGCCCCGTACCTGCGTGCACAACCTGATAAGGATGGCATTCAAAAAAACGTATACGATTGCAAAAAAAAGATTAGGTTGGATACATCATCCTTTAACTACGCTTGCAGTGCGCCAACGTGTGCGTAGCATGGGTCGACGCCTCAGAGTAAATTAAACCTTATACACACAGTGCTTGATGCTTTATTTATAATTTGTTTGAGTGGACGATCCAATTTTATTAATATGGATAAGTATATTTTTCGTCCTCGAACTCTGGCGATAGTATAGAAATCGTCCGTCAACACTGAAACCACTAAAACTCAGTCCCTCAACTATTTAAACCGGATATTTTTCGTCCATCGCGATGCTTAAAGTGGTTTTGCTATGACGTGGACCCGGTTTTGACTAAAACGGTTCACATGGCCTGGTTTTGATTGAAAATGTGACAGTAAATGTGCAATCTAGTTCATCATTTACAGTAAATGCGACAGTAAATGTGCAGTAATATTCTGGATGTCTGCTTCAAGTTCAAATGTGACAGTAAATGTGCAGTCTAGTTCATCATTTATAGTCAATGTTACATCTGGTGCTGCAAGTTCTCAAGTTGCAGGAAATAAAAGAGCAAAGAAAGTCCCATCAAAACTACTGGACCAATATACCTGTACTCTTGTTTGCGGTTATCCCTTGTGGTTATGTCGGAATTCATGTCTGTGGTTGCTTCTAAGACTAATCAGTACTATTTCTCATTTACTTCGTCTGACTTTGAGAATTCCGTTGTAGTTTTCTTGTAAGACTAATCAGTACTATGTTTGTGGTTATGTCAGACTATGAACAAGTGAACAATCTGCTATGTCTTCAGTTTACACAATGGTCTAAAATCATGTGAACAATGTGCTATGAATCCCATTCAATTTATACAATGGTCTGAAACTGAAACCATCTAGTTAGCATACAATTTGCTGTTACCAAACTGGACAAACATGCGACTGAGATGCTCTGAGCAAACCCAATTTTTCATAAATAACATAGGTCAGATTACATGGCGGTCAAAACCAGGCCACATGGACAGTTTTAGTCAAAACCGGGTTGACGTCATGCCAAACCACTTTAAGCGTCGCGAGGGACAAAAAGTATCCGGTTTAAATAGTTGAGGGACTGAGTTTTAGTGGTTTCGGAGTTGAGGGACGATTTCTATACTATCGCCAGAGTTCGAGGACGAAAAATATACTTATCCCTTATTAATAAATAGGCATAGTACATCAGATTGAAGAAACTAAATGCATATACACAACAAAAATCCCTGATAAATGCAGATTTACACCAAAGACCTTTGAAGTCGTCATCTCTAGTTGTGTCTTTGCTTCTTGACGTTTTTCCATAACTCCCGTAAAATTCTCATGATTGACCAAGCTTGCCTAAGATGGAATAACATTAAAGGTGTTGAAGTGCCCCTCTAATCATTTACTCCGATAAATGTAAAATCTAAACCCTTGAACATGATATGGTCCCAGGGACACCCCTTGAAAGGCAAGCTATCGAACCACTGATTCTTAGGCGTGCTGCCATGGAAGAGCATATGAGCTCAAAAGAACGAAACACGAGAACCACCGACCATATCAAATTTGATACTATCATTAGCACCATTGCCACCAATACGCGCAGGTGTACCTGACCCAGACAACAAACCGCTTGATCTAGAGTCGGTATTTCACCGGAAAAAGAGAAAACCCATAGGCTCCTCGGTGTCAATCCCGTCAACCGCAACATTCACACTAGGCTGCATGATGCCGTCTTCATCGTCGAAACTATGACACCAATCAACACAAACCCAACTTTGAAGATAAAAATGGTGCACTTTCCTATCATTACCCTAGCTATATTACTCTAATGTTCTATGGTTTCAGGAGCAAATTTTTTGCATTTCCCTTCTATCACGCTAGAACAACTCATACCATGGGAAAAGGTGCTGAGAAACCAGTGTGGGCGTAACATTAAAAGAGAAATCAGTGTGAATACCTTTGACAAGGAAAGGAAGATGCCGAACAACAAAAGGTGGAGATTGACAGTGTTCAGCCGGCCATGCTATGCATCTTTTCCTCTTGCAAACTTCGAAGCACATTCACATGAATTACTTTCAAGACAAGTAACGGGCTGCATAGACAAGAAACCGAATCAAATTATTTACGGGCCAGAAATGATTGATCAGTAAGTGCTTGCTTTGTTCCCACTTTTCAGGATTTCCATATAGATGGATGGTCTTTGCTCAGTGTACTTCGTGGCCAGTTCAATCCACCGAAATTATTAGGTGCAATCAGCCAATCACACAGAAAGATTGGAGCTTTTGAAGTGAGTTTTCTCGATCTGAAGCAAACTGCTGGAGTGAGTGATCAATCGATGGAAAGGAAAAGAAGAAAGGGGATAGGTGATATAAAGAGCACCAAGCCCTGCTAAAGCAAAACAAGAGCATATGTTCGGCCTCTTTAACCCACTTTAGACCAAGTAAGAACCATGCATTCACTTTATAACAGAGGTTTTTGGCAGGAGTCTTCTAGCTAGCCAGGACAAGCATCTTTAGCTGGAAGGTGCATAGCCATTGCCACCTCTGACTCTCACCATCATCACTAGACGGATCGATAAAACAGCTTTGTGCATGCAAGGTAATCCCGTGTTGTTGTCAGTAGAACACGTACGATCCCATGCATGCATGGCGAACTTCAGCTTCAAGCTGTATGTTATATTACCGTTTGATCAACTTTTTTTTAAATAGTACAATCAAAGTCGTTCATATACACTCATCCACCATTTGATCAACGTTGGAAACCTTTGATGGTCTGGCAAAGGCGTACATGGCAAATAAAGGCATCAATTCTTTCTATTCCAAGGCGAAGATTGAACCACTTAGCCAACATCCAGAAGCTATTGGCACTTTGTTGAATCGAAATAAAGAATACCACTCTTTGATGATTTTGTTGGCATCCAAATGTTCTCGAATTGGTTTATTCAAGAATTCAAAACATCTCAATGCAATAAAAGAATGGAATCCTAGAATTCCTATTTGAGAAATTTTTGGGCCCTTACGCGCTATTGTAGCTAGTAGATCCAAATATTTGTTTGTTGACAATTTAAAACAAACCTTCCAAGTATTTCAAGAACTTAAATACTCTTTAATAGATGAAAATAAAAGGATTTCTAATTTCGATAGTAACATAATGTTGGATCCATTCCTTTTGAATTGTCACTTTGTCCATCATGATTCTTGGGAAGAGACATTCGCAATAATTCACCATGGATAATTTATTTGTGAAAATGTATGTCTATTTAAATCGCACATAAAAACATCCGGTCAAATTTTCATTGTAAATATGAATTCCTTTGTTATAAGAGCCGCTAAATCTTATTTGACCACTACAGGAGCAACTGTTAATGGTCATTATGGAGAAATCCTTTACAAGGGAGATAGGTTAGTTACGTTTGTATATGAAAAATCGAGATCTAGTGACATAACGCAAAGTCTTCCGAAAGTGGAACAAATCTTTGAAGCACGTTCAATTGATTCATTATCCCCGAATCTCGAAAGGAGAATTGAGGATTGGAATGAGCGTATACCAAGAATTCTTGGGGTCCCTTGGGGATTCTTGATTGGAGCTGATATAAAGATCAGATTTGTTATTAAACCGAGGGGTCGTAAGGACATCTCCAATGGCAACTCGCAAATTTCCTTCCGCATCCCTCCGCAGACTGGTCCACGGACATGGATGCGGGGGTTCCAGTGCTAGCGACATACATTTTGACAACATTTCAAACTAACCGGATGAAATTCATTCAAACACGGCCGAGTTTTATATAAATATGACGGATTTCATACAAATACAACAAATTTTCATTACATTTCGAACATACAGAACAGAAAAAAAAAGACCCGACCCTAAAACTATCCTACGACGGCGGTGCCCAGCATCGAAGCCTGTGTCGTCCTCCATCCGCCATCTTCATAACCACCGGCGATAAGACCGATGAAGTGAAGGTGCGGACTCCGGCGAGAAAGAGTACAACATGGAAGACTAACCGGCCCACATGAGACACAAGGCACCGCCACATCCCGTGGCCTATTCATCCTCAGAGGAGTCCGCGACCTGTCTGTCGCCTGTGGACGTGAGGTCCACGATGAAAATGGTGGCGCCGACGTTGTCTTTGTCCCACCGTGCCGGCTGATGGTTCATCAGCGGCGCGTAGGAGGCGTAGCTCGCGTTGTTCTCCTCTGTGATCGCCTGCAGTTGCACCTCCGCGGCAGTCACTTCCTGGCATGCGGCGGTTTGAGCGCCGACGACATCGAAGATGGCACGCTACTCTACGACGGAGTTGGGGTTTGCCGCAACCATGGCTACCACGGCCTCCTCGCTCGCCCACTCGCCGTAGATCTGGCCCTCCGCCAGCCAGTGTTGCTGCTGGAGAAACAAGTTGTACCGTTGTTCCTCCCGCGCCTGCTGAAACACCGAGAGAGGAGCGGACGCAGGCTGCACCTCCGCCATGGCGGCATTGTAGTGCGCCTGCGCCTACTCCATGGTGAAGTTGGCGTGAACAGGAGTCAGGCGGTGTCATCGGAGCTCGTCTCCATTGTGGTCTCATCCTTGTCGCCGGAGACCTCGGACAAGCTAGCCGGCAAGCCGGCCTCGATCCCCGTGGCACGACGGCTTTGCCAGGCGGCGGCTAGGGCGGCCATGGCGTGCTTCCATCTTCGTGGAAAGGTTCTCCCATAGAGCTTCGCCGCATGCAGTCATGGCGGATGCAGTGCAAAGGAGGAAGACGGGGAGGGACTTGTGTTGTGGTGTGGAGTCGTCTGGGTGTGGCCACCTTTATATAGCAAATTCTAGTGAGGCAAGGCGTCCGCGTACGTCAATGCGTGGCGCCGGAGTGGGTTTCTTGGCCGGCAAGCCTTCTTAATGGTGGCATACAGACTGAACGACATTGAACGAGCGTGGTATATATCTGTCCTGTCCCGTCCAGTCACGTGTCTCTGGCACTGAACAGGCGCGGACACCGAAGACGCGTCACGGGCGGCGCCCTCGGCCGACGCGTCACGGGCGGTGCCCTCGACCGGCGCACCACTTCAATGTCGGAGGTAGTGAGAGGTCGCGTCCGCCCTGAGCCGTTTTCAATGTGGAGCGGCGCGCTCTACAGCGACATGAATGCGGGCAACTGGCACCGAGAGGGAATGCGCGCAGGCCAGGGAGGATGGGTTTTGGTGGGTCAAGCCGGTCAGAAGAGGGCATAGGATCGGCCCGGACTCTCACAAAGCTCTCCACATTTGTCTCCGATTTGCGGGAAAAATCACGCCCGGACTGCTCTGGGGACCGATACAGGCCCGTATTGGATGGCTTCCGCTGTCCGAACACCGTGGTACGGACGCATGCAGGAGGTTTACGGGTCAGCGTTGGAGATGCCTAATTACCTTTCTTTTCTTTATCGAGGGACACTGGATTTATTGAGTGTAACGGGAAAAGTTGGGGTCGTCGTCATATATATATATATATATATATATATATATATATATATATATATATACTTCTGACTGTCCAATCAAACATCGATGTAGGTACTACGTACGTAACATATAAGAGCAAATACAATAAAGTACAGTCAGTAGGTCATAAGGTGTAAAATAATATTTCTATACTTAGTTGAAGGAGAGAGGCTAGGAGAGAGAATGTGAGTGGACTCTCATGCAAAAGCAAGTTACAACACATGCTTTTAGGCACTATGTAAAAATGAAAGGTGAGTCATATATTAAGAAAGTAGCACATATTCATAGCTAATTGTTATACATGTTGACTATAAAATTGGCTATAGATGACATGACACTTTTTTATAGCCAACAATTAGCTATACTGTTAACCATACTTTAAGAGTACAATACAAAGAAGATATGCACACGTCCCGGGTATGATGGTGGCTCTGTTGGATTTCTAATTTTTTCCGAGTGTCAGCTCCTAACAGCAGAGAACGCTTTGCCTGACCACTCGATCCCCACTCACTTGAGGATCATGCTAACCTGGCACTTTTTCAGTTTTATATCAGCTCTAGTGCATCCGTGCACGCATATATTTATCAGTCTTTTATACTTTCTTTGGTTTAGATGAATCTTATAGAAATTTCATAGGATATGATTTTTATAAAAAAATTTCTTTAGAGCCCTTTGGTTTGTAGGAATGAAATCTTATTTCTATGGAGGAATTCTTCTTATCCTCCACATTTCATAGAAAAATAAACATTAGCCTAGATTCAATGGAAAAAAAAATCCTATGATGTGAATTAAAGGGCATCTTCTTTCCTATCCCTATTCATAAGATTTGAAATATATATCATCTCATTTCCTATGACTTTCCTATTCCTGCAATTTTCCTACCCTATGAACCAAAGAAGGCCTTAGTTCACAAAGAAATGGTTATCAGTCTTTTACGGCACATAACTACGCAATACGAGCCATCCATTCAGCTGATCCGACATCCGATGGACTAGATCCACTCATGCTACTGGACAGCGTGAGTACTGATTTTTGTTTAAGGCGCACAATCAGGATACATGGCAAACCAATACCTCCACTCTACACGTAAAAAAGAAGAAGAAAATTATAACACCACTCTATATAGAGGGAGAAAAAAAGGAAACAGTGTGTTTTGTTTGTCCTAATTCCTCATTCCTTGCTAGCGGTCCCATCACTTGAGAGAATATCACATGGAAATCAACATTCGATAAAAACCATGTGAAAACATGTTTTGAGGTTTTGAAAAAAAATCTTGAAAAAAGGGGTTGTTGAGGGTGTTGTTATATTGCCATGTGAAAATCTAGGTTTGAAGACATTACGAAATGTGAGCTACGAAAAAAACAAAATCAACATTGAATAGGGCCAAAGATGTAGAAGACTAAGGATAGGCCATGCAACACAATTGCATTGATTGGTGCACTGGGCACGTATATATGATGTACGGGATGGGGCCACAACCTTAACTATACAGGAGAATTAGGAGGTGGGCCCAAGACACAATATTGTTGGATTCGTGGGTTCCGGCAAACCCTTGAGGTTCGAACACTGGGGTGCGCACGAAGAACTCTCCCCCTCCCTAGCTCGTTCGCACGGCAATCTCTAGGCCTAGCTCGACGAACCCAAGGAACACGGGACACAAAGTTTTATACTGGTTTGGGCCACCGTTGTGGTGTAATACCCTACTCCAGTGTGGCGGTGGTGGATTGCCTCGAGAGCTAAGGATGAACTAGTACAATGGATGAATTGCCTCCCGAGGAGAGGTGTTATTGAGGTTTATGAGCTTGTGTGTGTGAGGATGGACTGAATGATCCCTCTCCCCTGCTACGGTGGTGGCTAGCCCTATTTATATATGCCCTGGTCCTCTTCCCAAATGTTAGGCGGGAAGGGACCCCACAACGACCAAGTTTAAAGGGGGACAACTAGTACAAGTTATCCTGACAAAAGGTCGTCTTCACCTGCCAAAGACTCTGGCGGTGACGCTGCTGTGGGCTCCGCGGTGACCTCCATCCTGCCGCCCTGCTGGCCTTGGTCTTGCTGCACCGATAAGGAAACCATTGCCTGATGCCTTGGGACTTCTCGCCTGCGCCTGCCTCTTTAGCACCAAAGAGGAAACTGGTACGCTGCGCCCGCCTGGCCTTGGTCGTCATGGCTCACGTCACGTGAACCTCGCGAGGTGCCCCTTGCATAGATATCTCCGTTCCTCGGGAGCCAGCCTAGTGAGGCTGCCCCCCGGGAGGTCTTGGCGTCGTCGGCCTCGCGAGGGTCTTGAGTTGTCACTGTAGATGATGGGCCGTTCTAGGCCACTGGTGGAGCTACGCCGTGGGCCACAGGCAGGCAAGTCTGGGTACCCCCGTTCCCAGGACGCCGACAAATATACATGCACACAATATATTCAACAACCCCTCCCCTCCCCCCCCCACTGTCGAAGCGTCGCCTGAGACGCAGAGACTGGAACGAAGCTCCTTGAAGGTGGAAGTAGGCAATCCCTTAGTCATCACATCGGCGAACTGTTGTGCGGTCGGAACTTAGAGAACCCGAATGCGTCCAAGGGCCACCTGTTCACGCACAAAGTGAATGTCCAGCTCAATATGCTTGGTCCGGCAATGATGAACGGGGTTGGCAAAAAGGTACACCGCGGAGACGTTGTCACAGTAGACAACCGTAGCCTGGCAGACATCATGATGCAACTGCTGAAGTAGCTGTCATAGCCAGGTGCACTCGCCGACTGCGTTAGCCACTACTCGGTACTCGGCCTCCGCGCTGGAGCGTGAAATTGTGTCGCTTGGACGACCACGAGAAGAGTGAAGGACCGAGGTAGATGCAGTAGCCAGAGGTGGAGCGACGTGTGTCATGGAAGCCAGCCCAATCAGCATCGGAATAAGCTACCATATCCAGAGAGGTGGACGCCGTGAGAGTGAGTCCAAGAGACATCGTGCCACGGATGTATCGGAGAATCCGTTTCACGGGTGTCCAATGGGAGTCATGAGGGCCGTGCATGTGGAGACACACCTACTAAATATCATAATGTAGATCTGGCCGGGTGAGCGTCAGATACTAGACATCACCCACGATGGACTGGTAGAACGGAGCATCTGACGTGGGCGAGCCCTTGAGAGCAGAAACCTTGGCCTTCGTGTCAACAGGAGTAGCAACAGGATGATCATGGCGTCGTCTTCAACCTCTCGGCCGCCGAGATCGCCGACGACCGCACGCCGTCACCAACCCTTCCCCGAGCACACTGACCACCCCTGCAGACTCGCCGTGAGCTCCTCTTCGTTTCCCCTCCGTCCTTTCACTCGATTTCGTGCCGTAGTCATCGTGCCCGCCAACCCGAGCGCCGCCGCCCGCCATGGACGTCGGGAATGGCCTTGCCGTGTCCTTGCACTCGAACCCATGCACCTCGAGTCCTCCTGGAGCGCCCGAGATCCCACTACGCTCCTCAACTCACTTGCTAACGCGCAGCAGCCCTCGCGCCGAGCAGCCGTAGCTCCGGCCGCCGCACTTGCCATCGCCGCTGTCGCTGTACTGCACCCCAGTTGCTGCCGCTGGCCGCAATGGATGCGCGCGAGCCTGGGCATCTCGTAGAGCCCCTCCGCCGCTCCTTTGGTCACCGGGAGAGCGAACCCGACGCCCTCCGCCGTCTCTGGCTCCGCCGGCGATGAGCCGCAGGTCAACTCCGACGAGTTGACCCGTGTTTGACCCCCCATGGTCACTGACGCATGGGCCCGCCCTGTTAATTTTTAGTTAGGTTTAGTTTAGTGCTAATTAACTTAGATTAGTGCTTAATCTAACACTAACTAACTCTGTTAAGTTAGTGATGACACTGACACGCGGGACCCACAGGTCAGGTTTGACCTGGACCAGCCCCGTTGACCTGCTGACGTCGTAGTGATGCAGTGCTGACGCAATTAATGATTTTTTGGTTTTAAAAATAATCAGGAAATTCCAGAAAATGCCCAAAACTTCCAAAATTCATAGAAATTAAACCGTAACTCCAAATGAAATAAATTATATATGAAAATGATCAGAAAAATATGAAGAATCTGTTTATGCCATGATCATGCATGTTTGAACAAGTTAACCTCACTGAATAGGACAAATTATGATTAGGGAAACTTATGAAATAACATTTGGAATTGGAATTTGATCTTGTTTGAGTTCCACTTCAATTAGATTGGCTAGATATTGCATTAGGTCAATTTAGTACCTTAATATGTCATATCATTCATTCACTTGTGCATTGCATTAATTTTGAATGTTGTTTATGTTCCCTTGCCGGTAATTGTTCCCTCTCGATAGACGTGGTTCCGACGATGTGATCGATGACACCGGTGAAGAACTATATTATCTTCAGAAGTGCCAGGCAAGCAAAAACCCCTTGTTCATTCCGATACAATCCCACTCTCTCGCTCCTGCTCTCTCTTTACTGCATTAGGACAACAACAATTCATCTGTTACTTGTTGCGGTAGTTGAACCCCTTATCCTCTGCATGCCTTCTCATTGCCACAGTAAATAGATGAAACCCACTAGCATGAGTAGGAGTTGTTTGAGCCCTGATGTGCCTACTCATTCATGTTTGCTTGTCATGCCTGCTAGTGCTTAGAGTTGTGTCAGGCCTGATTCATCGGGGATGAATTGGAAAGTTGTGAACATGTCCTAATGGTGTGAGCTAAGTGTGTTGAACATGATTTGGTAAAGGTATCAATGAGAGGCCATGTAGGAGCACATGGTGGGTTGTTTCATTGGAACCGTCCTTAAGCACCGAGATCTGTATGTGTGATTTAAGAACCAGTTACTACCATGCATTGGGATCCTTAATTGACCCTCTCGGCTTCTTAACCACCCTAGTCCTCTGTCCAGGAGTTGCAACTAGTTTCTGGTGTTTGTAGGATATGTGTTGGCGGCCGTGCGTAGCGCTGACCCCAGGGGTGGGCTATGTTGCGGTAGATACACCGTGGCCGGGCATGCCGGGCGCCCGTTTGGTCTCCCGGAACCCTGTACACATCGTTTAGGGCCGTATGTGGAAACCTCGACTGGACTCCCTGCGGATGGAACCTGGATAGGCGATAAACCTGGACTAGAGACTTGAGTGTTTAGGTAGGCCGTGGCCGACACCCTCGTTGGGCTTCCACTTGAAGGTTGCCGAGTACATGTCGTGTAAACGATGGTAAGTGGTGAGAGCGTGTATGAAGAAGTACACCCCTGTAGGGTTAACATCATCTATTCGAATAGCCGTGTCCGCGGTAAAGGACTACTTGGTTGCCTATACAGTTCATAGAAAAGTGAAAGTGGATACTCTAAAACTCGCAAGATAAGTGTGAGTGCTATGGATGGCCTTCTCGTAGGGAGACGGGAGCGGATCCATAGTGGTGTATTGAATGGTGAATATGTGGACTCGTGTGCGCCACCTCAAAAGAGTTGCTTGCAGTCGTAGTTCAGGATAGCCACCGAGTCAAAGCTGGCTTGCTGTAGTTAAACTCCACTACCCCTTTCTTGATACTGATGCATATGTAGCTAGTTCTGATGTAAGTCTTCCTAGGTACATTTGTACTCACGTTTGCTTAATTTATGTTTTTGCAGAGAGACTTCAGTCTCGCTAGTAGTTCCGTGTGGACTTCGACGTTTAGCTTGATACCTCTGCTACGATCTTGTGCCCTCGGCAGGATCGGGTAGATAGTCAGGCTTCTCAGCCTTTTTATTTGTAGATGTCTGTACTCAGACATGTTAAGCTTCCGCATGTGCTTTGACTTGCATGATCTGAATGTTGTGTCATGAGACTCATGTTTGTTTTATCTGGCTCTTCGAAGCCTAATGAATAAATACTTGAGTCGTAGAGTTATGTTGTGATGCCATGTTGTATTTACACATATCGAGCATATTGTGTGTATGATTGAAATGCTTGGTATGTGTGGGATCCGACAATCTAGTTGTTTATCCTTGGCAGCCTATCTTATGGGGAAACGTAGTCTAGTGCTTCCATGAGCCATAGTAGTCCGCTACAGCCCGGTTCACCGGAGTCCTGCTAGCCCAGCACTACTGCTCAGGACACTTGACTGGACGGCATGTGTTTCACTTCGTTCCTGTGTCTGTCCCTTCGGGGAAATGTCGCGCGGTGACATCCGGAGTCCTGCCTAGCCTGCTACAACCCAGGTTCCCGGAGTCCTGTTAGCCCAGTGCTATAGCCCGGTTTCACACGCTGCTGACCGACATGCTCGATGTGATTCATGTATTCCTGTCCCCATAGGTTAGTGCCGCTTTGGGTTCACGACTAGCCATGTCGGCCCGGGTTCTCTGTCATATGGATGCTAGCGACACTATCATATACGTGAGCCAAAAGGCGCAAACGGTCCCGGCCATGGTAAGGCGACACCCGTGGGAATACCGTGCGTGAGGCCGCAAGGTGATATGAGGTGTTACCGGCTAGATCGATGTGACTTGGAATCGGGGTCCTGACAGCGTTGGTATCAGAGCCTGACTGCCTATAGGATTACCAAGCCAAACTGGTCGAAGTCGAGTCTAGAAATGCTTTAGTTATGTAAGGGAATTGATTGTGGAAGGGAACGTAAGGCTCTTTTTACTCCTTTACCTATGCCCTTCTGATCTGAGTCAACCTCTTCTTTTCTACGGGGATTAAGAACTAGGCCTTCTCATCTATCTATCAGGATGACGTGTTACTAATCCATAGACATATAGGATTGATAGTTTCAAGCCTCAGTTCCGTTCCTACTACTTCCGTATGTTGACAGTTGATCTCGGAACCTTGATATTGTGTTGTTGAGTGGTTATGCCATCATTTTGCAGGATGTCTCAAATCTTCTTGAGCATTTACAGCCGTTATGCTGTCCGAGTCATCCCAGGTTTCTAAATAGTCTGATGCATTTGCAAATCGCTTCTTTCCGTTCCCGATGTTCCTTTGGGCCAGTTCAACCACACTAATCTGTGAGTTGAGGTACTCTATTGCCTCGACATATATGTTGGAACTATTATTATGTCCCTAGGTGTTTTAGGGAGTCACCTAGTAATCTAGCAATGCTTTGTGTTCCTGGTGTGATGATTCTGGCCACCATTCTCGAAAGCATCCCGTGATGCCACTTAGTAGTAGGCATTCTACTCCTGGGTTTTGAACCCGAGATTCACCTACTTCATGTTGTTAGTATTTGCTAGTTCCCTCAAGATATTAGTAACCCTGCGATAGTCCTCGAGGTCCGTGGTATATCCTTCTTCCAATACCATGAACCAATATGGCAAAAGCCTTTGAACCAAAAGATCACAATAAGAGTGCTCTTAATGGGTTCTCCATTCAAGAATTTTGAATTTTCCAGTCCTACCTTTCTGCATGGGTTATCCGGAAGAAACCTATTGAACTTCGTTCGACATGCTAAACCATGCATCCACAACTCAGAAAATCATATGTTCTTTTGGGTTGCCCCTCTTTAGTTATTTCCTGGCCCTCGTCTATCAATTGATAGTCAAGAGTATGTGTGCATTCGTTCATCGATGCCTAATTATTCTTGTGGTCTGTCAAGTCATTCTATTTCGGAATGACTAGGAGAAACAAACTCCAGTACCTCATCCATATCTAGGATTGGGTCAAAGTAGTTGTATCCCGCAGATCAAAATGCCAATCCATCTTTTGTTCTGTTCTACCTTGGAGTGTTGCCCTCTTTATGTCAAGAATATCATAGGAATTGCACCATCTCTTATGAACTCTTGATGAAGTGATACTTCTCACCATCATCATTCATTCCCCGGTCATCGTGTTGTCGTAACCGGAATGCCGACAAGTGAATCGTGATGTGTGAAATCAATACTCCGAGCAACTCGTTGCTTGGTAGTAAATGGACAATATTCTCATTCTTAGCGTGATGGTTACTGAATCATCATTCTAAGATTGATCGTGCAACCTAGTCCTTATTCCTGGTGCACTTTTCGATCGATGAGTTAGGATTTTGCCAAACCCTCACTTTTTTGATCATGTCATCCTGCCTTGAAAGGCAAGATTGTTCTTGAGATTAATAACATATCGGTGGTTCGTAATATTCCGAATATCTTCTCGGAGGTATTACCAGGTTGTCACCTGACAGCTATGTTGAGTTCGTGATCAAGTTGGTTTCTTATAAATCACCCCTTCTCCAAGAATCTGTGTTGGATATCCCTGAGCTAGTTGGTTGAGCTAAACAACAACTTGGAGAGTTGGAAGATAAAGCTTGTCTGACTTAGTTCATGTTAAGGGATATCTTTTTGTGTGTGTGTGTGTGTGTTGAAGAAAGATGATATCTCCATCGATTGGTCCTCATGATCAGTTGTTGGATCTATTGCCTTGTCAAAACCTTGACTTGAGTATGGGCTATCGTCAAATCAAATCAGAACCAACGATGTTCATAATGTTGTCTTACTCGTGGTTGATCCCTCGAGCATACACCATTACATCTTTTGGTCTGACCAATGCTATCACCGTGTTCACATGATGGTGGAAGTCCAGTGATATGGAAATTCCGATGAGTTGTTGTTGAGTCCATCAGCAGCATTTTGTCTCCTCCATGATTCGTGTTGAACATCCAGCTAGCATTGGAAACTCGTGTAAGCATTTTTCTTCATGCCCTGTTCATGAAGTATCTGTCTGGATGAAAGAAGTGACTTCCTCTGGTTCACGTGCAATCGATGCAAGTTGTCACCGTGAATTCAAGAAAGTTTATTTTTGCCTCCTCTGGAATCAGCCCAAGTTAGTCATGCACGTGCGAAGTGCCCTATGGTTTGATAGGTTGGCCGCCTCCATTCTATATGTGTTCCTAGCACACCAAGCCACTGATTGACTTGCTCAAGGACAAGAAGTTCATCGATAAGTGCACAAGGACTTCAATATCCTCGATGATGGTTCCCCACCTGTGCTCGGTAGTGTTTTATTATAAGACTACCACGTGGTCATGCTTGTCTTGGATAGCGTGTTCATAGGTTTGTAGCAGAACTAGCTTATGTTTTGGAGCTTGCTATCATAGCTCATTCCCCAAGAATCTCTCAACGTCATCTCGTTGAATTGCGTTGCAGACTTTCATTTTTTCTTTCTAGACTTGATGAGTCTGGAATATCCTGACACCAACCAGATCTGAATCTCAGGCAAATATGATGGTTGGAACGCACTCCAAGAACTATAATGTTGGTCTCTCTGTAACCGGTAACATGGATGTCGTGGCCAACACACCTAGCCGGAAGGCCTATTATTGTGGTATCTTGGTTGAAGAAGTTGGTCACCTCCCCATAAGGATCTCGCAGGATCTGCCTCCGTAGTTATTCCTTATGGATTCTTGAGCTTCTGAAGTCCGACCTTTTACTTGATGTTCTAGATATCAAACCATATCTATGAATGGATTACGCTATCACATCAAGGAGAACATTAGAAGCGGAGTGCTAAATGTCTCTCGGTCGATCGTCCAGATTCTGTTCCCTTAGCCTCGCTAAGGGAAGGTCTGAGAAGGTGTTATCTTCCTTTGTATCCACATCATCCATCACTAGTCATCATGGTAGTATGTCGTGTTGCCAGGATCCTTGCCACGGATGTTGGTAGAACCTTGATGAATATGGAAATGCTCAAGTTCTTGAGAGCACGCGCAAGCAAAATCATCCCTTGTGTTGTCTTCAACAAGGTAGTCCACATCATCCATCCTAGTCCGAGTATGCCATTTCTTCGAGCTATTTCAAACAATCAATTGTAAATTGCCTTAAGCTGGTATGAAAAGTTTCAATGATTTATGGATCAAAAGTAATTCTTTTTGCCACTTAAGGGAACAGTTCAACGAGTCACCTTCTCCAAGGTGCCCCGTTACGGGATCATGGCAATTATTTCCTCGCTACCTTGACACCATCCACCATCTTTCTAAGCGTGGAATTTTTGCCCACCAAATCAAACCCCGTCGTTTGTTCTTCCATCCCTCTCGATGTGTTTTGTGTCTCAACTCGAGATGTTTCAACATCTCATTCCGTGAGTTGAGATTGTATAGTTTGATCCTTGAGAAGATCAATCCTAGTAGATTTTCTTTCCGTCGTCATCTCGTGGATGAAGATCTCAAAAGCGAGGATGTCAAGATCAACGTATGCTACGAATCAACAACCTTATGAGGTGCAACTTGGATCGTGAAGATTGTGTTGGTCTTGTGCCCCCTCTGTCTTCTTACCTCACGTCTTGAATCTCGGGACGAGATTCTTGTTTAGTGGGGGTGAGTTGCCACAGCCCTAGAATGCCTGAGTGAAATAGTTGCATCTGCACTCATGCATCATGTCTAAAATTTCTGAAAGTTGAATTGAGGTTTGTTGAAACCCTCAGAAATCAGTTCAAAAATAACCAACTTTAAAATCTTCTCAAATGAGTCCAAGAAAATGTCCCTGGTATTCTATAAAAATATTGGCAAGAGGTAAAATTCAAACCAATATTTTTAGGAGCTCAGAAACATTTATTTTGGCCATTTGAATTAATCCAATAAATATTTGAATTGGATCTATATTTATTATATAATAAATATATGTTCAATAATTCTGAAAAATTGTTGCGTGGCTTTGGATAAGTCCATTTAGTTCACACAATTATTTTCATGAAGTTTAAAATTGATTTGGTGTTAAAACTAAATCAAAAACCAACTACAAAAATTAGAAAAGAGGAAACAAATAGAAAACAGAACAATTGAATAAACAGAGAGAGAGAGAGAGAGTCACCTGGGCCACTTACCTGGCGTGGCCAGCTGGACGGCCCAGCCCACTGGCTGGAGCGGTTGTCTTCAACCTCTGCCAGTAGGCAGAGGCGTGTCGACGCCTGCGCGCCCGAGGCCTCCACCTCCTCTCTGCCTGCTCGCCCGGATGCCTCTGGATGGCGCCACGCACTTCCCCCGGCCCCCTCCCTCTCTCTCTCGCGTCCATCCCCTCCTCTCCCTCGCTCTCTCCCGTAACGGCCGACGCGGCCATGGAAGTGCCGCCGTGAACCACCGCGCTCCCCGACCCCTCTCGCCTTCCTGTGTTGCATGGAAGCTCCGCCACCGTCGCCTATGCCTCTTGGACGACCCGCAGGACGCCAGATGCACCGCACCACGACCATGGCGTCATCTTCAACCTCTCAGCCGCCGAGATTGCCGACGACCGCACGCCGTCACCAACCCTTCCCCGAGCCCACTGACCACCCCTGCAGACTCGTCGTGAGATCCTCTTCGTTTCCCCTCCGTCCTTTCGCTCGATTTCGTGCCGTAGCCATCGTCCCCGCCAACCTGAGCGCCACCGCCCGCCATGGACATCGGGAACGGCCTTGCCGTGTCCTTGCGCTCGAACCCATGCACCTCGAGTCCTCCTGGAGCGCCCGAGATCCCACCGCGCTCCTCAACTCACTTGCTAACGCGCAGCAGCCCTCGCGCCGAGCAGCCGTAGCTCCGGCCGCCGCACTTGCCATCGCCGCCATCGCTGTACTGCACCCCAGTTGCTGCCGCTGGCCACAATGGATGCGCGCGAGCCGGGGCATCTCATAGAGCACCTCCGCCGCTCCTTTGGTCACCGGGAGAGCGAACCCGATGCCCTCCGCCGTCTATGGCTCCGCCGGCGACGAGCTGCGGGTCAACTCCGGCGAGTTGACCCATGTTTGACCCCCCAGGGTCACTGACGCGTGGGCCCGCCCTGTTAATTTTTAGTTAGGTTTAGTTTAGTGCTAATTAACTTAGATTAGTGCTTAATCTAACACTAACTAACTCTGTTAAGTTAGTGATGACATTGACACGCGGGACCCACAGGTCAGGTTTGACCTGGACCACCCCCCGTTGACCTGCTGACGTCACAGTGACGCAGTGCTGATGCAATTAATGATTTTCTGGTTTTGAAAATAATCAGGAAATTCCAGAAAATGCCCAAAACTTCCAAAATTCATAGAAATTAAACTGTAACTCCAAATGAAATAAATTATATATGAAAAATGACCAGAAAAATATGAAGAATCTGTTTATGCCATGATCATGCATGTTTGAACAAGTTAATCTCACTGAATAGGACAAATTATGATTAGGGCAACTTATGAAATAACATTGGGAATTGGAATTTGATCTTGTTTGAGTTCCACTTCAATTAGATTGGCTAGATGTTGCATTAGGTTAATTCAGTACCTTAATATGTCATATCATTCATTTGCTTATGCATTGCATTAATTGAATGTTGTTTATGTTCCCTTGCCTGTAATTGTCCCCTCTCGATAGACGTGGTCCGATGACGTGATCGATGACACCGATGAAGAACTATATTATCTTCAGAAGTGCCAGGCAAGCAAAAACCCCTTGTTCATTCCGATACAATCCCACTCTCTCGCTCCTGCTCTCTCTTTACTGCATTAGGACAACAACAATTCATCTGTTACTTGCTGCGGTAGTTGAACCCCTTATCCTCTGCATGCCTTCTCATTGCCACAGTAAATAGATGAAACCCACTAGCATGAGTAGGAGTTGTTTGAGCCCTGATGTGCCTACTCATTCATGTTTGCTTGTCATGCCTGCTTGTGCTTAGAGTTGTGTCAGGTCTGATTAATCAGGGATGAATTGGAAAGTTGCGAACATGTCCTAATGGTGTGAGCTAAGTGTGTTGAACACGATTTGGTAAAGGTATCGATGAGAGGCCATGTAGGAGTACATGGTGGGTTGTTTCATTGGAACCGTCCTTAAGCACCGAGATCTGTATGTGTGATTTAAGAACCAGTTACTACCATGCATTGGGATCCTTAATTGACCCTCTCGGCTTCTTAACCACCCTAGTCCTCTGTCCAGGAGTTGCAACTAGTTTCTGGAGTTTGAAGGATATGTGTTGGCGGCCGTGTGTAGCGCTGACCCCAGGGGTGGGCTATGTTGCGGTAGATACACCGTGGCCGGGCATGCCGGGCGCCCGTTTGGTGTCCCGGAACCCTGTACACATCGTTCGGGGCCGTATGTGGAAACCTCGGCCGGACTCCCTGCGGATGGAACCTGGATAGGCGATAAACCTGGACTAGAGACTTGAGTGTTTAGGTAGGCCGTGGCCGACACCCTCGTTGGGCTTTCGCTTGAATGTTGCCGAGTACATGTCGTGTAAACGACGGTAAGTGGTGAGAGCGTGTATGAAGAAGTACACCCCTGCAGGGTTAACATCATCTATTCGAATAGCCGCGTCCGCGGTAAAGGACTACTTGGTTGCCTATACAGTTCATAGACAAGTGAAAGTGGATACTCTAAAACTCGCAAGATAAGTGTGAGTGCTATGGATGGCCTTCTCGTAGGGAGACGGGAGCGGATCCATAGTGGTGTATTGAATGGTGAATATGTGGACTCGTGTGCGCCACCTCAAAAGAGTTGCTTGCAGTCGTAGTTCAGGATAGCCACCGAGTCAAAGCTGGCTTGCTGTAGTTAAACTCCACTACCCCTTTCTTGATACTGATGCATATGTAGCTAGTTCTGATGTAAGTCTTGCTAGGTACATTTGTACTCACATTTGCTTAATTCATGTTTTTGCAGAGAGACTTCAATCTCGCTAGTAGTTCCGTGTGGACTTCGATGTTTAGTTTGATACCTCAGCTACGATCTTGTGCCCTCGGCAAGATCGGGTAGATAGTCAGGCCGGGTTCCCGGAGTCCTGTTAGCCCAGTGCTATAGCCCAGTTTCACACGCTGCTGACCGACATGCTCGATGTGATTCATGTATGCCTGTCCCCATAGGTTAGTGCTGCTTTGGGTTCACGACTAGCCATGTCGGCCCGGGTTCTCTATCATATGGATGCTAGCGACACTATCATATACGTGAGCCAAAAGGCGCAAACGGTCCCGGCCATGGTAAGGCGACACCCATGGGAATACCATGCGTGACGCCGCAAGGTGATATGAGGTGTTACCGGCTAGATCGATGTGACTTGGAATCGGGGTCCTGACAATTATGGAGGAAGCAATAGCAATAAACTAAACGATCATAGTGCTAAGCTAACAGATGGGTCTTGTCCATCACATCATTCTGTAATGATGTGATCCCGTTTATCAAATGACAACACATGTCTATGTCTAGGAAACTTAACAATCTTTGATTAACGAGCTAGTCTAGTAGAGGCATACTAGGGACACTCTATTTGTCTATGTATTCACACATGTACTAAGTTTCCGGTTAATACAATTCTAGCATGAATAATAAACATTTATCATGATATAAGGAAATATAAATAACAACTTTATTATTGCCTCTAGGGAATATTTCCTTCAGTCTCCCACTTGCACTAGAGTCAATAATCTAGATTACACAGTAATGATTCTAACACCCATGAAGTCTTGGTGCTGATCATGTTTTGCTCGTGAGAGAGGCTTAGTCAATGGGTCTGCAACATTCAGATCCGTATGTATCTTGCAGATCTCTATGTCTCACTCCTTGACTTGATCGCGGATGGAATTGAAGCGTCTCTTGATGTGCTTGGTTCTCTTTTGAAATCTGGATTCCTTTGCCAAGGCAATTGCACCAGTATTGTCACAAAAGATTTTCATTGGACCTGATGCACTAGGTATTACACCTAGATCGGATATGAACTCCTTCATCCAGACTCCTTCATTTGCTGCTTCCGAAGCAACTATGTATTCCGCTTCGCACGTAGATCATGCCACGACGCTCTGCTTAGAACTGCACCAACTGACAGCTCCACCATTCAATAAAAATTCCGTACCGGTTTGTGACTTAGAGTCATCCAGATCAGTGTCAAAGCTTGCATCAACGTAACCATTTACGAAGAGCTCTTTGTCACCTCCATAAACGAGAAACATATCCTTAGTCCTTTCAGGTATTTCGGGATGTTCTTGACCGTTGTCCAGTGATCCACTCCAGGATTACTTTGGTACCTCCCTACTAATTAAACTAATAGCAAGGCACACATCAGGTCTGGTACACAGCATTGCATACATGATAGAATCTATGGCTGAGGCATAGGGAATGAATTTCATTTTCTCTCTATCTTCTGTAGTGGTCGGGCACTGAGTCTGACTCAACTTCACACCTTGTAACACAGGCAAGAACCCTTTCTTTGCTTGATCCATTTTGAACTTCTTCAAAACCTTATTAAGGTATGTGCTTTGTGAAAGTCCAATTAAGCGTCTTGATCTATCTCTATAGATCTTGATGCCCAATATATATGCAACTTCAGCGAGGTCTTTCATTGAAAAATTCTTATTCAAGTATCCTTCTATGCTATTCAGAAATTCAGTATCATTTCTGATCAACAATATGTCATCCACATATAATATCAGAAATGCTACAGAGCTCCCATTCACTTTCTTGTAAATATAGGCTTCTCCAAAAGTCTGTATAAACTATATGCTTTGATCACACTATCAAATCGTATATTCCAACTCCGAGATGCTTGCACCAGTCCATAAATGGATCGCTGGAGCTTACACACTTTGTTAGCACCTTTTGGATCGACAAAACCTTCTGGTTGCATCATATACAACACTTCTTTAAGATATCCATTAAGGAATGCAGTTTTGACATCCATTTGCCAAATTTCATAATCATAAAATGCGGCAATTGCTAACATGATTCGGACAGACTTAAGCATCGCTATGGGTGAGAAGGTCTCATCATAGTCAACTCCTTGAACTTGTCGAAAACCTTTCGCAACAAGTCGAGGTTTGTAGACAGTAACATTACCATCAGCGTCAGTCTTCTTCTTGAAGATCCATTTATTCTCTATGTCCTGCCGATCATCGAGCAAGTCAACCAAAGTCCACACTTTGTTCTCATACAAGGATCCCATCTCAGATTTCATGGCCTCAAGCCATTTTGCGGGAATCTGGGCTCATCATCGCTTCCTCATAGTTCGTAGGTTCATCATGGTCAAGTAACATGACCTCCAAAACAGGATTACCGTACCACTCTAGTGCGGATCTTACTCTGGTTGACCTACGAGGTTCGGTAGTAACTTGATCGGAAGTTGCATGATCATCATCATTAGCTTCCTCACGAATTGGTGTAGGAATCACTGGAACTGATTTCTGTGATGAACTACTTTCCAACAAGGGAGAAGGTACAGTTACCTCATCAAGTTCTACTTTCCTCCCACTCACTTATTTCAAGAGAAACTCCTTCTCTAGAAAGGATCCATTGTTAGCAACAAATATCTTGCCTTCAGATCTGTGATAGAAGGTGTACCCAATAGTCTCTTTTGGGTATCCTGTGAAGACACATTTCTACGATTTGGGTTCGAGCTTATCAGGTTGAAGCTTTTTCACATAAGCATCGCAACCCCAAACTTTAAGAAACGACAACTTGGGTTTCTTGCCAAACCACAGTTCATATGGCGTCGTCTCAACGGATTTCGATGGTGCCCTATTTAACGTTAATGCAGTTGTCTCTAAAGCATAACCCTAAAATGATAGTGATAAATCAGTAAGAGACATCATAGATCGCACCATATCTAATAAAGTGTGGTTACGACGTTCGGACACACCATTACGCTGTGGTGTTCCAGGTGGCGTGAGTTGCGAAACTATTCCGCATTGTTTCAAATGAAGACCAAACTCATAACTCAAATATTCACCTCCACGATCATATCATAGAAACTTAATTTTCTTGTTACGATGGTTTTCCACTTCACTCTGAAATTCTTTGAACTTTTCAAATGTTTCAGACTTATGTTTCATCAAGTAGATATACCCATATCTGCTCAAATCATCTGTGAAGGTCAGAAAATAACAATACCCGAGCATCAATACTCATCGGACCGCATACATCAGTATGTATTATTTCCAATAAGTCTGTTGCTCGTTCCATTGTTCCGGAGAATGGAGTCTTAGTCATCTTGCCCATGAGGCATGGTTCGCAAGCATCAAGTGATTCCAAAAGCCCATCAACATGGAGTTTCTTCATGCACATTACACCAATATGACCTAAACAGCAGTGCCACAAATAAGTTGCACTATCATTATTAAACTTATATCTTTTGGTTTCAATACTATGAATATGTGTATCACTACTATCGAGATTCAATAAAAATAGACCACTCATCAAGGGTGCATGACTATAAAAGATATTACTCATATAAATAGAACAACCATTATTATCTGATTTAAATGAATAACCGTCTCGCATCAAACAAGATCCAGATATAATGTTCATGTTTAACACTGGCACCAAATAACAATTATTCAGGTCTAATACTAATCCCGAAGGTAGATGTAGAGGTAGCGTGTCGACCGCGATCACATTGACTTTGGAACCATTTCCCACGCGCATCGTCACCTCGTCCTTAGCCAATCTTCACTTAATCTGTAGCCCCTGTTTTGAGTTGCAAATATTAGCAACAAGACCAGTATCAAATACACAGGCACTACTGCGAGCATTAGTAAGGTACACATCAATAACATGTATATCAAATATACCTTTCACTTTGCCATCCTTCTTATCCGCCAAATACTTGGGACAGTTCCGCTTCCAGTGACCAGTCCCTTTGCAGTAGAAGCACTCAGTCTCAGGCTTAGGTCCAGACTTGGGCTTCTTCTCTTGAGCATCAACTTGCTTGCTGTTCTTCTTGAAGTTCCCCTTCTTCCCTTTGCCCTTCTTCTTGAAACTAGTGGTCTTGTTGACCATCAACACTTGATGCTCCTTGATTTCTACCTCCGCAGCTTTTAGCATCGCGAAGAGCTCAAGAATTGTCTTATCATCCCTTGCATATTATAGTTCATCACGAAGCTTTTGTAGCTTGGTGGCAGTGATTGAAGAACTCTCTCAATGACACTATCATCAGGAAGATTAACTCCCAGTTGAGTCAAGTGGTTGTGGTACCCAAATATTCTGAGTATATGTTCACTGACAGAACTATTCTCCTCCATCTTGCAGCTATACAACTTACTGGAGACTTCATATTTCTCAATTCAGGCATTTTCTTGAAATATTAACTTCAACTACTAGAACATCTCATATGCTGACAGTGTATTCATATGACCCAAAGCTTGTTCTGAATGCTGTCTTGGGAATATCTTCTTCACGAATGCGAATCTGGTGATAACCCATACGGAGATCAAGCTTGGAGAATACTTGAGCACCTTTGACTTGTTCGAACAGCTCATTGATGTTGGGAAGTGGGTATTTGTTCTTGATGGTCTTCTTGTTCACCGGACGGTAATCAACACAAAGTCGGTCCGTCCCATCCTTCTTCTTCACAAAAAGAACACCACAACCCCACGGAGAAGAACTAGGCCGGATGAGACCCATTCTTTCTTGCTCATAGAGTTGCTTCTTCAGCTCCTTCAACTCTTCAGGTCCGAGCTTGTAAGGATGCTTGCACACAGGTTCCATGCCAGGCTCAAGTTCAATAACCAATTCGACTGGCCGGTGCGGAGGCATTCCTGGGAGCTCTTCTGGAAAGACGTCTTGATATTCGCAAACGACTGGAATTTGAGAGATGGCATCCAATTCACCCTTCTCATTGAGAGAAAACAGACGGATGGTATTATCCCGAGCGGCAAAGACAATTACATCCTCAGACGAATGAGTCAATTGAATCTGCCTGGCTGCACAATCAAGCTGAGCCTTGTGCTTAGAAAGCCATTCTATCCCGAGAATAAGATCAATATCCGAGTTACCAAGAACCATTAGGGAAGAAAGGAACTTGTAGTCGCCCAATGTGATAGTAACATCTGGCACCTCCAGACTAGCACTCAAACGTTTACCAGGAGAAACAATATCCATTTGTTTACCCAAATGAGAAGAAACGAACTCATGCTTGGTAAAAAATGGCTTAGACATGAAACAATGTGATGCACCCGTGTCAAAAAGAACTCTTGCAGGAATATCATTAACAGGAAGGTTACCCATGATCACATCTGACGAGTCCTCTGCCTGAGCTGCATTCACCATATTGACCTTGGCGTGCTTGGGGTTATGCTTGACCATAGCTGTACTTGCTGATCTCATAGGAGGAGGAGGAGGAAGACGCCTCTGATTGAGACACTTGTTGGCATAGTGACCCTTCTGTTGGCACTTGTTGCACGTGACCTCTGAAAGCGGACGGTGATACGGAGCACTCGATCTTGGAGCTTGAGACGGAGTCTTGTTCTGAAAGCCTGGGTGGGGGGGGGGGGAAGAACCACTACCACCTTTACTCTTCTGCTGATACGGCTGACGGAACGGAGGAGGAGGAAGCCAAAACTTCTGCTGCTTGGCCACTTGAGTAGAGGAAGAAGGAGTAACATCTCTGACTCGCTTCCTGGAAGCATCACACCTCAACTGAGCAGCCTCTTGCTTCAGTGCCATGTTGTAGAACTCATCGTACCTCAAGGTCTCAAAGAGAACAAGAGCGAGCTGAATATCTTCTCTGAGACCACGCCTAAACTGATATATCATGCTCTTCTCATCAGGCACGTCCTACTTGGCAAAGCGGGCAAGCTTTTGGAACAATTTGTTGTAGTCATAGACAGACAAAGAGCCTTGCTTCAGATTGCGGAATTCCTCACGCTTGCTTTCAACCACGCTCTGCGGAATATGATGAGCTCGGAAATCTCGACGGAAATCATCCCAAGTGATAACACGTCCACCTCTGGAATCCTTGTACTGCTGGAACCATTCTGCAGCTTGATCTTTGAGTTGGAAGGAAGCGAACTTGAAAAAGTCCTCAGGCCTGACGTTACTGCACTCGAAATGCTTACACAGATCCACAAGCCAATTGTCAGCATCGGTTGCCTCAACACAATTGCTGAAAGTCTTTGGCCCGTTAGCAAGGAACTGGTTGAGTGTAGCAAAGTGACTCTGACTGCTGCCTTGATTCCCCTGACTGCCTTGATTGTGCTCTTGGAGAATTTGCATGATCAGCTGTGTGTTTGCATTGGTTGCGGCCATCACAGCTTGCCATGCCTCTGGAGGAGGTGGAGGCGGTGGCGGATCTTGATTCTGGTTCTGACTGGTGCTCTTAGCGGGAGCCATCCTGAAGAGGTTGACCACCGTTAGCACATAGACAGATAAATATTGAAGCTGAATCCAATGGAATGAAAATTGCAACATATAGTTTTCACATCCGAACAAAATGAACGAATGCATTCCTCTTCAAATGGTCACATATCCATAAATTGAGAAGCCACATAGAATTAAGGTAGAGAAATAAATCAACAAGGTACGGATCAAGAACGAATAATCGGTAAGAAATCCCAATCTCAAACCAATATCCGTGGAAGAAAAACTAGAGCTACTAGAATTCCCACCTATGAAACTCCCGAACCTTTCCGGTTATGCAATAAGGTGTTGGGGATACAGGGGAAGCATAATATCTCACCCAAACTAGCAAATCCTACATCCAGCTGTATCCATCCTTCAACACATAACCAAGAAAACTTCGGAAACCATCTACCTCAACCTTCAAAAAGCATCCGTTATACAAGTTATGGCGATACTCCCGAGCTCCCGCCCCAGTACTGGGTGGCGTCGGGGTTATCTCACCAACGAACTGCATAAAAGAGATTTTCGATGTCGGCGAACATATCTCAAGTATTCCAGAATTGCAACGATAAAATTATGATGACAACACCTCAGAGCTCAACTCCCCGGGACACTTCCACTAAACCCCTGACAGGAGGCACCAAGACAATGTTCTCATCATAAGCCATCGGAACGATTCCAAGATACTCGCGTGATCCTAAATTTTTTTTTTAGTGAAATTTGAGAAGAGAAGAGTCAAAACTCTACGTCAGGATGCCTTACCAGAGCGATGAGGAGACTGGGAAGTAAAAAGAATTCCTAAGCTCTCCGATATATAATTCCTAAAGACTCAAAACATTTTCTAGACACAACTCGGCTGCTAAAAACGATCAAGCAATGGGGCTCCTAAGGTCGGGGAAGGCTCTGATACCAACTTGTAACGCCCTCGATGCGGCTATAGCTCCCACGTGTCGAGGCATGACTTAGAGACATAACCGCATTGAAAGCAATGTCGCAAGTCAGGCAATCATCACAACATCCCATGTAATATATAATAAAAGGGGGAGATACATAGTTGGCTTACACTCGCCATGTCACATCAGAGTACATAAATAACATCCATCATACAAGCACTCATGGCCCGACTACGGCGCCAAAATGGAAGAAAACCCAACATGCGACAAGGCCCTGAATCGAACCCCAACTAGGCACCACTACTGATCATCAGGAAAAGACAGGTAGTAACGCTGAGAGTCCTCGTCGCACCAATACTAATCCCGAAGGTAGATGTAGAGGTAGCGTGTCGACCGCGATCACATTGACTTTGGAACCATTTCCCACGCGCATCGTCACCTCGTCCTTAGCCAATCTTCGCTTAATCTGTAGCCCCTGTTTTGAGTTGCAAATATTAGCAACAAGACCAGTATCAAATACACAGACACTACTGTGAGCATTAGTAAGGTACACATCAATAACATGTATATCAAATATACCTTTCACTTTGCCATCCTTCTTATCCGCCAAATACTTGGGACAGTTCCGCTTCCAGTGACCAGTCCCTTTGCAGTAGAAGCACTCAGTCTCAGGCTTAGGTCCAGACTTGGGCTTCTTCTCTTGAGCATCAACTTGCTTGCTGTTCTTCTTGAAGTTCCCCTTCTTCCCTTTGCCCTTCTTCTTGAAACTAGTGGTCTTGTTGACCATCAACACTTGATGCTCCTTGATTTCTACCTCCGCAGCTTTTAGCATCGCGAAGAGCTCAAGAATTGTCTTATCATCCCTTGCATATTATAGTTCATCACGAAGCTTTTGTAGCTTGGTGGCAGTGATTGAAGAACTCTCTCAATGACACTATCATCAGGAAGATTAACTCCCAGTTGAGTCAAGTGGTTGTGGTACCCAAACATTCTGAGTATATGTTCACTGACAGAACTATTCTCCTCCATCTTGCAGCTATACAACTTACTGGAGACTTCATATCTCTCAATTCAGGCATTTTCTTGAAATATTAACTTCAACTACTAGAACATCTCATATGCTCCATGACGTTCAAAATATCATTGAAGTCCCGATTCTAAGCCGTAAAGCATGGCACACTGAACTATCGAGTAGTCATCAGCTTTGCTCTGCCAGACGTTCATAACATCTGGTGTTGCTCCTACAGCGGGCTTTGCACCTAGCGGTACTTCCAGGATGTAATTCTTCTGTGTAGCAATGAGGATAATCCTCAAGTTACGGACCTATTCCGTGTAGTTGCTACCATCATCTTTCAACTTAGCTTTCTCTAGGAACGCATTAAAATTCAACGGAACAACAGCTTCATGATAAATTAAAGTTCAATTAATCATATTACTTAAGAACTCCCACTTAGATAGACATCCCTCTAGTCATCTAAATGATCACATGATCCATATAAACTAAACCATGTCTGATCATCACATGAGATGGAGTAGTTTTCAATGGTGAACATCACTATGTTGATCATATCTACTATATGATTCACGCTCGACCTTTCGGTCTCAGTGTTCCGAGGCCATATCTGCATATGCTAGGCTTGTCAAGTTTAACTCGGGTATTCTGCTTGTGCTAAACTGGCTTGCACCCGTTGTATGTGAACGTAGAGCTTATCACACCCGATCATCATGTGGTGTCTCGGCACGACAAACTGTAGTAATGGTGCATATTCAGGGAGAACACTTATACCTTGAAATTTAGTGAGAGATCATCTTATAATGCTACCGCTGTACTAAGCAAAACAAGATGCATATAAGGTAAACGTCACATGCAATCAATATAAGTTATATTATATGGCCATCATCATCTTGTGCCTTTGATCTCCATCTCCAAAGCACCGTCACGATCACCATCGTCACCGGCTTGACACCTTGATCTCCATCGTAGTATCGTTGTCGTCTCGCCAACTATTGCTTCCATGGCTATTGCTACCGCTTAGTGATAAAGTAAAGCAATTACATGGCGATTGCATTTCATACAATAAAGCGACAACCATATGGCTCCTGCCAGTTGCCGATAACTGTGTTACAAAACATGATCATCTCATACAACAATTTATATAATCATGTCTTGACCATATCACATCACAACGTGCCTTACAAAAACAAGTTAGACATCCTCTACTTTGTTGTTGCAAGTTTTACGTGGCTTCTACGGGCTTAGCAAGAACCGTTCTTACCTACACATCAAAACCACAACGATTTTTCGTCAAGTGTGCTGTTTTAACCTTCAACAAGGACCGGGCGTAGTCACACTCGATTCAGCCAAAGTTGGAGAAACAGACACCCACTAGCCACCTATGTGTGAAGCATGTCGGTAGAACCAGTCTCATGAACGCGGTCATGTAATGTCAGTCTGGGCCGCTTCATCCAACAATACCGCCGAATCAAAGTATGACATGATGTTAAGCAGTATGACTATTGTCGCCCACAACTCTTTGTGTTCTACTCGTGTAACATCTACGCATAGACCTGGCTCGGATGCCACTGTTGGGGAACACAATATTTAAAAAAAATTCCTACGATCACGCAAGATCTATCTAGGAGATGCATAGAAACGAGAGGGGAGAGTGTGTCTATGTACCCTCGTAGACCGAAAGCGGAAGCGTTGAGTAACGTGGTTGATGTAGTCGGACGTCTTCGCCATCCAACCGATCAAGTACCGAACGCATGGCACCTCCGCGATCTGCACACGTTCAGCTCGGTGACATCCCTCAAACTCTAGATCCAACTAAGGCTGAGGGAGAGTTATGTCAGCACGACGGCGTGTTGAACGTGATGATGAAGTTACAAACACATTGCTTCACCTAAGCACTGCGACAATATGACCAAAGTGGAAAACTGTGGAGGGGGGGGGCACCGCACACGGCTAAGAAATCAACTTGTGTCTCTATGGGGTGTCCCCCTCCCCCGTATATAAAGGAGGGGAGGAGGGGGCCGGCCGGCCTCAAGGGGCGCGCCCCAAGGGGGGAATCCTACTCCTACTAGGAGTAGGTTCCCCCCTTTCCTAGTCCAACAAGGAGGGGAATTAAAGAGGAAGGTGAGAGAAGGAAGGAGGGGGGTGCCGCCCCCACCCCTTGTCCAATTCAAATTGGGGGTGCACGCCACCTCCTAGCCGGCCCTCTCTCCTTTGAGGCCCATGGTGGCCCATTAACTTCTCGGGGGGTTCCGTTAACCCCCTGGCACTCTAGTTTTATCCGAAACCATCCGGAACACTTCCGGTGTCCGAATAACATGGTCCAATATATCAATCTTTATGTCTCGGCCATTCCGAGGCTCCTCGTCATGTCCGTGATCTTATCTGCGACTCAGAACAACCTTCAGTACATCAAATCACATAACTCATAATACAAATCGTCATCGAACATTAAGCGTGCGTACCCTACGGGTTCGAGAACTATGTAGACATGACCGAGACACATCTCCGGTCAATAACCAATAGCGGAACCTGGATGCTCATATTGGTTCCTACATATTCTACGAAGATCTTTATCGGTTAAACCGCATAACAACATACGTTGTTCCCTTTGCCATCGGTATGTTACTTGCCCGAGATTCGATCGTCAGTATCATCATACCTAGTTCAATCTCATTACCGGCAAGTCTCTTTACTCATTCCGTAGTGCATCATCCCGCAACTAAATCATTAGTTGCATTGCTTGCAAGGCTTATAGTGATGTGCATTACCGAGAGGGCCCAGAGATACCTCTCCGACAATCGGAGTGACAAATCCTAATCTCGATCTATGCCAACTCAACAAATACCATCGAAGACACCTGTAGAGCATCTTTATAATCACCCAGTTACGTTGTGACATTTGATAGCACACTAAGTGTTCCTTCGGTATTCGGGAGTTGCATAACCTCATAGTCATAGGAACATGTATAAGTTATGGAGAAAGCAATAGCAATAAACTAAACGATCATAGTGCTAAGATAACGGATGGGTCTTGTCCATCACATCATTCTCTAATGATGTGATCCCGTTTATCAAATGACAACACATGTCTATGGCTAGGAAACTTAACCATCTTTGATTAACGAGCTAGTCTAGTAGAGGCATACTAGGGACACTCTATTTGTCTATGTATTCACACATGTACTAAGTTTCCGGTTAATACAATTCTAGCATGAATAATAGACATTTATCATGATATAAGGAAATATAAATAACAACTTTATTATTGCCTCTAGGGCATATTTCCTTCGGATGGGAGCTGGGACGGGAGCGAGGGTAGCAACCGCTGCGGCCAGCTCATTCTGGGCCATGTTCATGAGGCCCCATTCCTCCTTATTTTCTATATCCTCCGGCTCGGAGTCGACTTCACCAAACTTGAAGACTAGTGGCAGATGATCATTCTGCGCCACGGCGTTGGTGAAGGTCTACGGGAGGGAGGGGAATGGGTGGCGAACAGTAAGGCCGCTCGTATTAAGCAGCGGCTCGGGCACCATTAATGGAGAGGAAAGCAGGCGGCCATGGAAGTCAAAAGGCTTGCTTCCTAGTGAGCCTGCGCAGCGAACAACTTGCACGCTTCCCGGTGGGCCTGCGCATTGGAGGACTGCTCGCACGCCTCTCGTTCAGTCAAGGTCAAGCAGCTGTCCGCACGGCACCTCCTATAGCCATTAAAACAAAGACACGTGGCGTCATGTGAATGGTTAACAGAACGCACATGATTTGAATTATACAAACGTTTGAGATATTAAAGTGGCAGCTATTTTTTCAAAATGCCTTTGTTGCACTACAAAATAATACACTTCCATGATGATACGTGTTTGTCACAGTAGGTCGCGTTTTTTGTCATGCATGTACATCCATGACAAATTTATGACAGAATCAAGATAGTCATACCTGTGCTGTCGTAGAAGTGTGTAACGCCCCGAGACCGTTGCGCCAGGTGTCATCCAGTTATTCGCCGTCGTTGCCATGCATGTGCTTGCGTGTTGCATTTTGTCATGTCATCATGTGCATTGCATCATCATGTTTTTCAAAACCTGCATCCATCCGGGTTCTCCCAGTTCCTTCCGTTGTCCGTTCTGAGCCCAGACACACTTGCACGCGCCCGCGACATGTCCGAAATATTATTTTATAAGTGGCTGGAAAATGTTCTCGGAATGGGTTGAAAGTTGGCATGCGGTGTTGTTTTGTTGTCAGTAGACCGCCTGCCAAGTTTCATCGCATTCGGAGTCCGTTTGATGCCCCAATGGATAAATATAGAGGCAATAGTAGCCGGTCTAACGTCGGACGTTTTCGGTCTCCGGAAACAGTCGTCGGGCCTCCCTCTCTTCTCTTCTCTCAGCTCGAGACCGTCTACACAGCCAACTACCTACCGCCAGGCCCAACCTAACCTCTCTCGTCAGCCCGCGGCACTCCTCGCGCGCGCGTCCGAAAAGTTGTCCCGGACCCGACCCGAGCAGTCGTCACCGTTGGGTCCGGATCATCCCCTAACATCTACAAAACATCTCCGTTTTTCTTTTTGGTCTCCCTAACCTATTTATTCGCGACCGTCTGATTACGATCGGAGGGACGAGTTAGCCCCTAAACTTCCCCTCTTTTCCTTATATAAAAACTCCCTAGTCTAAATCTGGACAAAACCCTAACTTCTAGGGAGATGTCCCATTGATCCCTCTCGGCCACCGCCACCTTCCAATCCACCTCGTTTCCCCCATCGCTCCAATCAGGATACTCCCCTGCCTTCCTGATCCACCCATCGATCCACCACCCACCGTACCTCTCGGCCCGAACCCCAGGCACAGGCATCCAACGTCGCCTCCAGCCACATGCCCACATCCAGCCGCTCATCCAGAGCAAGCAGCAGCCCCGCCGTCCTCAGGCGAGGACCTCCCGTCGCCGGCGACCACCTGTAGCAGGACCAAGCGCCCCTGCCTCTTCCTTCCTCGTCCTTCTCTCCTCCCTCTCTCACCTGCTCTCTCTGTCGTGCAACAGGGAGCCCGGAGGAGTTTTGCGCCGGCCATCCTCATCCTCCGCGCCTACATCAGCTCGAGGGCAGGATCCCCTCGATCCCGTGCTCTTCGTTGACCGTAGCTCCGGATCAGATCGACCTCACCCTTCCTGTACCTCCACCGCCCGGATTCGCGCCGATCCATGCCTCCCTCCGTCCCCTGCATCGCCTCGTCACTGGAGTAGGAGCTCCGTTTGCCAAGCGCCGCGCCCCTGCTTCGTCTCGCTGTGAGAGGAGCAGCGAGTCAGCGCCCAGCCGCCCCAGAGCGAGGACAGCGACAAGTCCCGCGCTCACGTTGACCGCGTCGCCAGTGCCTGGGCCACCGCGTCGCCGTTTTCCCCGCACGGCCCAGCTTCGTCTCTGCCAGACTCTCCTCCAGCCGGCCCAAGGTCCTATAGTGAGCCTCAGCCCAGCAATGTTTCCCCCTGTACACTGTTGGGCCGTATTCAGATTCGTCCTGATAGTGTTTTTTTCTCCCTCTGTTGCGATTGTAGATATTTATCCAGAGTTGGCAGTTTACAGTTTAGCCCTCCAACAACATGCATTTAATATCTCACTAACCTTGCATCGGATTAAAATAAGTTATATATGAAACTTGCTTAGAATTTTGTGTAGATTAATAATTTGCCACTTTCATCTATGTTTAAAATGCTGTTTGTTTAAATTTGCTTAAATAACTTGCTAAAATGATTTAATTCATAACTAAATAACCGTAACTCCGAATTTAATAAACTTTATATGTAAATGGGGTGGAAAAATGCCTAGTTTAACATGGTGGCATCACTTTGAATGTTTAATAACTCTAAAATTATGTTTAGGGCAGAACAGTACCAAACCTAAAATATGCACATGAGGAGTTTCCGGACTTGTTGTTTTGTTGTTCCGGCCTCATTTAAACTTGCCAAGATTAGATAGTTTTTTTATGCTTCACCCTCTTGCCATGCTAACAACATTTAATCTTGATGGGTACATAAAGGAGAGAGAACTAAATAATTGATGTGGTGTTCCGTCAATATGCAACTCGTTGCATATTGAGCTCCACTTAACTTGTAGTTTTGTTTGTGCCCCTTGCCATGCCATGCATACTTAAACCGGACATGTATCATACTTGTTTGCGCATCGTGCCATGCTTATGTGATGGTTGTTTACTATGTTGTGTGCTTATTTCCGGTGTTTGCTTCTTCGGGTTGGTTCCAGTAACGTCACGTTTGTGAGGATCCGTTCGACTTCGTCCGTGTGTCTTCTTCATGGACTCGTTCTTCTTCCTTGCGGGATCTCAGGCAAGATGACCATACCCTCGAAATCACTTCTATCTTTGCTTGCTAGATGCTCGCTCTTTTGCTATGCCTATGCTGCGATACCTACCACTTGCTTATCATGCCTCCTATATTGTTGAACCAAGCCTCTTACCCACCTTGTCCTAGCAAACCGTTGTTTGGCTATGTTACCGCTTTGCTCAGCCCCTCTTATAGCGTTGTTAGTTGCAGGTGAAGATTGAAGTTTGTTTCTTGTTGGAACATGGAGATGTTGTTCCTTGTTGGAACATGTTTACTTGTTGGGATATCACAATATATCTTATTTAATTAATGCATCTATATAATTGGTAAAGGGTGGAAGGCTCGGCCTTATGCCTAGTGTTTTGTTCCACTCTTGCCGCCCTAGTTTCCGTCATATCGGTGTTATGTTCCCGGATTTTGCGTTCCTTACGCGGTTGGGTTATAATGGGAACCCCTTGACAGTTCGCCTTGAATAAAACTCCTCCAGCAATGCCCAACATTGGTTTTACCATTTGCCACCTAGCCTTTTCTTTCCCTTGGGTTCTGCAGACTCAAGGGTCATCACTATTTTAACCCCCCCGGGCCAGTGCTCCTCTGAGTGTTGGTCCAAACTAGAGCCCCTTGCAGCGCCACCTCAGGGAAAATCGAGGGCTGGTTAGTTGTACGGACTGCTCATCTGAGTGTGCCCTGAGAACGAGATATGTGCAGCTCCTATCGGGATTTGTCGGCACATTCGGGCGGTGTTGCTGGACTTGTTTTACCATTGTCGAGGATGTCTTGTAACCGGGATTCTGAGCCCGATCGGGTCTTCCCGCTAGAAGGAATATCCTTCATTGACCGTGAGAGCTTGTGATGGGCTAAGTTGGGACACCCCTGCAGGGATTTGAACTTTCGAAAGCCGTGCCCGCGGTTATGGGCAGATGGGAATTTGTTAATGTCCGGTTGTAGAAAACCTGAAGTTGACCTTAATTAAAATACATCAACCGCGTGTGTAGCCGTGATGGTCTCTTTCCGGCGGAGTCCGGGAAGTGAACACGGTGTTGGAGTCATGCTTGACGTAGGTTGTTCTAGGATCACTTCTTGATCATAGTTTCTCGATCGTTCTTTGCCTTCTCTTCTCTCTCTCATTTGCGTATGTTAGCCACCATATATGCTAGTCGCTTGCTGCAGCTCCACCTCATACCTTTACCTTACCCATAAGCTTAAATAGTCTTGATCGCGAGGGTGCGAGATTGCTGAGTCCCCGTGACTCACAGATACTTCCAAAACCAGTTTGCAGGTGCTGATGAGTCCGTGCAGTTGACGCAACTAAGCTCAAGGAGGAGCTCGATGAAGATCTTGTCCTTTGTGTTGTTTCGTTCTAGTTGATCAGTAGTGGAGCCCAGTTGGGGTCGATCGGGGACCTTGTCGCATTTGGGGGTTCTTCTTTTATTTTGGTTCTCTAGTCGGACCTTGATTGTATTTGGATGTTGTAATGCTTTATTCATGTATTGTGTGAAGTGGCGATTGTAAGCCAACTATGTATCTCTTTCCCTTATGTATTACATGGGTTGTGTGAAGATTACCTCACCTGCGAGATTGCTTTCAATGCGGTTATGCCTCTAAGTTGTGCTTCGACACGTGGGAGATATAGCCGCATCGAGGGCGTTACAAAGTGTTCCATGACATTACCAAAATTATCATCACGGAAGTGTCCACTTCCATGACGATAAATCACGCGTCACAGAAGTACTTTCATCAAGGGTGACCGACACGTGGCATCCACCGTAACGGAACGCCGTTAAGCTATCGGGTTGGGTTTTGGATCCGATAACCCGTTAACATCCCTGACCAATGGGGATTTTCCACGTGTAAAATCATCACTGGCTAGAGGAAACACGTGTCGGCTCATCGTTGGGACAGATGTCATCCACTCATTGGACAGGAGGCGCCTATGATAGGTCGACACGTGGCACGGCCCAACAGTGGCCCATTCCTGTGAAAAAGGCCAGCCCAGTAAAAATTAACAGGCCCCGGCCCATATATGGCCTACTTGTGTCAGGTCCATTCAAGCCCACAACCCATACGAGATGTGCCAATTCGTCCCGTTAAACATTTGACACCATTGAAGCCCATCATCAGTTCGAGCCCGTTAACAGCCCGCTATATATTTGGGCTCAATATCGGCCCGATGAGATTTGGGCCTGTTAACGGCCCATTTAATGGATGGGCCAATTTTCAGGATGTACATCTTTCGGCCTTTTAGCGACCCATTTAAATGTTGGGCTAATTTCCGGCCCGGTGTGTCTTTCAGCCTGTTGACGGCCCATAAATTTATGGGCCATTTGTAGTCGGACCTGAGTTTCGGCCTTTTAGTTGCCCATTTAAGTGTTGGGCCAATTTCTGGCCTGGTGTCACTTTCAGCCTGTTGACGGCCCATAAATCAATTGGGCCAATTGTAGTCGGACCTGGGTTTTGGCCTTTTAGCGACCCATTTAAGTGTTGGGCCAATTCCCGGCCCTATGTGCCTTTCGGCCTGTTAACAGACCATAAATGAGTTGGGCCATTTGTAGTCGGACCTTAGTTTTGGCCTCTTAACGGCCCATGCCCTTCATGGTCCAATACCAGCCCGGTTTCTCTTTCGGCCTGCTAAAGGCCCACAACACAGTTGGGCCATTTACAATACAACCTGACTTTCGGCCTCTTAGCGGCCCATGCTCTTCATGGTCCAATACAAGCCCGCTGTCTCTTTCGGCCTGCTAAAGGCCTATAGTATAGTTGGGCCATATGTAGCCCAAACTTAGTAACGGACTGTTGACGGCCCATGAAATAAATTGGGGCCACCTGTTGCCCACTTCGATGTCAGCATGTTAACGACCCGGGAGGTAAGAGGGCCGACCATTAACTTTCGGCCTAGTAAAGGCCCATTAACTTAATGGGCCCACTAAAGTTCGTTCATGTCTTTAGGCCAAATTAGATAATTTGAGCCCATTACGACAAGCAAAGGTACGACATACAGGGAATAACATTGCACATCCAGAATATATTACAGGAAATTACATCCATTGGGCAATCAAAGATTGATGCCAGTGCAAATAAATGAGAAGAACCTAACCATCTACAACGTCACAATCTGCAACCTCAGCACAGATGACGCCCATAAGCATGTGGGCAAGTTCTTGTTGCTTTGCCACACTGTCTCTGAAAACATTGATCAGTTGTTGTGTCGCATGACTCTGCACCTCTGATTCATCCACCATTTCCATCATTGCTTCAGCCATTAATTGGTTCACAAACATACATTTATTCCGTTGCATTCGAGATAGAGGATACTGAACAGATTCAGATGGCGATTTTGGCAGGCTTGTATTATTGATAGTGGAGAGTGTCTTGACTACTGCATCATAACATAAATTAGGACGGGAACCAAACAGATTAATCATGAGTTATTGCCATATTACCTGGCCAAGATTTGCTGGAAAGAAACAATGGGGTTGCCTTGCTGTTTTCAGAGTTTGTCTTCTTATCTTCAGCAGCCTGCACAAAATTAACACACTAGAATTGCTATCATTGGCCAAGTCAGATAATAGGAAAGCAACATTGACACAACGAACGTTTGGGCAACTAGCCTACACCAAATTAACACAATATGGCACATCTATCATCAACCAAGTAAGGTAATACGAAAGCAACATTGACACAATGAATGAATGGGCAACCAGAGAAGCACTACAATTCAGTAATGTGCGTGATATGAGATAGCGCATTCATGCAGCTCAGTACGCAAAACTACCAGGTAGTTTTCCTTACAAAAATCAACATTGGCGCCTTTAACATTTTGCTACAACTAATTTTAGATCAGATAAAGGTTAGATTCAGGCCGATTAACAAAATACATGCTGATGTAAAAATATAGTGATATACAACAGGTACTTACATCAGCACTGGAGCACAGAGAATTCCCGCAAGATATTTTCCTCGAATACGATCCCAATGGAGGAAGTCTTGTATCGTTTAACCTTATTTTCTAAAAGAGAGATGGGTAAGAAACATGTAGAAAATACGATCAGAATGCTATAAAATTTCATGATGCGAGGATACACACATGCTTCTTAGAATGGAGTTGACATTCTTTTACTGGACTGGAGCGGACTAGTTCTTTGAACACTGGAATCTGCTTATTATCAATGGGAGTTGGGGTTCTCTGTGCTGGAGCAGTATCTATGAAAAATGGAGTTGGTTTATTATCTCCTGGCGTTTGGATCTTTTGCAAAGACCTGGTTTGTAACCCTTCAGATTCTAACATAGCCGTATTCCCCTTGCATGCCTTATATAGAAGAATGGTGATTCAGTTATAAAACATGCTACAACAGAGATGGAATAGGTACCGAAGAATAGAAAGGTATGACATATTGACATGTATTCACTCCAACCGGAAATAAATGGATGGGTCTAGGCATATTTCAGTTCTAGATACATCCAGTTTTATCCATTTCTGCGACATTTAATCCGGACGAAGGGAGTATGATGTAAGAGCTAGGGATACGACAGGACAACGCAGGAAAAAAACACTGAAAAACCCACTACAGAACCAAAGTATTCAAACCCACTGATATGAGATAGTACACTCATGCAGCTCAGGATGCAAAACTACCACGCAGTTTTCCTTGTAAAAATCAAGATTGTGGCCTTTAATCATACATTTTACTACAACTAAATTTAGATCAGATAAAGGTTGGATTCACACTGATTAACAAAATACATGCTGATGTAAAAATATAGTGATATACGACAGGTACTTACATCTACACTGGAGCACAGAGAATTCCTGCAAGAATCTTTCCTCATAAACGATACCATTGCAGAAAATCTTCTATCTGTTAAGCTTATTTTCTAAAAGAGAGATGGGTAAGAAACATGTAGAAAATATGATCAGCATGCTATAAAATTTCATGATGCAAGGATACGCACACGCTTCTTAGAATTGAGTTGACATATTTTTGCTGGACTGGAGCGGACTAGTTCTTTGGCCACTGGAATCTGCTTATTATCAGTAGGAGTTGGGTTTCTCTGTGCTGGAGCAGTATTTATAAAAATTGGAGTTGGTTTATTATCTCCTGGCGTTTTGATCTTTTAAAGGCCTTGTTTGTAACCCTTCAGATTCTAACATAGTTGTCTTCCCCTTGCATGCCTTGTATAGAAGAATGGTGCTTTAATTATAAAACATGCGGCAGCAGATAGATGTAATAGGTACTGAAGAATAGAAAGGCATGACATATTGACATGTATTCCCTCCATCCGGAAAACAATGGATGGGTCTAGGCGTATTTCAGTTCTAGATACATCCTTTTTATCCATTTCGGCAACATGTAATCCGGACGGAGGAAGTATGGTGTAAGAGCTAGGGATAAGACAGGACAACACAGCAAAAAAACACTAGTTGAATGTAAAACTGTATGCTAGCGGAATACGTACAGAAATAACTAAGGCAACATACACGTGTATGATTGGGAAAATATGATGGCGTTGCAACAGAGCACTAGAACATCACTTCAATGTAAAAAAACATGGTATGGAAGACAGATGAAGTACATACTGATGAATAACAATGCATAAGATATTCAGAAGCATGATGTCCAAATTAAGCAGATGGCATTGCGATAGAGTAGAATGACATGTAACCCCCGAGACCGATGTGCCAGGTGTCTTCCAATTATTCGCTGTTGTTGCCTTGTCATTTGCTTGCGTGTCATGCATTCCATATCATGGCATCATGTGCATTTCATTTGCATACATGTTCGTTTCATGCATCCGAGCATTTTCCCCGTTGTCCGTTTTGCATTCCGGCGCTCCTATGTCACCCGGTGTCCCTTTCTACCTCTTTTCGTGTGCGGGTGTTAAACATTTCCGGATTCGACCGAGACTTCTCATGCGGCCTTGGTTTACTACCGGTAGAACGCCTGTCAAGTTTCGTGCCATTTGGACTTCGTTTGATACTCCAACGGCTAACCGAGGGACCGAAAAGGCCTCGCGTGTGTTGCAGCCCAACACCCCTCCAAAGTGGCCCAAAACCCACCTAAACCTCCTCCATCATCTCGGTCATTCGATCACGATCGCGTGGCCGAAAACTATGCTCAATTTGGACACTCCTAGCTCCCTCTACCTATATATAAGTGCTCCCCTCCCGAAATTCGCGGGGCTACCCCTAACCTCCGCCTTCACGCGCCGCCGGACACGTCCAACCGCCCGCCGCAGCGAATCGCGTCACGCCACCTGTCCTCCGCCGCCGTCCCCGCGCCGCGCGTCCGTGGAGCCCATCACGGGCCCGTGCGGGCCCAGATCCCGCGCCGCCGTCTGGCCGCTCGTCGCCTCCTCGCGCGTCCGCGTGCCTCGTCGGAAATCGGCCATCGCCGGAGTGGCTGCCACCCGAGCTTCTCCCCGCCGCCTCGGTAGGTCATCAGCGTGCTGCCCTGCCCGTTTCTTCTCTGCTCTCTCCATGAACCTCGCAGGAACACCATGGCCGCCCCGATCTAGGCGCTCGCGCCGCCCCAAGCCGCCCCTTCGCCGGGAATGGGTTTCCCCGCGCCCGATCTACCCATTCACGGCCTTCCAGACGCTCGCCGGAGTTCCACGCCTCCACGCCATCGTTGTTGACTTCCGCCGGTGCCATTCTATAGCAGAGAACGAGCTACCCCCGATCTGGATCCAGTTTCGCGCTGGTAGTTTTTCACTAAGTCCCAGAATTTTCATCTTATGTGCACTGGTTTGACCTAGCGTAACTTCCTCATCGTAGCTCCGATTCGCGCGTGTAGCATATTGAAATGTTCGCCTTGCCGAGTACATCATTTCATATCATTGCATCATTTTCATTTGAGCTCATCTTGATGCCCGAAATTCTGTTGGAAGAGGGCTATGTGATGATTATGTCAGATCTGTTTCAGCAAATGCATTGTTGTCATTTTTGCCATGATTAATGTGTGCATGCTATGATCCTGAGCTCTACATGTGTTTTGATATATGCCATGCCATCTTTACGTGGGTGTGTGCCATGTATTTTTGTGATCTTTGTGGTAACTAGCACAAGCATGCAAAGTAGCTTACTCAATGATGCTGATTTCAGGGACTTCGAATTTCACTAAGTCCTTGTCCTTCTGTAATTTTTATGCCATATGTTCATGTTGTTTTCTAGTGATCCATGCCTCTTTTGAGGATGATAAGTAAGGATGTTTCGTTAATATTTTGGTGCTCTATCCATCCATGTATTTGTTTGAAATTATGGAGCAACCTAGCTTGAGTCAATCGAGCTCTACTTTTGCTATAAATTGTTCCTGGCAGATTGTTAACATGTTTAGCTATTTTGCCGAGGTTGTTGCTATTGATCCGTGCATGCTATGTTGTTGTTCTTGCCATGCCTAGCTTCTATGCCATGTCTTCTTTATGGGTGTATGCTTAGTTTGTCATGCCATGTTTTGTAGTGAGTGCATCAAGCTCATAAACATGCCTACTTGTTAAACTGTTTTGCATGCTCCAGTTTTTCACTAAGTCTGAATCTGTTTATGTTTTTGCTATGTTCACATGCTTGCAATTGTATTTTCTGATCCCTTTTGGCTCAAGGTCACTAAGGGACTTTTGTTATATGCTTAGAGTAGCTTCATGCCATGCCTTGCGTTGCCATGATATGTTCCTGTAGCATGTAGTTATCATGCTCTAAATATTGCTTCTTGATGATAAGTTCCTGACTTGTTATCTTCGCTAAGTCTGTAACCTGTTATCTTTTGCACTTTTGCCATGCTTGCTTGAACCTGTTATTGAGTGAATTAGCCGTAGCTCAGTGTTCATCTTTTGTCAAGCATCATGAGTGGATCCCTGCCATGTATTTTGTTGCCATGTTTGAGTGCAGTAGCTTATTTATCTTGATGCATTTAGAAGGCTACTTGCTATTTATCGCAGACCGGTGCCATATTTGTTTTGCTTGCCATTTCCAAACCGTGCATCCGATTCCGGTGATCTTTATATCGATTTCAACCGAAATCAACTCACCTTTCCAGTGGCACTCTTGGATTTCCATGTTGAGGCCAGGTTCAATCATTCCTTTCCAAATTATGCATATGCATCACATACCGCATCCCGCATATCATACCATGTTCATGTGTTGGTTGTTTACTATGTTGTTTGCTTCTTTCCGGTGTTGCTTCTTCGGGTTGGTTCCGATAACATTGCGTTTGTGAGGACCCGTTCGACTATGTCCGTTTGTCTTCTTCATGGACTCGTTCTTCTTCCTTGCGGGATTTCAGGCAAGATGATCATACCCCCGAAATCACTTCTATCTTTGCTTGCTAGTTGCTCGCTCTTTTGTTATGCCTATGCTGCGATACCTCCCACTTGCTTATCATGCCTCCCATATTGTAAGACAAGCCTCTAACCCACCTTGTCCTAGCAAACCGTAGTTTGGCTATGTTATCGCTTTGCTCAGCCCATCTTATAGCGTTGTTAGTTGTAGGTGAAGATTGGAGCTTGTTCCATGTTTGGAACATGGATATTTTTGTTGGGATATCACAATATCTATTATTTAATTAATGCATCTATATACTTGGTAAAGGGTGGAAGGCTCGGCCTTATGCCTGGTGTTTTGTTCCACTCTTGCCGCCCTAGTTTCCGTCATATCGGTGTTATGTTCCCGGATTTTGCGTTCCTTACACGGTTGGGTTATAATGGGAACCCCTTGACAGTTTGCCTTGAATAAAACTCCTCCAGCAGTGCCCAACATTGGTTTTACCATTCGCCACCTAGCCTTTTCTTTTTTCCTTAGGAGTCGTGCTCCCGAGGGTCATCATTATTTCAACCCCCCCGGGCCAGTGCTCCTTAAGTGTTGGTCCAACCTGTCAGCCGCCGGTGGCCACCAGGCGCAACTCTGGGTTGGCCTACCGGAAGTTTAGACAATCCGAGTGTGCCCTGAGAACGAGATATGTGCAGCTCCTATCGGGATTTGTCGGCACATTCAGGCGGTGTTGCTGGACTTGTTTTACCATTGTCGAGGATGTCTTGTAACCGGGATGCCGAGTCTGATCGGATTGTCTTGGGAGAAGGAATATCCTTCGTTGACCGTGAGAGCTTGTGATGGGCTAAGTTGGGACAGCCCTGCAGGCATTTGAACTTTCGAAAGCCGTGCCCGCGGTTATGGGTAGATGGGAATTTGTTAATGTCCGGTTGGAGAAAACCTGAAGTTGACCTTAATTAAAATACATCAACCGCGTGTGTTACCGTGATGGTCTTTTCTCGGCGGAGTCCGGGAAGTGAACACGGTGTTGGAGTTATGCTTGACGTAGGTTGTTCTAGGATCACTTCTTTATCATAGTTGTTCAACCGTGCTTTTGCCTTCTCTTCTCGCTCTAATTTGCGTATGTCTAGCCACCAAATATGCTAGTCGCTTGCTGCAGCTCCACCTCATACCTTTTTCCCTACCTATAAGCTTAAATAGTCTTGATCGTGAGGGTGTGAGATTGCTGAGTCCCCGTGACTCACAGATTCTTCCAAAACCAGCTTGCAGGTGCCGATGATACCGTGCAGGTGACGCAACCGAGCTCAAGGAGGAGCTCGATGAAGATCATGGTCGTTATGTTGTTTTCGTAGTCGGACCTTGATTGTATCTGGGTGATGTAATGCTTTATTCATGTATTGTGTGAAGTGGCGATTGTAAGCCAACTATGTATCTCTTTCCCTTATGTATTACATGGGTTGTGTGAAGATTACCTCACTTGCAACATTGCTTTCAATGTGGTTATGCCTCTAAGTCGTGCTTCGACACGTGGGAGATATAGCCGCATCGAGGGTGTTACAAGTTGGTAATCAGAGCCTTCCCCGACTTAGGAGCCCCCTGCTTGATCGAATCGCTGGTGTTGTTGAGTCTAGAGAAAAATGTTTTGAGTCTTTTAGGATTATATATATCGGAGAGTAGGATTCTTTTTACTCCTCAGTCCCTTCGTCGCACTGGTGAGGCATCCTGACATAGAGTTTTGACTCTTCTCTTCTCAAATTTCACTAAAAAAATTTAGGATCATGCGGGTATCTTGGAATCGTTCCAATGGTTTTGTGATGAGAACATTGTTCTTGGTGCCTCCTGACATTTAGGGGTTGTGGTAGTGTCCCGGGGCGTTGAGCTCCGAGGTGTTGTCGTCACAATTTTATCATTGCAGTTCTGGAATACCTGAGTTTCGCCGATATCGAAAATCTCTTTTATGCAGTTGTTGGTGAGATAACCTCGACGCCACCCAGTACTGGGGCGGGAGTTCGGGAGTATTTCCATAACTCGTATAACGGATGCTTTTCGAAGGTTCAGGTAAACGATTTCCGAAGGTTTCTTGGTTATGTGTTGAAGGATGGATACAACTGGATGTAGGATTTGTTAGTTTTTGGTGAGATATTATGCTTCCCTGTATCCCCAACACCTGATTGCATAACCGGAAAATTTCGGGATTTTATAAGTGGGAATTCAAGTAGCTCTTAGGATATCTTTCCGACAGATGTATGATATGAAATTGGGGTTCGACGTCTAGTGGTCCGCCTATCCACGGTTGGTTTTACAGTGGTCTCATTGTGTCTTAAAGAGTCCTTGGCTATGCCGACTCGGGGACACTTCGTATGTCATGTGCACTGCCTTGTACATGATGGTGCTGTACGATCGAGCCCGTGTAGGCCCCACCACAAAAACTTCGGACGAAATCTCTATCATATGTTTGTTCTGGCTTATTCTGCAAGCCAATCCTTTGTTTTGTTTTGATTTGTGGTATTCGAGTTGCTTCAATGTCAAGTGTTGATTCCATACCTTCCCCAAACGGTGTTCTCATACTCTGATGTGAATACAAATCCTTTTTGATCATCGAGTTTGTCATCTCAATTTCTTTTCAACCGACGCGCTTCTCGTCAAGTGGATCCGATCATTTCTACATCAGCAAGAGCAATTATCATCTTCTTTGCGACGGTGTTCGTTTCATCCATTCAAAATTGTCTTTGTTTTCCCGCCCTCCCTCCCTTTTTTTTCTTCAAGGACTCAGATCTCTTAATCTACAATCCACTTTATTGTTGTGAAGTCTCTCATCTCTTTCCATCAATGTTCTTATCCGGTGATTCTCATGAATATTCTAACGGAGCTTCAAGTTCATCAATCTTCATTCTTTTCTTCTCCGGTGGATCCAACTCAAGCTTTCAGTGTCGATCGTATTCCTTTCCTCGTTTCAAATGCTTTCTCATGCTGGTGCTCTCTCAACTATCCACTTCTCTCTATTCAAGTGTTCCGGAGTGCTGAGGATATCTCGAAGATTCGTGTTTCCACCCTGGATTAGCTCAAGCTCTTTCGAGGATGTTATCTCATTTAAGCCATTTATTTCAACCGGCGCAATCTTCCTTTTAAGTCATTCTACGGTGTATCTTTTGAGTGGGCCCTAACCCACAGGTCTGTTTCCAGGATCTTACCTGACTCTTCTTATTCTCCCGGAGATATTCTCAAATCTTCTAAAGCTTGACGTAAGAATGAATTGTCATCAGTCATATGTCTTTCTCCAAGATCTTTCAAATTCTTTCATCGTTGGTTCAACCTTTCTAATTTTCATTCTGGAGTACCTCAACAAATCATGGTGGTGTTTCTCATCGTCATTCTCCGCATTTGAAGACCGAAGAAGATTTTTTCTCTCAATCTTGCTCCATTCTCTTCAAGATTCGTGATTCCAGCTTGTTGCCATCCTCTCGTAATTGTATTTGATTGTGAGAATTCTTTTTCACCCATCCGGAGTAATTCAGGAGTCTTTTTCACTTTGATTCTCCGGAGCTCATCATCTCAGAATCATTCATTTCAGCTTTCAGCTCACTTTCTCCAAATCTTACCGGTGCATCATCCAAGTATTCTCTTCCCAGCTCAGGATCTCTTCGTTTCACGTGTATCTAAATTCTCTCAAACATCTTCATTCAATTGTTAATTCTTCCCAGTGCTTCGATATTTTCTTTTGATCGACTTCAATTCTTACAGTGGTTCATTCAAGATTCCTTTCCTCTTGGTATCATATCGATTTATTCGTTGTTTCAATCCAAACGGTGGTTCGTTGAAGTTTTTTCTCTAGTTTTGCGCTATATATATCTTAATCCTTTCAAGAAGAATAAGTAGTATGCCAAATCCGTTGCTTGTCATCAATTTAATTGGTGAAGGATACGCATAATGTAATTCTTATTCTTGTTTCATCGAGTGAACTCAATTCCCTATTCCGGAGGCTCATCAAATTCTCAGTTTCTTTGTTTCATCTTCTCTTTTCCCGGAGTTCCAACCTTTTTCAATTATATCACCATGGAGATTCATCTAAATCATCGCAAGGCTTCACCTTGTGTTTTCAACCTCTCTTTCTTCCGTTTGATCGTCCTTTTTGTTACCGGAGTTCTTCATGGAGGTTCTACATGATTGGTTCATCAAGGACTTAAATCTTTCTCGAAGTGTTCATCAAGATTCTTTTCAAAGGAGCTCAAGTATCCTTCATCTTGCAATCTGGAGTGCAATTCTTTCTTCCGTATCATTGGGGGTGGTATTATGTCATTCTTGATAATTTGAGTTCATGTTTCATGATTCACATGTTGTTAAGAATGAGGTATTTTAAATCCATCAACCTCTTCGTTGGAGTTATCTTGTGTCATGTTTCACCTAAAGCCTTCCCTAAGGATTGTTGCTATTTATGGTGCTTATATATGACCCAATTTCTTCATTTATCCTTCCGGTGATATAAGTGTCTCATCTCCTTATTGATAGCAATCCAATCTATCGTTTCCGTTAGTGGCAGAATTTCACCTCATAATTTTGAGATATTCTCCATAAGCCCACTACAAGCTTACTCTTTTCGTTGTTGGTTTTCCAACAATTACGTTCGACCCTTCTCATAAGATGCTTTCAAGCTCATTCGAGATAAAAGATAATTTTTTTCTCCTCCGTTCATTCCATTTCATTCTCTCTTTTCTTCTGGAGGCATTGTGATGTTGCTCTTTCCATCCATCTTCTTGTTTTGTCAAGATCATGTTCTTTCCTTGATTATCCGTTTAACCGGAGTGTCATTCCCTCTTATCAAATTCTCCCCATTCTGTCAAGTTTTGCCTCCCTTCTCAGACGGAGTGCTGCCCAAATTATATCATCTTTATTTCTTCTCTACCTTGTTCTAACCGGAGTGCTGTCCGAATTTGTTCTTCTTCGTTCCTTTTTCCAATGGAGTATCTCACCTTGTTCATATTCTTTGTATTCTTTTCTCGAAGTGGCTTAACCTTTTCAAGGTTCTTTGGTTTCACTCATTTGTCAAAGAAGCAACTTAGTTTTACCTCTTCTCTTTCTCTTCCGTTTTCCCTCCGGTGCCATTCTAGATCTCGGGACGAGATCCTCTCGTAGTGGTGGAGTGTTGTAACGCCCCAAGACCGATGTGCCTGGTGTCTTCCAGTTATTCACTGTTGTTGCCTTGTCATTTGCTTGCGTGTCATGCATTCCATATCATGTCATCATGTGCATTTCATTTGCATACATGTTCGTTTCATGCATCCGAGCATTTTCCCCGTTGTCCGTTTTGCATTCCGGTCCTCCTATGTCACCCGGTGTCCCTTTCTACCTCTTTTTGTGTGCGGGTGTTAAACATTTCCCGATTGGACCGAGACTTGTCATGCGGCCTTGGTTTACTACAGGTAGACCGCCTGTCAAGTTTCATGCCATTTGGACTTCGTTTGATACTCCAACGGTTAACCGAGGGACCGAAAAGGCCTCGCGTGTGTTGCAGCCCAACACCCCTCCAAAGTGGCCCAAAACCCACCTAAACCTCCTTCATCATCTCGGTCATTCAATCACGATCGCGTGGCCGAAAACCGTGCTCAATTTGGACACTCCTAATTCCCTCTACCTATATATAAGTGCTCCCCTCCCGAAATTCGCGGTGCTACCCCTAACCTCCTCCTTCACGCGCCGCCGGACATGTCCGCACGGCAGCCGAACACGTCCAACCGCCCGCCGCAGCGAATCGCGTCACTCCACCTGTCCTCCGCCGCCGTCCCCGGGCCGCTGGACCGCGGAGCCCATCGCGGGCCCGCGCGGGCCCAGATCCCGCGCCGCCGCCTAGCCGCTCGTCGCCTCCTCGCGCGTCCGCGTGCCTCGTCGGAAACCGGCCATCGCCGGAGTCGCCGCCACCGGAGCTTCGCCCCGCCGCCTCGACAGGTCATCAGAGCACCGCCCTGCCCGTTTCTTCTCTGCTCTCTCTCCCTCACGAGCTCTCTCTCCATGAACCTCGCAGGAACACCATGGCCGCCCCGATCTAGGCGCTCGCGCCGCCCCAAGCCGCCCCTTCGCCGGGAATGGGTTGCCCCGCGCCCGATCTACCCATTCATGGCCTTCCCGACGCTCGCCGGAGTTCCACGCCTCCACGCCATCGCTGTTGACTTCCGCCGGCGCCATTCTGTAGCAGAGAACGAGCTACCCCCGACCTGGATCCAGTTTCGCGCTGGTAGTTTTTCACTAAGTCCCAGAATTTTCATCTTATGTGCACAGGTTTGACCTAGCGTAACTTCCTCATCGTAGCTCCGATTCGCGCGTGTAGCATATCAAAATGTTCGTCTCAACGAGTACATCATTTCATCTCATTGCATCATTTTCATTTGAGCTCATCTTGATGCCCGAAATGCTGTTGGAAGAGGGTTATGTGATGATTATGTCAGATCTGTTTCAGCAAATGCATTTTTGTCATTTTTCCCATGATTAATGTGTGCATGCTATGATCCTGAGCTCTACATGTGTTTTGATGTATGTCACGCCATCTTTACAGGGGTGTATGCCATGTATTTTTGTGATCTTTGTGGTGACTAGCACAAGCATGCAAAGTAGCTTACTCGAATGATGCTGATTTCAGGGACTTAGAATTTCACTAAGTCCTTGTCCTGCTGTAATTTTTATGCCATATGTTCATGTTGTTTCCTAGTAATCCGTGCCTCTTTTGAGGATGATCAGTAAGGATGTTTTGTTAATATTTTGGTGCTCTATCCATCCCTGTCTTTGTTTGCAATTATGGAGCACCCTAGCTTGAGTCAATCGAGCTCTACTTTTGCTATAAATTGTTCCTGGCAGATTGTTAACATGTTTAGCGATTTTGCCGAGGTTGTTGCTATTGATCCGTGCATGCTATGTTATTGTTCTTGCAATGCCTAGCTTCTATGCCATGTCTTCTTTATGGGTGTATGCTTAGTTTGTCATGCCATGTTTTGTAGTGAGTGCATCAAGCTCATAAACATGCCTACTTGTTAAACTGTTTTGCATGCTCCAGTTTTTCACTAAGTCTGAATCTGTTTATGTTTTTGCTATGTTCACATGCTTGCAATTGTATTTTCTGATCCCTTTTGGCTCAAGGTCACTAAGGGACTTTTGTTATATGCTTAGAGTAGCTTCATGCCATGCCTTGCGTTGCCATGATATGTTCCTGTAGCATGTAGTTATCACGCTCTAAACATTGCTTCTTGATGATAAGTTCCTGACTTGTTATTTTCGCTAAGTCTATAACCTGTTATCTTTTGCACTTTTGCCATGCTTGTTTGAACCTTTTATTGAGTGAATTAGCCGTAGCTCAGTGTTCATATTTTGTCAAGCATCATGAGTGCATCCCTGCCATGTATTTTGTTGCCATGTTTAAGTGCAGTAGCTTATTTATCTTGATACATTTCGAAGGCTACTTGTTGTTTATCGCAGACCGGTGCCATATTTGTTTTGCTTGCCATTTCCAAACCGTGCATCCGATTCCGGTGATCTTTATATCGATTTCAACCGAAATCAACTCACCTTTCCAGTGGCACTCTTGGATTTATAAGTTGAGGCCAGGTTCAATCATTCCTTTCCAAATCATGCATATGCATCACATACCGCATCCCGCATATCATACCATGTTCATGTGTTGGTTGTTTACTATGTTGTGTCCTTGTTTCCGGTGTTGCTCCTTCGGGTTGGTTCCGATAACGTCGCATTTGTGAGAACCTGTTCGACTACGTCCGTTTGTCTTCTTCATGGACTCGTTCTTCTTCCTTGCGGGATTTCAGGCAAGATGATCATACCCCCGAAATCACTTCTATCTTTGCTTGCTAGTTGCTCGCTCTTTTGCTATGCCTATGCTGCAATACCTACCACTTTCTTATCATGCCTCCCATATTGTAAGCCAAGCCTCTAACCCACCTTTTCCTAGCAAACCATTGTTTGGCTATGTTACCACTTTGCTCAGCCCCTCTTATAGCGTTGTTAGTTGCAGGTGAAGATTGGAGCTTGTTCCATGTTTGGAACATGGATATTTTTGTTGGGGTATCACAATATCTATTATTTAATTAATGCATCTATATAATTGGTAAAGGGTGGAAGGCTCGGACTTATGCCTGGTGTTTTGTTCCACTCTTGCCGCCCTAGTTTCCGTCATATCGGTGTTATGTTCCCGGATTTTGCGTTCCTTACACGGTTGGGTTATAATGGAAACCCCTTGACAGTTCGCCGTGAATAAAACTCCTCCAGCAATGCCCAACAGTGGTTTTACCATTCACCACCTAGCCTTTTCTTTTCCCTTGGGAGTCGCGCTCCCGAGGGTCATCATTATTTTAACCCCCCCGGGCCAGTGCTCCTCTGAGTGTTGGTCCAACCTGTCAGCCGCCGGTGGCCACCAGGGGCAACTCTGGGCTAGCCTACCGGAAGTTTGGACAATCTGAGTGTGCCCTAAGAACGAGATATGTGCAGCTCCTATCGAGATTTGTCGGCACATTCGGGCGGTGTTGCTGGACTTGTTTTACCATTGTCGAGGATGTCTTGTAACCGGGATGCCGAGTCTGATCGGATTGTCTTGGGAGAAGGAATATCCTTCATTGACCGTGAGAGCTTGTGATGGGCTAAGTTGGGACAGCCCTGCAGGGATATGAACTTTCGAAAGCCGTGCCCGCAGTTATGGGCAGATGGGAATTTGTTAATGTCCGGTTGTAGAAAACCTGAAGTTGACCTTAATTAAAATACATCAACCGCGTGTGTTACCGTGATGGTCTTTTCTCGGCGGAGTCCGGGAAGTGAACATGGTGTTGGAGTTATGCTTGACGTAGGTTGTTCTAGGATCACTTCTTGATCATAGTTGTTCGGCCGTGCTTTTGCCTTCTCTTCTCGCTCTAATTTGCGTATGTCTAGCCACCAAATATGCTAGTCGCTTGCTGCAGCTCCACCTCATACCTTTCACCCTACCTATAAGCTTAAATAGTCTTGATCACGAGGGTGTGAGATTGCTGAGTCCCCGTGACTCACAGATACTTCCAAAACCAGCTTGCAGGTGCCAATGATACCATGCAGGTGATGCAACCGAGCTCAAGGAGGAGCTAGATGAAGATCGTGTTCATTATGTTGTTTCCGTTTCCAGTTGATCAGTAGTGGAGCTCAGTTGGGACGATCGGGGATCTGTGTAGCATTTGGGGTAGTCTTCTTTTATTTTGGTTCCGTAGTCGGACCTCGATTGTATCTGGGTGATGTAATTATTTATTCATGTATTGTGTGAAGTGGCGATTGTAAGCCAACTATGTATATCTTTCCCTTATGTATTACATGGGTTGTATGAAGATTACCTCACTTGCAACATTGCTTTCAATGCGGTTATGCCTCTAAGTCGTGCTTCGACACGTGGGAGATATAGTCGCATTGAGGGCGTTACATGACAGTACTTGAATTTGAAAACATGTTATCATGAATGGAATAGGTACTGAAAAACAGGAAGGCATGACATATTTACATGCATGATCAGCATGCTAAGCACATGGCATTGTAACAGAAGAGATACACTCCAGGACATTATATGCATGTTGTACCCATATCACAGGCCAAGTTAGAGCAAGGACCTTGTGGGGTGAAGAGGATTCATCATCTTTCTGCAAGTCTTCTGAAGAACTGCCTTTACATGTTCCATCATATTGGGTATCATTGACATCAAGTTTATTGGCCTTTACATTGCTCCGTGAGGTTCTTGTGGATATATCAGTGTGTGCAATTATATCTGACATGCATGGAAGACAACTAGTAGTTAGATTTATGTAATGAGTGCCTGTAGGAGATGACATAAATAGTAGGACTGGGGTTAACTAGCAGCGACAGGTCTCATAAACTAAAGGGAGAACACTGATGAAAGCTACAGAATATGTATCATTTGTACTCGAGATTAACTAGATGGCACACAAAAGTATTAAAGAAGAACATAAGAAATACTAGAAGTGGTATAATACTATAATCACCAGCCTGTGGGATAGCATTGGCTGATGGACGATAACTATGGAACAGTGTTACCTAAAGAACAAGTATCTTAGCTGAACTATGGAACAGCGTTAACTCCTGAACAAGACCCGTAAGAGATCAGCATGAATATACAATGAAATGTGATGATCTATTTTCCATGCTTAGATGAATAACAAAGCCATAAATGTTGCACACAAGTAAGATGAGGGTACAACCTATATAGCTGCCATCCATAGGAGTGAGCATCATGTGTTGACTTGTCGATGGCCCTGCAGTTGTTGTGGTTGTGCATGTCGGGCACGCGCATTCGATGCAGTGAACTGTTGAGTGGGGACTATAGCTCCCTTCTGGTGTATGCTTCCCTTGTTGGAGCAGCTCGGTGAGTCGGAAGACGGTGTGTCTGAAGATGCAGATAACGCATAATGTTAAGAACGACATATCTCTTTGATCTGAAGAAATACACTAAGAGATCAACAGCAAGGTACGAGAGTGGTCACACGTCTGTTGACTGAAGACTAAATTGGGGTCACACGATTTTATTTTATTTTGGTACTGTCCAGTCTACGCCGGATGGCTGGCCGTCTTATGCCTCCCGACTGACACTGTTCGGAATCTTCCCCGAAGAGCCAGCAACCAACGGCAGAGCAGCCTGCCTCCACCGTCCGTGGCCCCGGCCAAAACCCCGCTCCCCGCCGCACCGCACTGCCGTGGTTGCGCCACCCCCGGGCCAATCCACAAAGACTCCCCATCATCTAGATCCGGCGGCGGCAGTACCTTCAACCCACGCAACTCTAAAAGATAGCCATCTAAGCGGTGCTTCTGTGGCGAACTTGCGGCCCCACACCCTTACGTTAGACACCAGCCAACCGGCAGCCTAGGAGCTCCGCCGCCTCGAGGGGTGCTGCTTCCCATTGCAAATCGATTGGCCCAGAATAAAAATTCAGACAACTGACGCCTAAATAAAGTGATTTGAGATGAGGCTGTGACCTATCTGGCGGCATGGTGAAGTAGGCAGGTCCAACTGCCGAGTCAGTGAGGCCGGCGCGGTTGCGGTGGCGACCGGCGGCAGGGAAAGAGCGATGTCACGACGGTCGATGGCTACGTCGAAGCAGCGTCAGGACTCTAGACGAATCTGAAGTTGGAGCCGCTCCGGCGCTGTGAACAACGGCAGGGGTGAATCGGCTCCAGTATGGTTCACGCGGCCGTCGTCGAGGCAGCACCAGCAGCACGGAATAAGAGGCACACGACCTAGTGCATGACGGCAAATGGACAGCGTCTCCAGCATTAGGGAGGAGGGTGGCTGTGAAATTGGTGCGGTGGGGGCGCCATGGAGGTGGGGCTGAGGTTTCGCGGCTCGGGAGAAGGGAGCTTCCCGGGGAGAAAGTAATTTGGCACCCACGAGGTATGAATGGGGGTGGGCGGGGGAAATTGGGAGGGGAGTGGAACCATGTCTTATGGACGCATTTGTCTGAAATGTGAGGGGGAGTTACAGTTCTACCCTTGCCTATAGGCTTCTCGGCTTTGGTCTGTGTACTGAGGGTCGGGGATAGTAGAGTAACTTTGCTTCTCTGGGCGGGAGCGATTTCGGGCGAGGAGGGCGTGTTTTGAACTATAGTGGGCGCGGGCGATTTCGGGCGAGGAGAGCGTGTTTTGAAATAGCGGGCGCGAGCTATTTCGGGCGAGGAGAGCGTGTTTTGCCGACCATGGTTTGTGAATTATTCGGCGCATGTCATTTCGGCCGAGGAGAAGGCGCGCTTGGATGAAGTTACGAACCTACCCTCGATGTACAACGGGCCAATTGATGTGTGTCCCACATAGGACGGTAATTTCGCGTCTCCCATTTATTTGCTCGGGTGAATTCCACCGAGCAGAGAGGATGTTTAACGGTTTGTTCAAATTTTGGGAGAACGAGCATCCACGTCTACCTTACCAAGTCGATTCGGATCAAATTTTGAAATATTAGCTTGCCACTTCTTTTTTAGATGGAGAGATGATGCTCGGGAGTAATGTGTTTTTACATGCTCGTTGCTAGCGATTTACTATATGGCAAATAGTTGACCCACTCAAAAACGCGAATCAAACCCAAAATGAAATATCTCGATTCAATGAAATAGCTCGTTCAGTAGGTCAAAATAGTGAACTAAATCCAAAATTGAACACCTCAATCGAGTAGCATGTTGTACAGTATTATAGTACTCCATGAACATGTTGAAAGTGAAATTAATGAACTTCTTTAATATACGCATATATCCGTTCATGTGTGGATTGTAGACAACATGTTCTCGAATTTAAATATTTGAATGCAAGTTTATATCGAAACATGGTTTATATCAGCCTTTGATGCATAAAACGCGACCTCCCCCTCTCCCGGACTCCTGTTCTCTCTCTCTCTTTCTCTCTCTCTCTCTCTCTCTCTCTCTCTTTCTCTCTCTCTCTCGCCGACAATCTTCAATTCTATCGCACGCATCCGACACAAAAACCTTGTTCGTCCCTCTCCCTTTCTCTCCATCTCTCTCTCTCTTTGTGTGTGTGTGTGTGGGGGGGGGGGTCTTTGTAGTTCGCATGCATATATACACCATCTATAGGTCTCTCTCGCACACTATGTATGATACTCTAGCTAGTCCAAGCTAGATATCTTGGGTGCACTCATCGTACGCACACAGATTCCTTGGCTCTTTGACTGTAACTCTCTCACGCACCACTATGTCGTCTCGGAGCTCTCCCCCCCCTCTCTCAAACTCTCCATCCACATGGGTCACACATACACATGCATATCTCACTCGCACTCGATAGGCCCATCTAAAACTCTATCTCTCCCCCTCGTTCTCTCTCCATCTCACACGCGCACACACGCAATCTCATGCCCAGCTAGCCAAGTATGATGGTCTCTCACTCAATTGTAGGCACACGCAGTCCCCCCCTATATGTATATGACTAACTAATATTAGTCTCCATCATAAACATGTGCATGGTCTATCTCGATTTCTCTCGGGGCATCTTTCTATCACGCACGCACTCCCTCGATCTCCCACCCATATAGTCCCCTCACGATCTCGATGGGATGTCTCTATCACAAACACACCCTCTCTCCCTCCCCATGAGTCCATGCCATCCATATGTCCCTCTCGACCTTTGTTCCTTGTTGACCACACCTCTATTGGACATGTGCTACAGGGGTGTCTCTCTCCGTTGCAAACAATCACACACTAGCTATCTTCGTGTATCTCCTCGCCTCGCTTTTCCATCTCGGAGATGCATGCGTGATATGTTCGCATAAGAAACGAAAAAACACACACTCTCTCTAATTTATCATTTGTTGTCACTTTCTGTTTCACACACATACTCTTTTTGCACACTTACTCATTCTCCTTCACATGCACTTGATTTGTCTCGACTGAGGCACTCTCCTCGGTCCATAGCATATAGATTTATTGAAAAGTCAAACATCACAAAGTTTGACCATGTACGTGGAGAAAGAGAATTACATCTAGTACGACAAACATATACCATTAGATTCACCATGAGATGTAGTTTTGTATGATGTATCTTTGGTATTGTAGATACAAATAACATTTGCGTAAACCTGATCAAAGTTTCCAAAGTTTGACTTCTAAAAAATTTACATGCACTGCATTATCGAGTGGATGGAATATCTATTTCCCCCTCTCAGCTATCTGATGCACCACTCAGCCTTATCGGGGCTCCTCAATCTCTCTCAAACTTTATTGGTCAGTTTGGTTCATGACCTGACCCTCATGCCTTGATGGCTGGTACTGCCTGGTGTGGACGTGAGATGTAAAATATTTCTGCCTGGCCAGGCTTGTGTGGTGCTAAAGCGTTTGGTTCATGCCTGGGCCAGGCAAAGCATCAACGTCCCATCAATCAATCCATGCATCAATTATTTAATTCTAATATCCATCCATGTTGCTGTTAGCCTCGTGGCCACACGACCAGGAACGACCAGGCGTTCGAAATCGGTCGCCTGGGCTAGGCTACTTGCAGTGTCTGGAGTTCAGCCAGGCTAATTAAAGTGCAAGGGAACCCAGGCCAGGCGGGCTTCCTTTTTCACAGGGTAGCAACCAAACAAGCGTGCATGAAATCCAGCCACAACCCCAGACCAGGCAAAAGATGCTCAGGACGCAAGCCAAACTGGCCTTATATCTCCCTGGTTCACACATACACATGTCTCGCTCGCGCTATACATATAGACCCATCCAACACTCTCCGCCCTTGTTCTCTCTCCATGTGACACGCACCCCCCCTAAGTACCATAATCCCTCAATCCATCATAGGCGCAAGCACTCCCCCCTCCTATGTATGATTATCTCTTACTAGCCAATAGGAACACACGTATTGTCTCCTTCCATCCATACGTCTATCTCGATATCTCTCGGGGCATCTTCTATCGCGCACACACCTTGTCACTCGATCTCCCACCCATGTAGTCCCATCACGATCTCCAGGGGATCTCTCTATGACAAACATACACTCTCTCCTCCCCATGTCTGCATTTTCTCCATACGTCTCTCTCGACCTCTCTCCCTTGTTTGTCAGACCCCTCTTGGCCACGTGCTAGGGGTCTTGCTCTCTCGGTTCCAAACAACCACACACTATCTCCTCACCTTGCCTCCGTTGTTGAAGATGCATGTGTGATATGTTTGCATAAGACACACACGCTTTTTCTCTACTTTTATCGTGTGTTGTCCATGTCTCTTTCACACATGCACACACACTTTTTTCACTCACTCTCTCTCTCTCTTGTTAGGGACTCTGTCACGTCCATAAGCATATGGATGTTTTGAAAAGTCAAACCTCAGAAACGTTTGACTAGGTATATGTGGAGAAAAACATTTATATCTGGAATGATCATTAGATTCATCACAACATGTACTTACTTCATACTATCATTTATCTTTGGTATTGTAGATATAAGTAATTTCTTTATAAACTTGGTCAAAGTTTCAAAAGTTTGACTTAAAAAATGTTGGAACTACATTATCGAACGGAGGGAGAGTAGCTCTTTCTCTCTCTCTTTCTGCTATCTCTCACGGGCCTCCCCTCTCACTCGGACTCTCTATACCGACGGATTATACGCTCAATGTGTCAGCGTATAGCTTCGTATATTGTTTAGTTGACCGGTCAACTAATCCACATGCTGCCTTGTCAGCTCGTGTTCTGTATCTTCGTGTGCTGGCCCATGTGGCAGTGGGTGAAAATAAGTAAACTAGAGGCCCATCTGACACGCGGTGAAGTAAACAAAGTTGAAACCACTCGGGGTAGCACCCCGCACGCTAGTAAATTGAGGGCGCATTGAGGACAAACTTCTTGCGCGCGAAGGACACACTCGTGCACAATTCACCACTGCGCGGCGGCATGCACAGAAGGACGCACTCACGCACACCCGGCACACAACACACACCAGCACACGTGTACACCAGTGTCGCCGCCGGTTGGGATGGACGGCGAGGCATCCAACAAGCGGAGGCGGCTCGAGCCAAAACCGCATCTGGCGAGCCTGGACTTCATCAGCAGCCTCCCCGACGACACGCTGCTCATCATCATCGGCCTCCTCCCCACCAAATCTGCCGTGCGGACCGCCCTGCTCTCCGGTGGTGGCGCCCCCTCTGGCGTTGCGTCCCCCTCAACCTCACCATCGACAGCTGCCTCTGCGACGGGAATTGCAAACGCATGGCCGCAGTCTCGAAGATCCTTTCATCGCACCCTGGGCCAGCCAAACACCTTGACATCCGCATGTTTAGTACCAACTGCAAGGTCCAACCCAAGTTCGACGAGTGGTTCTTATCCCCCGCCCTAGATCAGCTTGAGAAGCTCAGCTTTGAAGCTGGATGATGTCGCTCTCTGCCACCGTCCGTGCTCCGCCTCACGCCACCGCTGCGCCGCGCCAGCTTCAGCTCCTGCTATCTTCCCCAGATTAATGTCACGCCCGCTCTTCTTCTCCCTCAACTCAAGCAGCTCGACCTCTTCGACGTTGTCATCTTGAAGAAGGCTATGGAGCACCTGGTCCGTAGCTGTACTGCGCTCGAGTACCTTCGTCTTGAGCAGATCCACGGGTTCATTAGCCTCCACATCGCATCGACGAATCTCCGATGGATTTATGTGTCTTGCTGGCCCCGCAACAAGACATCAATTGGGAAGATATCACTCCAGCTGTTCCACGTTATGGTCATTGAGAATGCGCCTTTCCTTGAGAGATTGCTTGTATCGGATCTAGAAGGTCCAACAAAAATCAGAGTCATTGACGCGCCAAAATTGACAGCGTTGGTGTACTCGTCTGCCAAATTCTCCTAGTTTACTCTTCCAATTTTGTAGTATCAAAATTTGACCATAGATTTAACTGACAAAATGTTAATGCATGTCACTAAGAACTATATCGTTGGATTCATATTTGAACATAATTTCAAATGGTGTAATTTTTAGTGACATGCATTGGCATTTTCTTAGGTAAATCTATGGTCAAAATTTTATACTAAATACGAGGTAGTATTACAAAAGTGGGCTATGTAGGACAAAACATGTGCCAAATTTACTTGTGATGCATTTGGCATCGATGCCCCTCCATTGCTCACCTAGTGTCCCAATCTGGATCACCTACTTTGCTCCGGTACCAAATTAACTCACGCAATGAAAAAACACTGCGTGGGAGAGAGAGAGAGGACTGAGGCAATAAAAAAACACTTGTTTGGGAGAGTGAGAGACTGTTGTGGTTGGTTTGATTGATTTGTTTATACATGTGGGTCTGTGTGCACAGCGGTGCCAACTCTCTCACATCGCGAGAGCGGTGCCGAAATCTTTTGATTTGACATCGATGCGTGTTATGTGGCATACTTTTGCGAAATATGGCATCAGCCACATAGTGGAAGGCAACAAATGCCCAAGCTCTTCACGTGCTCCTAGTTAAATGAGAGGAAACAGAAACAGAAAGAGAGAGAGAGAGAGAGAGAGAGTGAAAAAATATCACTAGCTAGCCAACCCTATCGTATGAGCGAATTATATTGGTACCTCTTGATGACATGGAAATCTTATGCAGCCAGATGCTCTAATATGTTCTCTTCTTTTGCAGATAATAAAAGACCAGAAAGTGAAAAATGTGCTGCACTATAACAATCTCATTGAATGCCTTGATCTCCATCTTACAGAAATTGATTTGATCGACTACCGAGGCAGCACATCTGAGATTAAATTGGCTAGGTTCTTTGTTCTGGAGGCAAGTGTGCTCAAGGTAATGAGGTTTGGCGTTCTCTGGTGCAACAATGAATGGCGTGCTGATCACCGCAAGCGTCTAAGCCTAAATGACAAAGTCTCCGCAGAAGCTGAATTTGTTTTTGAAACATCAAGTGGCCAGAGACTCGAATTTTTTTTGCCCATTAGTGACTTGTTAGGGCGGTGGATTTTAGTTTGTATGATAATGCTGCATCCACCTAAAGTAACGAAAGTTCTTACGTAAACTTCCTAGTAAATCCCTCTTCGTGGGTGCAGCATTACTCCTAACATTTGTAATATCAGTTTGAAACTTGTAATATTGCCATGTCCTATTCCTGTGTTTTCAAAATCCTGTGAATCAAACAGGTCCTGAGTTGGTGATGATGTTGTGCCTCCCATCTTTCACCAATAGCCGTCGGATCTAGATCTGATGCATACAAACCAAGCTTCTCCATTTTTGCAAAAAGATGCCCGCACTTGTTCCCTATTTACAAACAACTCCTTGTCTCTCACAATCAGCCTCATCTCCTCCCCACCACATCTAGGAGTAGAAGGCCGTGGAAAAATCTGGCGCGATGGCCGCTGCCGGAGCTGTCCACCCCCAATCTTGGTGTTCTGTGCAATGCACGGGCATCTACGCACGGGAAATTATGTCGAACAGGGCTGGTTGTAAGCAGGCTAGCTCTACAACCATGATGATAGTGACTACAGACGGTGAGGCTGACTATGGTATGCCGAACACGGCGCCTATACTCAGGTGCCATCTCCGGCACAGGGTCTTGTCACTTCACTGTGAGGAGCAGCACGTAATAATTTGACCAATGGGTAGTACAGTGCTAGTACTCCTACTACGGAGTACTACATTGGTAGTACTACTACTAGTACTAGTAGCACCACCGTCTGGATTTAGGAATACTACCACGTCCATCTGGATTTTAGTATTTGACTAGCAATATCTAGTAATGCATGTCACCAAAAATGTACTACTCCCTCTGTAAATAAATACATGGTGTTTTATTCCTATCGGCGAGAGAACTTAATGTTTTTTTGCTACTCCTAACTAGAGTGCTAATAGGATTACATGCAATGAACTAAACACTGCATGTCATGTTTGGTAGTCTCAAGTCATTGAAAGCATGCACGGTCCACATCTCTCATTGGTTGATATGTCACGAAATAAGAAACAAGGAGGGAGTTAATGCACCGTGCCTAAGTATTTTGGGATTATTTGGTTTTCGTAAGGTGACTTACACAACATTTTTGTTTACATGCATTAACATTTTATTAGTTAAATCAAAGGTCAAAACTTGGCGCAAAATGCAAAGGGGACCAATAGACCAGTAAACATCAAACTTCTCTCGTTTGGCCCCAACTAGAGGTCCGGTGAGATGACTATACTGCACCGGCACGGAGGAGGACGCAGCTTCATTGACTTACGACAACTGCCTTTGGGTGAATGACACGTGACCCCAGGGGGTGGCTGGCCCACCTATCATACAACCAAAGGTAGGTGCAGTAGAGGGCCGAGGAGTAGTACGAAATCCTACGCACCTACGCACGCTAACCAAGGGCTGAGTGATCACTCGAATCGCAAGATCAGTTGACTAGAAGCTATGCTAGACCCATGGAGGCGATGAGCGCGAGCATCAGCCGGCTGTGCCAGATGTTCCACGACGCCGGCCTGCGGCCCGGCACCGAGGAACGTCTCCAGGTAGTATTGCTTGAGGCCGCCAGGGCGAGGGGCTGCTTGGACGACAGCTTCGTCTCCTTGTTCGATGAGGTCCTCGTCGGTTTCCTCGACAAGTTCACCATCGTCAAGAAGCTTGCGGACGACTTTGACATAAGCCTCTAGCCGACGCGCCAAGGCTCTGCAATGCCCGCCACCCTCAATGGCCACTATGGTAACAACCTCTTCGACACACTGGTGGCCCTGCGACTGCCCGTCGTCGCGCCGGAGAATGTCCACCTCGAGGTCGCGCTCGACGCGCAGCGCCTGGCGCAGCAAGACACCATCGACATAATCACCCATGTCTACGCGCAAATCGTCCACAAGGACTACTACATGCAAGAGGAGGATGATAGGACGCTGGCCTTCTTGGAGCGCAGGGCAACCTTGGACGACACTGTTTAGAAGCACGTTGAGCTCGCCGCCAACGCCGCTGCTCCTCACACGTCGGTTGGTGACCCGGCGCACTAGGGCGTGAGGATGTCGTTGAACTTTGATGGATCCGTATGTATTTTTATCTTTCCGTCAAATCCATGTAGTAGTATATGATACTACAGTAATTATCTTAACTTCCGCATCAACTTCATAATTTTCGTACGTACTCCATGCATGAACGACGCCAGAACCAAACTTCTCATTACTCTAGGCAAAATCGTTATTTTCTATCTATCGGTCGCGCCATGGAGTAGAACCAAATTTTACAAGTTACGAGTTCAAAAGGAAAAGCCTGCCGTGTTCATGTCGCACCCCACACGGTTGGTCCGGCACACCGCTCAAGCGGGAATGCGTGCGGTGTTGCATTTTCACTTACAAGTGGGACCGCAGTTGAGAAAACCAACTATTGGCAAACCCCCACCCCGCCCACCGCGTGATTGCTGAGAAAACGGGAGGGAGAGGAGATGGCTGTAGCACGGACTCCAAGAAAATTGGCGTCGGATGGGACTCGTGTGGGTGGCGTGTGCCGTACTACTAGACGTGAATGCTAGTTATGGCCCATGCCACCCCACTATATCGAGCCTATATCGAGGTATGTAGAACAAATTTCTTGCAGTCCTTGCTCAGCCCTCCTCTATCTCTCTTCTCAGCCAGCTAGCGGACACGCGGAGCCCATCGTCTGTTTGCTCACATGCGGCCCAACATGTCAGTGAAAACGCAAGAGGACCCACTGAACCTACACATCTTTCACCTCGACATGCTGGTGATGAAAAACAAATCCAATAAAGATCTTCGGTGGCCGCTTTTGGAGTTACTCAAGAGTAGTAAGATTATATTTACAGTTTAACCCAAGATGCACATCTCGTGGCTTCAACTACCACTCTATTTTCTTTCATGACATGACCTGGATGCTGGATGTCCCACGTGTCGGCAAAAGGAGGAAGAACCCGACCAAATCTTCGGTTCTGCTCTCGGATTAGACTAGTTGTGCTAACTTAAAAATTTTATTGTGTACTCCCTCCGTTCCAAAATACTTGACTTCCATTTGTCCAAAAATGGATGTACCTATATACTAAGACATGTCTAGATACATATATATTTTGACAAATAGAAGGCATGTATTGTGCAACGGAGGGAGTAGAATGGATGCAAGTTTTTGTATTGGGAAGAAGAGTACATCCATATATTGATAGAGCGCAATTTAGTAGATGTTCTATCACTTTTAGCTAGCACAGACGCAAGATCGAGCCTCCGCAGATCAACAATTAATGCATCGAGAAGGCACTAATCCAACTTACATGAGTAGTAAAATGTATTCTTGTGGTTCTTGTTTTCTTTGGTCTTGCTTTTCTAGTCAAAATTATCGTTGGAGTTCGTGCAAAATGGAGGTGCGTTTGGGGTCGTGCGTTGGAGTTGGCCTTACAAGTGGGACCGCGGTTAAGGAAACCGACTATCGGCAAACCCCCACCTCGCCCGCCGCGCGATGGCTGAAGTTAGAGAAACGACGAGGTTGAAGAGATTGCTCTAGCACGGACTATAAGAAATAATATGGTGTCACATGGATGTCGTGGTGGTGGCATGTGCCGAACTCCTGGACGTGAATGCTTGTTCTGGCCCATGCCACCCTACTACTCCTACTACTTACTCCTACTATATAGTACTAGTATCGAGGATTCGAGGTGTTGGTTACGTACAGCGAACACGTTAACATATGGCTACAGTAAAAACACCCGCCCGACGCACGAAGCATGTGAAGCTAGTACAAATAGTGTACTACTATTGTTGATTGGCCTCATCCGATAACCTGTTGCAACACACGTACAATTATGTATTCAGAAAATATTTTTTTGCCTCGTCGCACCACTCACTCAGAGAAGCGACTCGAAAGCCATTCATAAATTTAGTAAGTTTATCACAGGCATATCATTTTATTACATACAACAGGTCATCAACCCACATCGACAACGAGGATACATTATAAATACTAAAGTTTTCACCACACAACAAATAACAAGCAATGAAATGAACTTCAACTCAACCATTCCTCGGCGTTGGAAACGCTTGCTTTGAACCACAAGTGATTCTCTAGGACGGGCCATCGATTGTCGATCTGGAAACCAACGCAGGACTGATCATCCAGGCTGAAGCGGCCTACTATCACTAGTAGAAAACTGAGCTTTAGCGCTGGTTCGTAAGGGCCTTTAGTGTCGGTTCCATAACCGGCACTAAAGGGTGGGCACTAAAGGCCCCCCCCTTTAGTACCGGTTCGGCACGAACCGGCGCTAAAGTGCCACCACGTGGCGTGAGCTCGCGCCCTGGTATGGGGGACCTTTAGTACCGGTTGGTGTTACCAACCGGTACTAAAGGTTTTTTTTATTTTTTTTGAGGATTTTTTTTAATTTTTATTTTTTTTGAATTATTTGATGATTTAGTCTCTAATCACCTCTCTTAACTTCTCAAGTGTGGATCACTCATTCCAAATCATCTAACTTCCCGACCGGTCACCCATCCCTCTCACTACTCCAGCCCGAGAACGCTTAACTTTCGGGTTCTATTCTCCTTCATTTCCGAGTCTGCACTTGTTGTTTTCCTGACAACAGTAAGATGTTAATCCTATTAACCCTCAGGAGTTTAGCTTGAGCATGAAGTCACACATTCCACCGTTTGAGTTTGAAACTATTATTCTTAAAAACAGTAATTATTTAGTAACGCTAATATTTCTTGAATAAGTTTGACCATAGTTTGACCACAGTTTGACCAGATTTGACCAAAATTCAAAAAATTGAAATAATTATTTAGTAACACTAATATTCTTGAATAATTATGTAGTAACATTAATACTTCTTGAATAAGTAGTTTGACCAGATTTAACCAAATTTTTTTAAACAAACTGAAATTTGACCATATCTTCTTTTTCCTTTTGGAATTTGAGGATTCTAGAAAATTCCAAATAGGCCGTAGGCGGTCTCCATTGGATGCGGATTTTCGTGTTGAATTTTTTGATATATTATACGTTTTTTTCGACATCGTATGCAAAAGTTATAGCCGTTTTACATTTTCCCTACACTTTTTGCAAAACATGTCCAAATTGTAGTTTTTAAATTTTCCTAACTAGTAGATGTAGTAATATAACTACCTCTCGAAGGATTTTATTTTTTGAAGTTTTTATCATTTTCTTTTGATTTTTTCAGAACTGAAATGGTGACACATAGGGGGGGTAGAGTTTGAAAATTGCCCTATAGTGCCGGTTTGTGTCACAAACCGGTACTATAGGTCAGACCCCTTTAGTACCGGTTCATGGCACGAACCGGTACTAAAGGTTAGACCTTTAGTACCGGTTCGTGCCACGAACCGGTACTAAAGGTGATCGTGGGGCCCCGGCCTGATGCCAGCCTGCCACCACCCCTTTAGTACTAGTTCGTGCCACGAACCGGTACTAAAGGTTCAACATGAACCGGCATTAATGCAAATCCGTTCGAACCGGCACTAATGGTACCATTAGTACTGGGCCAAAATCAAACCAGCACTAATGTGCTTCACGTTTGACCCTTTTTCTACTAGTGTATATCCCTACCAGGGTAGGGAACCACACAAATGTCCGAGGTATAGACACGGTTGCTTCTCATAAATGGAACTGTTGACGTTTTGTCAACAGCAATTGGATCGCCTTTCACCATCATCGGATAGTTTTGTCCAAGGAAGAGCGAGTTTTCTCCAAGACTATCAATTCTGTACCAGGGAGAAGGATTTGGCGCTAGCACACTAGTATCCATCCCGAATACCATGCAACGGGTGTTGGAATAGGTCCGGAGAGTGCGACCATGGAAGACTACACCTGCTTCCTTAGCAGTAACATCATCAGTGGGCTGTATACACACAAGAAGAGGTGATCCATCGGAATTAGTTGCCAGGCACCTCAGAGTATATGGGCGCTGCTCCTCCTCATGCTCGTGATCATCACCATCGTCATCTCCCCCTTGGTTATAAAAATTTTCAAGTATAGGTGGTGGGATGTTCACAAGACCTTGGAAACACAAGAAGAAGGTTAATTAGTAAAGGGAAACTTGCTAACCCGTATGCATGTGGATGAAACAATTATAATTACGGTGGAAGACAAACGTACCGAAACCATGAGGATGCCATGCAAAAACAGTGCCACTAGTGGTGGCAGCAAACACAAGGCCCTCGTATTGAATTGCATCACAGTACTCATCCGTGTACAGAAACTGATTTTTGAGCAATGTCCATCGAGTCGAATCACAAAGGACAGCAACAAGCTTGTCGAAGATAGCAACAACTTGATAGTTGTTGTAATTCCAAGAGCGGTTGGGAACTCGACAAATTGCTATCTTCCGTAGAAGACAATCACCATGATTGTATTTGAACGTGCGTACAATACCGGTGTGCTCAACCTCTGGGCAGTCTGCTAAGATTTTTGGAAGTGGAACCCAGTCACGAGTGTAGACATTCACAAGTTCCCACTCGCAGTTGGACCCAATGTAAACAACCCAATCTCCATTTGCGCCCGCCCAAGCCTTGCCCTCAAGCGATGGCATCTTAACATCATACGTATCATTATCAAGCGGCATCACCTTGCACAGGGCGAGGCCTCCGTCGTGCCGGCGCCAGTCATCATCAGGGTCACGGCGAAGAAGATAGGGGAGATCAAACCGCTCCTTGACTCTTGGGTTCTTTGTAATGATGTTATTAGTTGAGTCGAGAATGGGCTTGAACGAACCTGCCATGCTAGCCAAGGTGATGACATCGCACTGATCAATGAGTTCCTCCACCACGTCATCTTTTAGATCGGGGCAAGAATAATGGGTCGTTTCCAGCCTGTTCCCTCCATGGAGAAGACGATCGAACAATGGCAGAAGAAAGGTGAAGGGCTGAAGGAAAATGGAGGAGGGAGAGGAAGAGCGTGTGACAGCAGTTCCAAATCGAGAGGGAAAGGCGAAGAGTCAATGGACGGTTGCGAGTTTGCCACGGTTCATGAAGAGGCGCCCCGGCCTACACGTCCGCTCGAAAATACTCCTACTACTCGCTGTCGTCTCACTGATATGTTGGAATAGGACCACATGTCAACGAAACATGGTGTGTAATTTCTCGTGCAAAATGCGATCTGGCCGCGTTGGCCCGAGGTGCCGCATTAGTTACCGACCTTTATTTTTTTAATGGTGTGCCGATCAGTTTTGAAGCATGACTAACTGGTACTGTACGTAGAGAAAATATAAACTACTCTACCACTACTCCACCTCCAGTACTAGTAGTATAAAAAAGATATATAGGCTGGAGCTTGAGCGCTTTCTTGCTAAGGTCTGCCCACTTTCTTCTCACACTACCACCCTCTCTCCAGATCTAAAAAAGACGGCCCCTCTCTCCCTCCTCACCGGTGGTCACAGATCCGCCGGAGAAGAAAAGGACGTGCAGCGTTGACGCACTCGTCGTCGGCGAGCGAGGTCACGCACTGACGACAAGGCCGTCCTCTCAGACCTAGCGCCCGTGCGGGATGGCCTCCGTCCCCAAGCTCGCTGCCGTAGTGTGTGCGGAGGACGACGACCACGAGCGAAGGCACTTCCCGCCGACCCTCAGGTATGCTACCTCTTTTCGAACCATAACCTTGTTCTATTGCCCCATCTGCCACGTCGTTGCATGTGGATCTTTTTCCACTCCACCATCTACCCAATTTGCTATCCTCTGCTCTGCTGGCCACGCAGACGAAAACCATAATTTGCATTATTAAAGGAAACCCTACTTCATGCAGACTAATCCATGTCTGGGTTGAATAAGGAAAGGAAGGGAGACTATACTGTCCAAGAGAGTAGGCATCGAACCCGCATCTAGGTTGAAAAGGGGAAAATCAGTAGCTAAGGAACGAGTCTCGTGTCTCTTGGTTGAAGAAGGGTAGAAAGGCATGACAACGCAATATAGAATGACCAGGTCAATCGGTTTGTTGTCCTCGCACAGGAGAAAGGTGGCTAAAGAGAGCAAAAATGGGACGTAATCCACATATGCTACCTGGATATTTGTTGCTCTGGGCAACCATACCTCCCTCACCACTCTGTGTCCGTGGAGGTACATCGTACTGGTGCGCCCATTGTCCGAATGGGCCTCCCATGCTCTTATTGCCACTTTTTTTGCTGTTAGTATAACGCCAACAGTCAAGTCAAGCAATGCTACTGCTAAAGTGATGCCACATTTAACTAATGCCGCTCTCAGTCTAATGCCACCGATAAATTTAAGCAATGCCATTTAATGTCACTGGATTATTTCAGGGTTAGCTGTTGATTGTGGATGTATTAAAGATTTTTCAGCTAAGGCATTCTAATGCTGTTGCACAGCCAGTATACCAACGATGAAACTTGTTACTACCTTCAGATTTTTGCACTGTTAATGCTTATAGATTACATACCTCACTTTCATGAGATAAGTTAATTTTTTGAACAGTGTCACCAAAATGCCAAGGCACTGATGTCATTTTATTTTGGTTAAACTGCACAGACAATTATGAAGACAAGAGGAAAGGTCAAGAGTGGGCACCTCCTCCTCCGGCTGTTCTCTTGATTCGTTCGATCAAGTTTTTATGTTTGACCGATTATCAAGATTGGGATAGCAATTTTTAAGGTCCCCCCGAGTTCGAAATGATATTTACCTTGGAGGTACATGGTTTGCAATTTTTTTATACTGTCATTAGTTAATAATGCTAGTTACCTTCAGACTTTTGTATTTGGTTTAATGCTCATGCAGAGCTAGTATACCAATTCTGAAACTTGTTACCTTTACATTTCATATTGTTAATTCTTATAGAAACCTTCCAGTGCTAGAGTTTATTGAAATCTGTTCAGTAAAACCATTGTACTGTACCCTGTAATAAACTAACTACTCTATTGTTGCACTAGCCACTGGATTAGTGTATATTTATAGTATTCGAATGGTGTTGCATTAGCATATGGACATAAATAAAGTGTGGCAAGCTTTCCCAGATATGTGCTCGAGAAAACTACTACCTATTTTTCTAAATACTAGACGTTTGGGTACTTTAAATTGAATCACGAAAACATCTTATATTAAGGAATAAAGGGTGTAGAGTTCACTCAAATTATCCCGGTAAAGATAGTCACACATTTGTTAAATTTAATGTTCATTATGTTATCGGAGGAGGTCCGTATGTTTGTCTCTAATGCCTGTCGACTACATACCTGACATCATGATGTATTGTTAAGTCATTTCCTTTTGTACAGTGTCACTGAATTGTCAAGGCAGTGATGACATTTTATTTTAGTAGAACTGCACAAAATTTGCTTAAAAGAAGAGGAAAGGTCAGGAATGGCTCAGTTTTTCAGAAAACAGGTGGTTTATTTATTCCTAACATCAGCCGTTGTTGCTTTATTTATTCCTTCAAACAGGTGGTTAGAAACAGTCTTGCTACCTTTTCCCATTATTAAATTGGAATGCTTATATTTGTGAGTCTATGCTTCAACTAGTGCCACTTTTAGAGTAATCACACTTTCAATATCTATTCAAACAGGGATGCTCGATTTTAGTGGAACTGCACAAAAAGTCCAACTGGTTCAACATTAGGAGCATGTTTTTTTCCAAACCTTTATATCCAATTGGTGGCACTATGAGCTGTTCATAATGAAGGTACACGGTTTGCTACTATCTTGCTACTCTTTTTGTACTGTCATTAGATAGTAATACTAGTGGTTTGCATGTGAATTTATTGGCAGGGTGGACCTACATTTGAGGTGCAGGACATGATTCAATGATTGGATGCTCAATTTCGGTTGTATTGATTTCACCTCTTCCATCACTGCGAACATGGATATCCTTGGTCTGATGAAGAATAGGCGCTATATTTCTGCTCTGAACCAGCAAATCAATTCAGTATGAAATTGTCCAGGGCAAAACATAATTGTATCAGATTGTCCAGTGCAGAATATGACAGATGCTAAGCGGAAGAGACATGTTCAAAACGAAAATACAAGGTGTGGTATATGTTTACTAGCTGCTTGATATTTATGCAGATAGAGATGTCTGCCCGTTGCTATTTGGCAAACAAACAAAGTGTCCGCAATTTTGGTTGAACTGCACAAGAGAATAGTATAGTCACTGCATGTAGTGCCATTTGAAAATAGACACAGAAAGATTGGATAGTCACTTCATGGACTGCAGAAAAGTAGTACTGTACTATTTATTGGCCAACACTAGGTGCTTCATTGCTTTGGTCTGATTATACAATGGGCATCATTTTGCCTAAGTTAAAGTTTGTATTCCGAAAATAGTCTCGCGGTGTGATCAAGAGAAGAACAAATCATATTGCAGTGGATGTTCCTCCATCATGTGTGTTTCATTCTCATGGTTCCAGCTGTTGGTGAAACCACTTACGTTTGGAAGAGGAATTGTAGACTTCACAAACAAATTTGTCTTTCAGTCTGTATTGAATGTTGGCCAAGAGAAGCATCCATGTTAGTAGGAAGAATAGATGTTTTTTCTAGATCTCTGCTTTTGGAGCTACATATTTGTATATGATCTGTGAATCATTGAGATGCATTAACATGTTGATCTTATGTATGGGAATCGTACTAGTTAGTTTTAGTTGCGACGCAAGATCCAAAGTGGCTGATCTTTGCTTTTGGAGCTACATATTTGTATATGATCCGTGAATCATTGAGATGCATTAACAATTACTTATTTATGTTCGCTCAGTGTTTACAAGTTACTGGTCGATCACTAGCTAGCCTACAAATGCGCTCTTGGCAGTTTTATTTGCAACGCAAGATGATAAGTGACAGTTTTTTGAATAAAAATGCCTACCTCTGAAGAAACTGACAGGCTACACTATCGATCCTACACGGATAAAAATTCCTACCTCTGAAGAAACTGACAAGCTACACTATCGATCCAACACGGATAAATAGCGGATCACGCACGTACTACCTCCTTTCCGGTTTGCAGGGCTCAATTCAAGAAACGACCTACTCAATCCTACACGAATAAATAGCGGATCACGCACGTACTAGTACCTCCTTTCCGGTCTGCCGGGATTAATTCAAACCTCTCACCAACCAAGGTACTCCCTCCGTCCGGGATTTATTAGTCCCGTGAGCAAAGCAGCAAGACCAAGGCATGGCAATAATTAACGGCATGCAGAAGTTTAAGCCTAATTAATTCCAGCGATTTAAGTGGCTGCATGCATGCCCTCGGTTGCGACTCGTTGCATGCTGCTTCGCGTACTGCCTGTGAGCGATTCTAAGTGCCTGCATGCAGCCGGCCGTAATTAAGGCAGCTAACTGATGCGAAAAAGATATGCTTTAAATCCATGGAATCATTATTGACAAGGAGGGAGATGATTCGAGTGCACTCGTTTGACCGCCATGCCGGCGTGCGACCCAGACGGGACAGGATGGCATAGTCATAATTTCAGTTTCTCTAGTTTTCCACGGCAAGCTGGCGCGCTAAGCCATTATGCATTGAATTCCGATGACCGTCGCGCTACCTTCCGCCTATAAGTACTATTACCCGGCCTTCTCAGGTGCAACCGTGACCCAACTCGCCATATCCTCATAAGCCCGCACCGTCCCGACGTCGCTCGCCACGTCCGCCATGCCCCCACCCGTCCGCGGTAGGCGACGCCGGAGGCGGTCACCACCGGAACTAGTGTTCGGGTTTTCACCGGAAGGCAAACGGAGGGAGGAGGCATTCTATCTGTCTTTAGATGGCAATGCGGAGATCGAGGAGTTGTTGGAGCGTGACCGCATGGCGGAGGAGCAGGAGTTGTTGGAGCGCGACCGCCTGGCGGAGGAGCAGCGTATCGCCGATTTGCGCCGCCAGCAGGACATGGAGCATCAGAGCACCGACGCTCTGAGTCGCGAGCAGAGCACCCGCAACTGGGCCGACTACGTGGAGGCCGGTGCCCGGCAAATAGCCCTGGAGGCTGTCGGGCATGCATGCGTTCGCGATGCCGATTTTTACTACCAGCTCGTCAAGTGGGTTTCCCGCTTGGAAGCAGAAGCTTCGGTGGACCATGCCGGCATGGAAAGGGCCAACGCGCGCGAGCAACATTGCACCTCTGAAAGTCCAAGGCGAGGCGGAGGACGCCGGTGCCGGCGTTTAGCATGGACAGCAGATGGCGGCCGGCATCGTCTAGTTAGCTAAGAGTAAGTTAGTACTTGTACACTACTAGAGTGTTAGTGGGAGTAGATAGTTAACTTGGCTATGATGGTTGTCAACGTGGAAGTTCAGTACTCTATATGTGGATCAAACCTGTTACTTTCCTCTGAATGTTGAACTTTTCGTTTGAACGTATGGAATGGGCTATTATTTTTTTAAATGGGTTGTATTTGTCCTCCACGGTTTAGAGGCTGACTTGTGCGACTAGCAAGTTGATGCGTACACAATCAGGAGATGATTGTACGTGGAGAGGATGACAGCAGGGACCCGCCAAGGTCATGGCAGTACGCAAGCAAGTGCCTCCTTATTTCAAGTCAATAAAAAATGGCTCCTCCTAGTGGATTTCTGACATCTGGGTCACACACCATTGTCAATGTAGTCAATAAACGAGAGAATTGCACAACGAGCAGCTGACACCAGCGACCCAGCAGCTCGCCCAGTTATTTTTTGTTTTGGGTTAATTTGATAAATGCCACTCCAAATCTGGTGTATCTGAGAAATTCCACTGCAATTTCCAAACTTTGAAAAATGCCATTTCATGCCATTTCTAGTGGCATTTTTCGAAGTCTGGAGTGGCGTTTTTCAAAGTTTGCAAACTGCAATGGCGTTTTTCAAAGTTTGCAAAAATTGCAGTGGCATTTTTCCAAATTTGGAAATTGCAGTGGCATTTTTATGAATCGCCATAATTGGAGTGGCATTTATCTAATTTGTTTTTGAGACGGAAGCAGGGTGTCAACTGGGCTGTGCGGGACACTCTGGCCTGCTAGACAGCCTTTTCTTTTTTGTTTACCACAGACCAGCCCAGTAGTTTTTTTTGTTTCTGAAAATGGCTAGCCCAGTTCTTTTGTGATTTGTCAAGTAAGTCGCTTTATCAGGCATGTTGGGCTACAAATCTTTCAAGACGAGGAGAGCTTCATTCGGCTAGCCGAGAAAATGGCCTATCAGTAATGAGAAATGGGTTGTATATTTTTAAAACACATCAAACCGACAATTATTTTCAAATATCTTTTTTTCATTTCGAGATTTTAAATTGCATTGATTTTTATGCGTGGACAATTTATCAGATTTTATATTGATATACATTTATTTTAAAAATCAGTCTGAATGTGACTCGAAATTTCGAGATTAAAAATAGTTCAGACCGCACCGACATATGCAAAATTTCGTATAATTTTTTAACCGTGTCCACAATATGGGCTGTAATGCTAACATAAAGAATATGGGCTCCAAAAAACCCGTAAGAATTAGCAAATGGGCTGTAAATTATTTGAAATAATGGCAGATGGGATGTATGCTGTTTTCCATAGATTTGAGGCTTTCCACAGATGGCCTATATACTGTTGGATGTCCACCCAACGGCCGTCGTGCTTCTTCAATCTCTGCTCTTCCTGCTCCAGCCGCTCAAACAAGCGCCGGCGGGACTGCCTGCTCCGTCCTCCCCACGGCCGGCTATGCTGCCGCGCAGGCCTCACCGCCCCACCGTACTCCCATCGCTGGCCTAGCCATCCCTCTACTCACCCGCACCTGCTGTTATTCTTCGGTGATGGCAGACGAACCAGTAAACCCTCGTACAGTCGTACCCCCTCCGCGTGGCAAACAAAAACAACGGCCGAGTCTTCCCTGCCTTCTTGTCGTTCCCTTCCTAGGCCTCGCCGTCGTCCACTGCCCTGGTGCTCTCGGCATGGCGTGGTCAGCGTGGTCAACGACCGACATGCATCTGAAGTGGACTGTACATGGAGAGGCTGACAGCTGGGTCCACGGTCGCACGCAAGGAAATGCCTCCTTATTACGTGCAAAATAATGATTTCCTCCACTTGACATCTGGGACCCACCGAAACGGCCTCTATATTTCACGAAAAAAACGTTACTGCCGCTGACAGCTCGGACCCACCAGCTATATCTTCGCACGCAAGGAAGTGCCTCCTTATTACGGACAAAAAAAATGAATACTCCCCCTACTAGCTGGGACCCAGTATAGTGGGCCTACTAAGTTGACGGGGACGAAGGGCTTTGTCAACTTAGTCAATATGCACGATTCTAGCTCGACCGACCGTACGATGTCCATCCAACGGCCGTAGTGCTTCTTCAACCTCTGATCTTCTTGCTCCAGCCGCCCAAAGCAGCACCGGTCGTCCCGCCTGCTCCTGCCTCCCATGGCCGGCTGTGCTGCCGCGGAGGCCTCACCGCCCCCATACTACTCCCACCGCTGGCCAGGCCATCCCTCCACTCCACTCACCCACACCCCCTGTTATTCTGCTGCGAAGGCAGCGCAGCCAAACCAGTGAACCCTCGTACTCCTCTCCGTGTGGGCATCCACTGCCGCATCTTCCCCGGCTCCGCATCGTCCCCTTCCTAGGCCTCACCGTCGTCCACCGCCGTGGTGCTGTCGGCGCGGCGTGTTCAATGTGGTCAACAACTAAATTCCATCAGAAGAATACTGTACGTGGAGAGGCTGACAGCTGGGTCCACGGCAGCCGCAAGGAAGTGCCTCCTTATTACGCGGAAAATAATTATTCCTCCACCTGACAGCAGGGACCCACCGAACGCCCACCAGTATATCGCCAAAAAAACGTTTGCCCCTGACTGCTGGGACCCACCCGACGGGCCACCGTATTTCGCGTAAAAAACGTTCCCCCTGCTGTCAGCTCGGACCCACCAGAAGTGCCTCCTTATTACACACAAAAAATGAATACCCCCAGCTAGCTGGGACCCACCTTGGTGGGAGGCTGACTTGTGGGCCTACTAAGTTGACGGGGACGGAGGGCTTTGTCAACTTAGTCAATATGCATGATTTTAGATCCAGTGACCGTACGATGTCTATCCAACAGCCGTAGTGCTTCTTCAACCTCTGGTCTTCTTGCTCCAGCCGCCCAAACCAGCGCCGGTCGTGCCTCGTGCTCCTGCCTCCCGTGGCCGGCTGCGATGCGGCGGAGGCCTCACGGCCCCCTACTACTCCCACCGCTGGCTAGACCATCCCTCTACTCACCCACACCCCCTATTATTCTGCAGCGACGGCAGACTCACACCGCAGCGAACCAGTGAACCCTCGTACTCCTCTACGCGTGGGCATCCACTGCCGCGTCTTCCCTGGCTCCCCTTCATCCCCTTCCTAGGCCTCGCTGTCGTCCACCGCCCTCCACACCACGGGGTCCTTCCTAGGCCGCACGTGTCGTAGTAGAGGCGCGCACGTAGCATGTACATGTACGTACAGTGGCCAGGGTGCAAGAAAGAAAATACGGCCACGTATGTGTACATATGGGCGGGGTCTCGAACGCCTACTCGCGCGTGCGTACGGCCAGGGCTCGTGTACATGTCTGGGTCGGAACGGAGAAACAGCGTCGTCGTCGTGTTCATGGGGAGGCAACGAAATGCATGTGTTCATGTGGAGGCAAACGGAATGCATCATGTTCATGGGGAGGCAACGGAATGCGTCGTGTTCATCAGGAGGGCTTGGACGGAACAGGCGATGGAAACGAGGCCTGGCGTACCGCAAAACGGAGGAAACGGCCTTGTGTTCGACCGGCCACGTTCGAAACGGGATCCTGTTGATCGGGAGGGGTCTGGCATACCGCAAAACGGAGGAAACGGACCTCCTACGGTCGAAATGGGGGTCATGTTGATCGGGAGGGGTGTGGCGTACCGCAAAACGGAGGAAACGGACCTCCTACGATCGAAACGGGGTTCTTGTTGATCGGGAGGGGTGTGGCGTACCGCAAAATGGAGGAAATGGACTTGTGTCGGAGCGCTACGGTCGGAACGGGGGTCCTGTTCATCGGGAGGGGTGCGGCATACCGCAAAACGGGACTCCACGGGATACTGTTCATCTCCACCATCGACCTCCTCCAGCCTCCACGGGCTCCTATTCATCTAGCCTCCACGGGCTCCTGTTCATCCAGCCTCCACCGCGCGCTACTCCACCAGCTACTGTTCAACCACCCCTCCACCGTCTTCTGTTCATCCAGCCCTCCACACCACGGGGTCCTGTTCAACCACCCCTCCACGGGCACCCCTCCATCGTCTACTGTTCATCCAGCCCTCCACACCACGGGGTCCTGTTCAACCACCCCTCCACGGTCTACTATTCATCCAGCCCTCCACACCACGGGGTCCTGTTCATCCACCCCTCCACGGGCAACCCTCCACCGTCTACTATTCATCCAGCCCTCCACCACACCACGAGTCCTGTTCATCCAGAGGCAATGCCACCACTCACTGTTCATCCAACCCCCCCCCCCCCCCCCCCCCCCCCCCCCCCCCCCCCCCCCCCCCCCCCCCCCCCCCCCCCCCCCGCAACGCTCACTGTTCATCCCATCGATCGGCCTCAGTTAGCAGCAGCAACGAAGGAATCGCTCGATCGGCTTCAGTTAACAGCCATCGATCGATCGCTCAGGTTCAGTAACGCGTAGCCTGCAGTGCAATCGCTCGGGTTCCGTTAGAGCCCAACGCCTCACTTGGCTTCAGTTAGAGCCAACGCCTCGCACACACACGCGTACGTGAAAGAGAGAAACGCGCATCGCTCGGCCCCCGACCTCCCACCGTAACCGGGAACTCCCCAAAATTTTCCTCCCCCTCGCTTCTACCACGGTTTTTTCCGTCATGGATGGCCCAAAGAATGTCATGCAGCTGCGTCTCCGGCTCGCCCAAGATGAAAATCCCATTTTATGTCATGATTTTTTGTCATAGAAGTAGGAGCCCACCACATCTATGATGATACCGGGTTTTTTCACAATTATCGTCATAGAAGTGTCATATGTATGACAGAAAAAAATTTCGTTCGGCCCAAAATGTCACGGATGTGTCTTTTTTTTGTAGTGTTGGCTGTTATTCGAGTGCGCCTTCTCTCAAAATGGACACGAAAAATACCACAACATGTCGGGTGCCATTCCAGGATAGCATGCCAAGTTTCATGAATTTCAGACGAGTTTTGGATTTACTAGAATTTAAAAACAAAGTATCTCAACGTTTTGCCGACAATCAACGGTGCCCTGGTGTTTGAAATTCATTTCCATTACTTGCATGGGACCTAAGCATGCACCCCAAGGACACATATTTGATTTTTCAATCAATTTATATGCATTAGACCATGTCCATGTAGTTCAAATTTGAATTATGCACATAAATGCATTGAAAACTCAATTAGTGCACAAAAATGTAAAAAACAAACCCCGAAAATCCCAAAAATTGACACAACACTCCTGTTGTTCTATGTTAACACGAGAATTTTTTTGAAAGCAATAAGAGGCAATGGATATCATGTTGATGCCGCTCCATGATAGCATGCCAAGTTTCATGAATTTCAGATGAGCTTTGGATTTACTAGAATTTAAAAACCAGGTATCTCAATGTTTGAGGCTGAGTGACCATGGCAGGGTGTTTGACATTCATTCCCATTTCTTGCATGGGACCTAAGCATGCAACCAAAGGCACAAATTTGATTTTTCAACCAATTTATATGCATTAGAGCATGTGCATGTAGTCCAAATTTGAATTATGCACATAAATGCATTGAAAACTCAATTAGTGCATAAAAATGTCCAAACGAACCCCGGAAAATCCCAAAAATTGGCACAACACTCCTGCTGTTCTATGTTGACACGAGAAATTTTTTAAAAGCAATAAGAGGCAATGGATATCGTTTCGTCCCCAAAGGTGGGACGTTCCCAATCGAAACCATCAGGCTTGTTGTGAGAAGCTCTGGTTTGTGATAAGCATATCCCCTACCCTGCCCCAAATGGGACACAAAATTAATGACGACATGTAGATGCCACTCCATGATAGCATGCCAAGTTTCATGAATTTCAGACGAGCTTTGGATTTACTAAAATTTAAAAACCTGGTATCTCAATGTTTGCAATCTTGACCGTGGCAGGGTGTTTGACGTTCATTCCCATTTCTTGCATGGGACCTAAGCATGCAACCAAGGGCACAAATTTGTTTTTTCAACCAATTTATATGCATTAGAGCATCTACATGTAGTTCAAATTTGAATTATGCACATAAATGCATTGAAACCTCAATTAATGCATAAAAATGTCCAAACGAACCCCAAAAAATCCCAAAAATTGACACAACACTCCTGTTGTTCTCTGTTGACATGAGAAATTTTTTGAAAGCAATAAGAGACAATGGATATCGTTTCGTCCCCAAAGGTGGGACGTTCCCTACCGAAACCATCAGGCTTGTTGTGAGAAGCTCTGGTTTGTGAGAAGCATAGCCCCAAACCTGCCCCAAATGGGACAAAAAAATTTACCACGGCATGTTGATGCCGCTCTATGATAGCATGCCAAGTTTCATGAATTTCAGACAAGCTTTGGATTTACTAGAATTTAAAAACCAGGTATCTCAATGTTTGCGAACGAGTGACCATGGCAGGGTTCATTCCCATTTCTTGCATGGGACCTAAGCATGCAACCAAGGGCACAAATTTGAATTTTCAACCAATTTATATGCATTAGAGCATGTGCATGTAGTTCAAATTTGAATTATGCACATAAATGCATTGAAAACTCAGTTAATGCATAAAATGTCCAAATGAACCACGAAAATCCCCAAAAATTGACAGAACACTCCTGTTGTTCTATGTTGACACGAGAAAAAATTTGAAAGCAATAAGAGGCAATGGATATCGTTTCGTCCCCAAAGGTGGGACGTTCCCTACCGAAACCATCAGGCTTGTTGTGAGAAGCTCTGGTTTGTGAGAAGCATATTCCCAAACCTACCCCAAATGGGATAAAAAAAATTACCACGGCATGTTGATGCCACTCTATGATAGCATGCGAAGTTTCAAGAATTTCAGATGAGCTTTGGATTTACTAGAATTTAAAAACCAGGTATCTCAATGCTTGCGACCGACTGACCATGGCAGGGTGTTTGACATTCATTCCCATTTCTTGCATGGGACCTAAGCATGCAACCAAGGGCACAAATTTGATTTTTCAACCAATTTATATGCATTAGAGCATGTGCATGTAGTTAAAATTTGAATTATGCACATAAATGCATTGAAAACTCAATTAATGCATAAAATGTCCAAATGAACCACGAAAATCCCCAAAAATTGACACAACACTCCTGTTGTTCTATGTTGACACGGGAAAAAAATTGAAAGCAATAAGAGGCAATGGATATCGTTTCGTCCCCAAAGGTGGGACGTTCCCTACCGAAACCATCAGGCTTGTTGTGAGAAGCTCTGGTTTTTGAGAAGCATATCCCCAAACCTGCCCCAAATGGGACCAAAAAAATTACCACGGCATGTTGATGCCCCTCTATGATAGCATGCCAAGTTTCATGAATTTTAGACGAGCTTTGGATTTACTAGAATTTAAAAACCAGGTATCTGAATGTTTGCGACCGAGTGAACGTGGCAGGGTGTTTGGCATTCATTCCGTTTCTTGCATGGGACCTAAGCATGCAACCAAGGGCACAAATTTGAATTTTCAACCAATTTATATGCATTAGAGCATCTGCATGTAGTTCAAATTTGAATTATGCACATAAATGCATTGAAAACTCAATTAATGCATAAAAATGTCCAAACGAACCCCAAAAAATCCCAAAAATTGACACAACACTCCTGTTGTTCTTTGTTGACATGAGAAATTTTTTGAAAGCAATAAGAGACAATGGATATCATTTCGTCCCCAAAGGTGGGACGTTCCCTACCGAAACCATGAGGCTTGTTGTGAGAAGCTCTGGTTTTTGAGAAGCATATCCCCAAACCTGCCCCAAATGGGACAAAAAAATTACCACGGCATGTTGATGCCCCTCTATGATAGCATGCCAAGTTTCATGAATTTCAGACGAGCTTTGGATTTACTAGAATTTAAAAACCTGGTATCTGAATGTTTGCGACCGAGTGACCGTGGCAGGGTGTTTGGCATTCATTCCCATTGCTTGCATGGGACCTAAGCATGCAACCAAGGGCACAAATTTGAATTTTCAACCAATTTATATGCATTAGAGCATGTGCATGTAGTTCAAATTTGAATTATGCACATAAATGCATTGAAAACTCAATTAATGCATAAAATATCCAAATGAACCATGAAAATCCCCAAAAATTGACACAACACTCCTGTTGTTCTATGTTGACACGAGAAAAAATTTGAAAGCAATAAGAGGCAATGGATATCGTTTCGTCCCCAAAGGTGGGACGTTCCCTACCGAAACCATCGGGCTTGTTGTGAGAAGCTCTGGTTTGTGAGAAGCATATCCCCAAACCTGCCCCAAATGGGACAAAAAATTTGCCATGGCATGTTGATGCCGCTCCATGATAGCATGCCAAGTATCATGAATTTCAGATGAGCTTTGAATTTACTAGAATTTAAAAACCAGGTATCCTAATGTTTGCGGCCGAGTGACCGTGGCAAGGTGTTTGACATTCATTCCCATTTCTTGCATGGGACCTAGCATGAAACCAAGGACAAACATTTGATTTGCAACCCGATTTTATGGACGGAGCACGTGCATGTAGTTCAATTTTGAATTATGCACATAAATGCCTAGAAAACTCAATTAACGTATAAAAATGTCAAAACTATCCCTGAAAAAATCCAAAATTTAGCACGACACTCCTGTTGTTCTATGTTGACAGGGAAATTTTTTGAAAACAATAAGAGGCAACAGATATCGTTTAGTCTCCCAAGGTGGCACGTACCCTACCGAAACCATCAGGCTTGTTGTGAGAGAAGCTCTGGTTTGCAAGAAGCTTATACCCACACCTGCCCCAAATGGGACGATATTTTTACCACGGCATGTCACTGCCGTTCCATCATATCATGTCAAGTTTCATCAATTTCAGACGAGTTTTTGATTTACTAGAATTTTAAAACCATGTATCTCAATGTTAGTAGCCGAGCGACAGTGTCAAGGTGTTTGACATTCGTTCTCATTTCTTGCATGTGACCTAATCTTGCAACCAAGGACAAACATTTGATTTTGCAACCTGTTTTTATGGACGGAGCACGTGCATGTAGTTCAATTTTGAATTATGCACATAAATGCCTAGAAAACTCAATTAACGTATAAAAATGTCCAACGGTCCTCGAAAAAAATCCAAATTTAACACGACACTCCTGTTGTTCTATGTTGACACCAGAAAAAAATTGAAATGAAGAAGAGGCGACGAATATCGTTTTGACCACAAAGGTGACACGTTTCCCTAACGGAACCATGAGCCTTTCTTGTGAGAAGCTTATACCACAACCTGCCCCAAATGGTAAAATATTTTTTACCCCGAAATGTTGATGCCATTCCATGATAGCATGCCAAGGTTGATGAATTTTAGACGGGTTTCGGATTTACTAGAATTACAAAAGCAAGTACCTCAACATTTGCCGGAGAGCCACGGTGCCGTGGTGTTCGAAATTCATCCCCATTTCTTGCATGGGACATAAGCAGGAACCCATGCACACATATATGATTTTACAACCCATGTTGGTGCACCGGACCATGTGCATGTGCTTTAATTTTGAATTGTGCACCTGAAATGGCTAGAAAACCAATTTAATGTATAAAATTTCCAAACGAACCCTGGATAATTCCAATTTTTTTAGACACACATATAGTTGCATGTTCACTACAGATAAAAGGTCTAGCAATTCAAACATCATTCATTGCCACTGTGACCCCATTATGTAATACAAATCAACATGAAAAATTAAGTAGATCCCACACAGTTTATTATCACCAACCGTGTGAGATGCAACACAAAATATCTTGGAGCACCGTCGGATTATAGTACGCATACGGCTTACGCGAGAAGGTGCGACGGCTACAATCCACAGCCCGCTCTGATAAGGGACCGTGCCTGATGACACTTTGCACGCCAGTTTTTTTGCTGAAGCGATTTCAAATTTTTGGCTTCCGCGGATATATCAACCTCCCCTCCCCCTTCCCCTTACCAAAAGCCACATTTCCCCTACTTCCGCCTTCCTTTCCAAGTTGAAACATTCACTCCTTGCTTGCAGCGCCACCTCCTCACCGGCGACCCTCCTTCACGTTGCTCCACCTCGCCTATCCAGGCAGGTAATCCACACCCAACCCCCATCCTCCTCCTCCTTCCACATCCCACATGCCCTGACCGCCGGTGCAAGCGCGACACCTTCCACCCAAATAACCGACCCCTCCACCAAATAGGCGCCACCCTAAGCCATGGTGCATGCAGTATAGCCAGGATCTCAAGGAGCATTTGCCAGGGGAGAAGCAAATCACGGTCACACGCGCGGATGAGGTCGCGATGGCTGCCATTCGTGCCGACCCCCAGATCTTGGAGGAGCATCTCGCCGTCGAGGCCACCATCGATGCCTTGTGCACCGACTCCACGACGCGGTTGGCTGCTTTAAATGACAGTTCATGGCGTTTTCTCGAGGCCACCGTCGGTGCCTTCGATGAAGACTATGCGGTTATTTCTCAGCGTGCACGTGCTTACCTCATCTCGAGAGCCAGCAGGTTGGTGTCCGGAGTGGCTCAGGCAACTCATCACTACGATGAGGGCACCCACGAAGCGGAGGCCTCACCCTCTTCCATGTCCAAGGAGCCAATCGGCATCGATATCTCCGACAATGAGGAGTAGCTTGTCTTATTAGCTCACTATAAGGACCCATGTTCGGTTTGCTAGCTACTGCCTTTCCTTAACAAATTCTAGTGAATTATGCTATCTACTTTTACCATGCAATCTTCTGCTCTAGAGTATATGTTCTATATGTCGTGCAATGTGGTGTTCAGTTAACTGTTTGGTTCAATTCTGCAAATGTGATGTTCGATTCTTCAGGGTGCAATTTTCCAAGTTGTCAAGCATGCTTGGTTTGGTTAACTATCTGATCTTCTATTAGGAGTATGTTATATTGTGTAATGTGGTGCTCAGTTAACGTTTGGTTCATTTGTTGTGGTGTTTAGTTAACTGTTTGGTTCAATTCTGCAATGCGATGTTCAATTGTTGTGGGTGCATTCTGTTATTGTATATCATGTGAGAAATAAATCAAATTTGGTTTTACTAAATACATGAGAAACAAATACAATTGTTATATTTCCAAGTTGTTAAGCATGCTTGGTTTGGTCAATTGTCTGATCTTCTATTAGGAGTATGTTATATTGTGCAATGTGGTGCTCAGTTAATATTTGGTTCATTTATTGTGGTGTTTAGTTAACTGTTTGGTTCAATTCTGCAATGCAATGTTCAATTGTTGTGGCTGCATTCTGTTATTGTATACCATGTGAGAAATAAATCGAATTTGATTGCACTAAATACATGAGAAACAAATACAATTGCTATATTTCCAAGTTGTTAAGCATGCTTGGTTTGGTTAACTGTATGATCTTCTATTAGGAGTATGTTATATTGTGCAATGTGGTGCTCAGTTAACATTTAGTTCATTTGTTGTGGTCTTTACTTAACTGCATGGTTCAGTTCTGCAATGCGATTTTCAATTGTTGTGGCTGCATTCTGTTATTGTATACCATGTGAGAAATAAATCGAATTTGGTTGTACTAAATACATGAGAAACAAATACAATTGCTATATTTGGTTTGGCTAACTATCTGATCTTCTATTAGGATTATGTTATATTGTGCAATGTGGTGCTCAGTTAACGTTTGGTTCATTTGTTGTGGTATTTAGTTAACTGCACGTACATGGTCCGTTGTCTAATAGCACATTATTGTGCAATTGCATGAACCATTCTCATATTTAGGTTTTTAACAATTTGGTCTTGCACATGTAGGTCATGTTGTCAGACGTTTTGACCCACTGTTTGACCACTTTTGCATATGGGGAAATGAGTTGTCCATGAATATAAATAAAGTCAAAAAACTCAGAAAGATTGTTAGGATAATGAAATTAGCGACAAAAAACAACAAGATCTTTGTCTGCACAATGAAGAAGACATCAGTTCACTACAAGATGGTACTAACTATTATACCTTGCATTTTTTATTCCTTTGCCCCATTTCCAATATAGAGAAGATATTTATGCACATCCTTGTTTTCAGGCCTTTCCAAAGCAGTACACTGATGATTACCTCTCAAACCACCTCTACGGTCAGGAGGCGAGGAAGGTTTTCATACAACACCCACAATTTAATATTGAAGTGTTTCTGAAGAGGACGAAGGACGGACGGTCATTCATCCACATGCACTGGCCTAAAGTTGCAAAGACCTTCAACATGAATGAAGGATCAATATTCGCCTTCCGCTTCAGCAGTTTTCCAAATGAGATGCATCTGTCTATATACTGTCTATGATGCTAATTTCGAAAGGTTCTACATGTTGCATGTGAAACTTGGTGCTGGTGCAGTTGTGTAATGGGGTAGCTGAGTGTTGAAGCTATATCATGTTGTACTTTGATGTATTTCAATTATGAAATTCTGCTTCCTTAATATGGAAATGAAATATATTATGTGCTTAATATGAATGCCAATTAGATTAATAAATGGTTTATTAATAATAGGGCAATTAGCCTGCTAATGGTGAATTAGCCTGCTAATTAGGTTTTGCTATTGCAAACGGTTATTGGAAAAATACCGTGCGCGATGACCTCAGGAAACGCACACAGTTTCTAGGAATAAACCGTGTTAGATCAATGAACAATCACACACGACTTTCTCTTGAAAACTGTTTGCGTTAGGCCACCTTGCGCAAACGTTTACCACATAAAAACTATGTGTGATGGACAGTCTTTGCCACACTGTTTCTTCTACGGACCGTGTGTGATGCATTCAATAATGCAAACGATAAAAATGTTAATATCGTGTGTAATTGCAACGCTATCATAGACGACTTAACGGGAAAAATTGTGTGTGATGTACCTGTGAACGAAAACGTTTTCCTTGGAGCCACTGTGTGGGATGTACATACGAACGGAAACATTTAGCAGGGATTAACTGTGTGGGACGTACTTGCGACCGGAAACAATTCCACCTGTATAATTGTTTTTTTAGCTCTACTATACGTATTTCCGTATTTGAGCGCTCGCCGGTCGCACATGACCTCATTTTGCCAAGCGTGTGTGCCAGGAGGGCATATCCCCGACGGTTTTTGGGTCGTGTGGGAAGGACCCCCCCCCCCCCTATCGCCGTCACTCACTAGGCGACGGTTCCAAATGCTTTCGCGGAAAGGGGTTAAAAACCATTTGTATAGCACCGACGCGTACCAATGATAAGTATGGCTGGTAGGTACCAGAGTGATCCAGGAGTGGAACACTAGACATCGGTCAAAAATGTCATTAAGTACATAAAGAGGACTAAGGAAATGTTTCATTTATGGAGGTGATAAAGAGCTTGTTGTAAAAGGTTACGTCGATGCTAGCTTTGACACAGATCAAGATTACTCAAAGTCTCAAACCGAATACATGTTTATTTTGAATGGTGGAGCAGTCAGTTGGAGTAGCGCCAAGCAGAGCATGGTAGCAGCATCTACATGTGAGGCAGAATATATAGATGCCCCGGAAGCGGCGCGGGAGGGAGTCTCTATGAAGGACTTCATGTCCGATCTAGGAGTGGTTCCTAGTGCATCGGATCACATGACTATCTATTGTTACAACACTGGCGCCATTGCCATTGCCAAGGAGCCCAGGTTTCATAAGAAGACCAAGCATATCAAACGCTGCTTTAACTCCATACATGATTACATCAAAGAAGGAGATATAGAGATTTGCAAAGTACGTATGGATCTGAATGTTGTAGACCCGTTGACTAAACCTCTTTGACAAGGAAAACATGATCATCACTAGAACTCTATGGGTGTTAGATTCATTATGATGTAAACTAGATTATTGACTCTAGTGCAAGTGGGAGACTGTTGGAAATATGCCCTAAAGGCAATAATAAAGTTGTTATTATCATACTTTCTTGTTCTTGATAAATGTTTATTATCCATGCTAAAATTGTATTGATCAAAAACTTAAATACATGTGTGGGTATATAAACAGACACCGTGTCCCTAGTGATCCTCTACTAGACTAGCTTGTTCATTAAAGATGGTTAAGGATTCCGAACCATAGGCTTGAGTTTTCATTTAATAATAGGATCACATCATTAGAGCAAGTACATAAGGTACAATTAGTAGGATGTAAGGATTAAAGTAATATTTCTATGCTTAGTTGGAGGAGAGAGGTGCGACTTCTTGAGCCTGCATTTGTTTTTCCCTTGAAGAGGAAAGGGTGATGCAGCAAAGTAGAGATAAGTATTTCCCTGAGTTAGAGAACCAAGGTATCAATCCAGTAGGAGGTACAAGCAAGTCTCCAATCTATGCACCTGCACAAACAATCAAACACTTGCACCCAACGCGATAAAGGGGTTGTCAATCCCTTCACGGTCAATTGCAAAGGTGAGGTCTGATAGAGATAGGTATAAAAGATTGCTGAAACGTAAAAGTAAATAAAAGTAAATAAATTGCAGCAAGGTATTTTTGGTTTATAGATCTGAAAATATATGATAGAAAATAGACCCGGGGGCCATAGGTTTCACTAGAGACTTCTCTCTTGAAGGCAAATAATATGGTGGGTGAACAAATTACTGTCGAGCAATCGATAGAAAAGCGCAAAGTTATGACGATATCCAGGGCAATGATTATGCATATAGGCATCATGTTCGTGTCAAGTAGACCGACTCATGCCTGCATCTACTAATATTGCTCCACACATCGACCGCTATCCATCATGCATCTAGAGTATTAAGTTCATAAAGAACGGAGTAACGCCTTAAGTAAGATGACATGATGTAGAGGGATAAACTCAAGCAATATGATGAAAGCCCATCTTTTTACCCTTGATGGAAACAATACAATACATGCCTCGCTACCCCTACTTTGTCACTGGGTGAGGACACCACAAGATTGAACCCAAACTAAGCACCTCTCCCATTGCAATAAATACCAATCTAGTTGGCCAAACCAAACCGATAATTCGAAGAGAAATACAAAGATATCAAATCATGCATATAAGAATTCAGAGAAGATTCCAATAATATTCATAGATAATCTGATCATAAATCCACAATTCATCGGATCTCGACAAACACACCGCAAAAGAATATTACATCGGATAGAACTCCAAGAACATCGAGGAGAACATGGTATTGAAGATCAAAGAGAGAGAAGAAGCCATCTAGCTACTAGCTATGGACCCGTAGGTCTGAGGTAAACTACTCACGCTTCATCCGAAAGGCAATAGGGTTGATCTAGATCCCCCCCATGATCGAATCCCCCTCCGGTAGATTACCGAAAAATGCCCCAAGATGGGATATCACATTAACAAAAGGTTACAATGGCGGAAAAGTATTTTCGTGGATACTTCTGAGGGTTTGGGAATATTTGTGAATTTATAGGCCAAGGAAGGAGGTCAGGGGGTCTCCGAGGGGGCCACAAGCCCTAGGGGCGCCCCCCTTTGGGGTGCGCCCCCCTAGCTTGTCGTCTCCTCAAGGGTCTTCTGACTTGGACTCCAAGTCCCACTTGTGTCTTCTAGTCCAAGAAAAATCATCGCGAAAATTTTATTCCGTTTGGACTCCGTGTGTCGTGGTTTTGTCACGGCAGATGTCCTAGAGAAAGGACTTAGTCGTGGAGCCATCGCTACGGGTTAGCTTGAAGGGGTTAAAGCGGACACAAGGACGCAAGAGAGTTTATACTAGTTCGGCCCCTTCAATGAAGGTAAAAGCCTACGTCTAGTTGTGATGGAATTGATGGGTGTTTAGATGACTAGGGAGCAAATAAGCTTCGCCTATGTCTCGAGTTGTTGTCTCTCCTTGAACCGCCGCCGGGTCGTCCCCTTATATACATGGGGACGCCCGTCGGTTTACAAAGTCCCGATACCGGCTCATAGATGCGCCCGGTTCGGTCTTCCACTATTCCTAACTTATAACACAAGTTACATACCGACGCCGGTTTATAGCTATAGGCCTTAAACCAATTATGGGCCTTTAGCCCTCATCTTCCCTCATGGGCTTTTATCACACTCAACAACTGATGAAGTTAACCCGGCTTGTCCTGGCCGGTTTACGCCCAGTAGTAATATCCCCAACACCGTGTAATATTCCTTTTCTACGGAACTCAAAAACAAGGAAAAACAGAAAGTGGCACTAGGATCTAGGTTAATAGGTTAGTCCCCAAAATAATATAAAATAACATATTAATGCATATAAAACATCCAAAACAGATAATATAATAGCATGGAACAATCAAAAAATATAAATACGTTGGAGACGTATCAAGAGGATAGGAGAGAGAATGTAAGCGGGCTTTCATGCAAGAGACAGCTGAAACACGTGCTCCTAGGCACTATGTGAGAGTGGAAGGTGGGCCATATATTAATAAAGTAGCACATGCTTATAGCTAATTGTTATACATGTTGGCTATAAGGTTGGCTATAGATGACATCACACTTTCTTATAGCCAACAGTTGGCTATACTATTAACCATGCTCTTAGGAGAATGACGTGATGGACAGACCCAACCGTAAGCTTAGCATCTGATCGTATCACCTAGTTTAATTGCTACAACTTTCTTCATGTCAAGTATATGTTCCTTAGACCACAAGATTGTGCCACTCCCTAACACCGAAAGAGTGATTTCTGGGTGTCAAGCGTCACTTCACAACTGGTGGTCATAAAGGTGCTCTACACGTATCTTGGAAAGTATTTGTTGGGTTGTATGGATCCAGATTGGGATTTGTCACTCTGTGTGACATAGAGATATCTCTGGGACCTCTCGGTAAAACAACATCATGAATATCTTGCAAGCATGAGAATAATGAGTTTAGTCATGGGGATCTTGTATTATGGAACAAGTAAAGAGACTTGTCAGTAATGAGATTGAACTAGGTATGGCGATACCGATGATCGGATCTCGGGCAAGTAACATATCGTCGGACAAAGGGAATTGTCTACGGGGTTAACTAAATCCTTGACATCGTGGTTCAAACCGATAAAGATATCCATTGAATATGTTGGATTCAATAAGGGCATCCAGGTCCCTCTATTGATTATTGATCGGAGAGGTGTCTCTATCATGTGTGCATGTTCTCGAACCCGTAGGATCATGCACTTAACGTTCGGTAATGCTAGGGTAGTATTGGGATATCCATAATGGTGAGACCAAATATTGTTCGAAGTCTCGGATGGGATGTGGGACATCATGAGGAGCCCTGGAATGGTTCGGAGGTAAAGATTTATGTATGGAAAATGTTTTTTAGGGTTCCCAAAAAGTTTGTAAATTTTCGGTAGAGTACACGGAAGGTTCTAGAAGGTTCTGGGGGTTCCACTGTGGGGCCCAATGTCCCGGTAAGGGCCCACATGGACCGAGGAGTGGGGAACTGACACACATGGGCTGGCCGCACCAGCCCCCAAGGCCCATGTCATTTAAATCTAGTGATAAGGTCTTATCATTAAATTTAAAGGGTTAAATCTAGAGATAAGATCTTATCTCTAAATTTAAAGGAATTTCTCCCTTGCGGACCATTCCGAAAAGTCCTGAAAAGTCCCGAAACCATTCCGGTTTCCAAATACTATCGTCCAATATATTAATATTTACCTCTAGACCATTTTGAGACTCCTCGTCATGTCCGTGATCTCATCCGGGACTCCGAACAATCTTCGGTCACCAAAACACATAACTCATAATACAAATCGTCATCGAACGTTAAGCGTGCGGACCCTACGGGTTCGAGAATTATGTAGACATGACCGAGACATATCTCCGATCAATAACCAACAGCGAAACCTGGATGCTCATATTGGTTCGTACATATTCTACGAAGATCTTTATCGGTCAAACCGCAATGACAACTTACGTCATTCCCTTTGTCATCGGTATGTTACTTTTCTGAGATTCGATCGCCGGTATCATCATACCTAGTTCAATCTCGTTACCGGCAAGTCTATTTACTTGTTCCGTAATGCATCATCCCACAACTAACTCATTAGTCACATTGCTTGCAAGGCTTATAGTGATGTGCATTACCAAGAGGGCCCAAAGATACCTCTCTGATACTCGGAGTGACAAATCCTAATCTCGATCTATGCCAACCCAACAAACACCTTCGGAGACACCTATAGAGCATCTTTATAATCACCCAGTTACGTTGTGATATTTGATAGCACACAAAGTGTTCCTCCGGTATTCGGGAGTTGCATAATCTCATAGTCAGAGGAATATGTATAAGTCATGAAGAAAGCAATAGCAATAAAACTTAATGATCATTATGCTAAGCTAACGGATGGGTCTTGTCCATCACATCATTCTCCTAATGATGTGATCCCGCTTATCAAATGACAACACATGTCTATGGTCAGGAAACTTAACCATCTTTGATTAACGAGCTAGTCAAGTAGAGGCATACTAGCACTACTAGGGAAAAGTCTAGCAGCAGCGCGGGTTATTGGTATATCAGTAGGGCGGGAACCGGCGCTACAGCTAACCCGTAGCAGTAGCGCGTGCACACCCGTGCTACTGCTATACAAGTGTAGCAGCAGCACGCTTCTTGGAAGCTCGCTACTGCTAATAGCTCTAGGGCGCTTTGCCGGGACGCGCTATTGCTACTCTGGCGCTGCTGCTAACTTTTCTCCACTCGCTACTCCTAATTTTAGTAGTTTTTGTGTTTTGTTCTTCATATTTGTTTTGTATTTGAACATGCTTTATACAAGAATATTTAGTATATACAAATGTCATCATGATACACATACAAATGGCTGCGAGACCACAAATGTAATCATAGCATATACATACAAATAATCTCATCATAATCATCATCCAATACAAAGTGGTATCCCGTCATCATCTCGAAAATAGCGATACATGCAAGTCTCGAATACTTGCAACTACAACATCATCCATCTAAACAATGGTATACGCGAGAAGAGCTATCACTATGAGTGAGAGCGGAACTATGCAGTACATGAGGTGGCGGTTATGAATCCTCTCTCGCGCTAGCGTGAACCTCAAGTAACTAGCTTCTCCTTCTTGTCTGCTTTTTAAGCCTTTATGGCTGGCGCCCGAGACCCCATTCACTTGCGCCTGACACTCATGCCACTCGTTGTACACCCCTGGAACCTTCCCTTTGTACATGACATAGCACCGCCATCTCCCCATCAAGAAACTAGGTACCTGTTAGAGATGCATGTTCATCAAGAGGATGTACAATCATATGCAACAAAATATATTAGAGCAACATGAAAAAGAAAGGGTTAATTAGCAACTAGATGCAACATACAGTACGCAAACTAATTAACTAGAGGTACGCAGGTCATCGTACCCAAACAAACAAAGTAGCGTTACGCAAGTTCGGCAGGGACCGTGGACATCACAAAGTTTCATCGCTACAGAAAGTATACAAGTTCAACCGACACATAGCATCATCATCGCCATCGTAAATCACTAAAGTTTCATCCTTACATATCATCGAGGATGGACCCTAGCATCTTGAACGGCATGAGGTCTTGACGTTGCTTGCCTATGCGAGTTCGGACGTCAACTCGCGATATGTGCGCCATGGTGGAACGTGATGTCTACTACACAACCTTCTTCTTGTAGACGTTGTTGGGCCTCCAAGTGCAGAGGTTTGTAGGACAATAGCAAATTTCCCTCAAGTGGATGACCTAAGGTTTATCAATCCGTGGGAGGCATAGGATGAAGATGGTCTCTCTCAAACAACCCAGCAACCAAATAACATAGAGTCTCTTGTGTCCCCAACACACCCAATACAATGGTAAATTGTATAGGTGCACTAGTTCGGCGAAGAGATGGTGATACAAGTGCAATATGGATGGTAGATATAAGTTTTTGTAATCTGAAAATATAAAAACAGCAAGGTAACTAATGATAAAAGTGAGCATAAACGGTATTGCAATGCGTTGAAACAAGGCCTAGGGTTCATACTTTCACTAGTGCAAGTTCTCTCAACAATAATAACATAATTAGATCATATAACTATCCCTCAACATGCAACAAAGAGTCGCTCCAAAGTCACTAATAGAGGAGAACAAACAAAGAGATTATGGTAGGGTACGAAACCACCTCAAAGTTATCCTTTCTGATCGATCTATTCAAGAGTCTGTAGTAAAATAACATGAAGCTATTCTTTCTGTTCAATCTATCATAGAGTTCGTACTAGAATGGCACCTTAAGACACAAATCAACCAAAACCCTAATGTCACCTAGATACTCCAATGTCACCTCAAGTATCCGTGGGTATGATTATACGATATGCATCACACAATCTCAGATTCATCTATTCAAACCAACACAAAGTACTTCAAAGAGTGCCCCAAAGTTTCTACCGGAGAGTCAAGACGAAAACGTGTGCCAACCCCTATGCATAGGTTCATGGGCGGAACCCGCAAGTTGATCACCAAAACATACATCAAGTGGATCAATAGAATACCCCATTGTCACCACGGCTATCCCACGCAAGACATACGTCAAGTGTTCTCAAATCCTTAAAGACTCAATCCGATAAGGTAACTTCAAAGGGAAAACTCAATCCATTACAAGAGAGTAGAGGGGGAGAAACATCATAAGATTCAACTATAATAGCAAAGCTCGTGATACATCAAGATCGTATGACCTCAAGAACACGAGGGAGAGAGATCAAACACATAGCTACTGGTACATACCCTCAGCCCTGAGGGAGAACTACTCCCTCCTCGTCATGGAGAGCGCCGGGATGATGAATATGGCCACCGGTGAGGGTTCCCCCCTCCGGCAGGGTGCCGAAACGGGTCTAGATTGGTTTTCGGTGGCTACGGAGGCTTCTGGTGGCGGAACTCCCAATCTATTCTGCTCTTCGATGTTTTTAGGGTATATGGGTATATATAAGAGGAAGAAGTACGTCGGTGGATCTCCGGGCTATCCACGAGGCAGGGGGCACGCCCCCCACCCTTGTGGGCAGCCCGGGACTCTTCTGGTCCATCTCCGATACTCAGTGGGCTTCTTCTCGTCCAAAAATAAGTTCCGTGAAGTTTCCGGTCAATTGAACTTTGTTTGATTTTCCTTTTCTGCGATAATCTAAAACAAGGAAAAAACAGAAACTGGCACTGGGCTCTAGTTTAATAGGTTAGTCCCAAAAATAATATAAAATAGCATATAAATGCATATAAAACATCCAAGGTTGATAATATTATAACATGGAACAATCAAAAATTATAGATACGTTGAGGCCGTATCAGCGCCCCCAAGCTTAATTCCTGCTCGTCCTCGAGTAGGTAAATGATAAAAACAGAATTTTTGATGTGGAATGCTACCTAACATATTTATCCATGTAATTATCTTTATTGTGGCAAGAATATTCAGATCCACAAGATTCAAGACAAAAGTTTAATATCGACATAAAAACAATAATACTTCAAGCATACTAACAAAGTAATCATGGCTTCTCAAAATAACATGGCCAAAGGAAGTTATCCCTACAAAATCATGTACTCTGGCTAAGCTCCATCTGCACCACACAAAATATTTAAATCATGCACAACCCCGATGACAATCCAAGCAATTGTTTCATACTTTTGATGTTCTCAAACTTTTTCAATCTTCACGCAATACATGAGCGTGAGCCATGGATATAGCACTATATGTGGAATAAAAGGGTGGTTGTGGAGAAGACAAAAAGGGAGAAGATAGTCTCACAACAACTAGGCGTATCAACGGGCTATGGAGATGCCCATCAATAGATATCAATGTGAGTGAGTAGGGATAGCCATGCAACGGATGCACTAGAGCTATAAGTGTATGAAAGCTCAACAAAAGAAACTAGTGGGTGTGCATCCAACTTGCTTGCTCACAAAGACCTAGGGCATTTTGAGGAAGCCCATCATTGGAATATACAAGCCAAGTTCTATAATGAAAGATTCCCACTAGTATATGAAAGTGACAACATAGGAGACTCATAATCATGAAGATCATGGTGCTACTTTGAAGCACAAGTGTGGTAGAAGGATAGTAGCATTGCCCCTTCTCTCTTTTTCTCTCATTTTTTTTGTTTTTTTGGCCTTATCTTTTTTATGGCCTTTCTCCTTTTTTATTTTTCGTCCGGAGTCTCATCCCGACTTGTGGGGGAATCATAGTCTCCATCATCCTTTCCTCACTGGGACAATGCTCTAATAATGATGATCATCACACTTTTATTTACTTACAACTCAAGAATTACAACTCGATACTTAGAACAAGATATGACTCTATATGAATGCCTCCGGCGGTGTACCGGGATGTGCAATGACTTATGAGTGACATGTATGAAAGAATTATGAATGGTGGCTTTGCCGCAAATATGATGTCAACTACATGATCATGCATAGCAATATGACAATGATGGAGCGTGTCATAATAAACGGAAAGGTGGAAAGTAGCATGGAAATATATCTCGGAATGGATATGGAAATGCCATAATAAGTAGGTATGGTGTCTGTTTTGAGGAAGATAAATGGTGGGTTTATGGTATCGGCGAAAGTTGCGCGGTACTAGAGAGGCTAGCAATGGTGGAAGGGTGAGAGTGCGTATAATCCATGGACTCAACATTAGTCATAAAGAACTCACATACTTATTGCAAAAATCTATTAGTTATCGAAACAAAGTACTACACGCATGCTCCTAGGGGGATAGATTGGTAGGAAAAGACCATCGCTCGTCCCCGACCGCCACTCATAAGGAAGACAATCAATAAATAAATCATGCTCCGACTTCATCACATAACGGTTCACCATACATGCATGCTACGGGAATCACAAACTTTAACACAAGTATCTCTAAAATTCACAACTACTCACTAGAATGACTCTAATATTACCATCTCCATATCTCAAAACAATCATCAAGTATCAAACTTCTCATAGTATTCAATGCACTTTATATGAAAGTTTTTATTATATCCCTCTTGGATGCCCATCATATTAGGACTAGTTTCATAACCAAAGAAAACTACCATGCTGTTCTAAAGACTCTCAAAATGATATAAGTGAAGCATGAGAGTTCATTAATTTCTATAAAATAAAACCACCACCGTGCTCTAAAAAGATATAAGTGAAGCACTAGAGCAACAACAAACTACTCTGAAAGATATAAGTGAAGATCAATGAGTAGTCGAATAATTATGCAACTATATGAAGACTCTCTAATATTTAATAATTTCAGATCTTGGTATTTTATTCAAGCAGCAAGCTAAACTAAATAAAATAAAATGACGCCCCAAGCAAAACACATATCATGTTGTAAATAAAAATATAGCTCCAAGTAAAGTTACCGATGAACGAAGACGAAAGAGGGGATGCCTTCCGGGGCATCCCCAAGCTTAGGCTTTTGGTTTTCCTTGAATATTGCCTCGGGGCACCTTGGGCATCCCCAATCTTAGGCTCTTGCCACTCCTTATTCCGTAATCCATGAAATCTTTACCCAAAACTTGAAAACTTCACAACACAAAACTCAAAATAGAAAATCTCGTGAGCTCCGTTAGCGAAAGAAAACAAAACACCACTTCAAGGTTCTGTCATGAACTCATTATTTATTTATATTGGTGTTAGACCTACTGTATTCCAACTTCTCTATGGTTTATAAACTCTTTCAGTTGCCATATATTCATCAAAATAAGCAAACAACACACGAAAAACAGAATATGTCAAAAACAAAACAGTCTGTAGTAATATGTAGCTAATGAAAACTTCTGGAACCCCAAAAATTATAAAATAAATTGCTGGACGTGATAAATTTATCTATTAATCATCTTCAAAAAGAATTAACTAAATAGCACTCTCCAATAAAACATGGCAGCAATTCTCGTGAGTGCTAAAGTTTCTGTTTTTTACAGCATGACCGCAAAGACTTTCCCCAAGTCTTCCCAAAGGTTCAACTTGGCACAAACACTAATTAAAACATAAAACCACATCTAAAAAGATTCTAGATGAATTATTTATTACTAAACAGGAACAATAATCAAGGAACTAAAATAAAATTGGGTTTCCTCCCAACAAGCGCTATCGTTTAATGCCCCTATCTAGACATGATGATTTCAACGATGCTCACATAAAAGATAAGAATTGTAACATAAACAGAGCATCTTGAAGAATATGACTAGCACATTTAATTCTAACCCACTTCCTATGCATAGGGATTTTTTGATCAAACAACTTATGGGAAGAAGAATCAACTTGCATAGGAAGGCAAAACAAACATAACTTCCGGATTTTAAGCACATAGAGAGGAAACTTGATATTATTGCAATTCCTACAAGCATATATTCCTCCCTCATAATAATTTTCAGTAGCATAATGAATGACTTCAACAATATAACCAGCACCTAAAGCATTCTTTTCATGATCTACAAGCATAGAAATTTTACTACTCTCCACACAAGCAAGATTCTTCTCATGAATAATAGTGGGAGCAAACTCAACATAATAACCATCTTGTGAGGCATAATCCAATTGAAAGTTAAAATCATGATGACAAGTTTCATGGATATCATTATTCTTTATAGCATACAAGTCATCACAATAATCATCATAGATAGAAACTTTGTTCTCATAATCAATTGGAACCTCTTCCGAAATAGTGGATTCATCACTAAATACAGTCATGACCTCTCCAAATCCACTTTTATCAATATAATCATCATAAATAGGAGGAATGCTATCATCATAATAAATTTGCTCATCAAAACTTTGGGGACAAAAAATATCATCTTCATCAAACATAGCATCCCCAAGCTTGTGGCTTTGCATATCATTAGCATCATGGATATTCAAGGAATTCATACTAACAACATAGCAATCATGCTCATCATTCAAAGATTTAATGCCAAACATTCTATAG